>NC_140830.1:2900000-3102500 GCF_050613455.1 Vespa mandarinia
ACACTAAAGAAAGAGATAGATAGATAGATAGAGAGAGAGAGAGAGAGAGAGAGAGAGAGAGAGAGAAAGAGATAAAGGAGTACTGGATTAAGGAACGTCGTCTTTAAAATTATTGAATAATAATTACTTCGGGGTGACGGAGTAAACGTGTTTGTTTATTTGTATGGCATGAAGGATAAAGGAAAAAGAAAAGAAAAGAAAAAAGGACAAAAAAAAATGGAGAAAGAAAAAGGAAGAAAAGAAGATGATAATTCCTTCCCCATCTTTGCAGATCATAGTTTTTTACGACAGTATTTAATATAGTTATATATATACAAGCTAAAAATATATATATCTATATATATATGGAAAGAAATATATATATATATAGTTATATATATATATATATACATACATGTACATACATATATATTTTTACACCGACGTGTATCCTTCCCTTCGATAGAGAAAGAAGGCAATGAAAGAAAAAAAGAAAGAAAGAATGAATGAATGAAAGAGAAGAAATAAAAGAAAAAGAGAAAGAGAAAGAACACGTAACACCGTCATCCCCAACCCCCTTACTTTCCGTTTGTGAACATAGTCTGCAATAGTCACTTCGATTAAAACGTCACCAATTACAGTATTGCAATAGTTTATAATAGACGATCGTGTTTGTAGCTGAATTTAATATCGTTCCCAATATTCGTGGCCTTCGTTCAAGGAAAATCTTTTTCCTTTTTTCTTTTTTCTTTTTTTTTTTTTTTTTTTCTATAAAGAAAACGGGAGAAATGAAAACGATTAATTAAAGAAAAAAAAAAAAAAGAAAAGAAAAGAAAAGAAAAGAAACAAATAATAAAATGAAATGAAATAAAATCAAGTAAAGTAAAATAAGATAAAGTGAAGTGAAATTGAATTAAATAAAATAAAATAAAGAAGAAAATAAATAATTGAAAAAAGAGGCAAAAGAGAAAAAAATAGAAGGATCTCGAGAGTAAAACGAGTTAACGCATGGCAAAGATCAAGAGGGACAGAGGGGAGGAGGGCTCATGTAATAACGTCAACGACTAACGGCAAAGAACGCGTTGATGAGAGAGTAAAGAAGAAAGAGAAGGATGATAAGGAGGAAGAGTAGAAGGGGATGAAAAAGGGGGAGGGACGAGATCGTAAAGGGTCGAATCGCGTGAACGCATTCCACGTCTACGTGGCTTTTACGGTATTATAAACGCGGATTAACGACGTCGTAAAGGCGCTTTAAACCTTTTACGAAATGTCCAACTAAAGAGAGAGAGAGAGAGAGAGAGAGAATGAAAAAAAAAATATATATATATATACATAAAATGATCGTTCTTTCTTCTTTTTACGAATTCAGAATTTCTTTCTCTCTTTCTCTCTCTCGCTCCCCCTCTTCTTTTTCGTCCTTGAAAATAATGCAAATGTATTCGAGGGTGTCGACTCGCTGACTCGACCGAAATCTCAGGACAGACCTCGTTAAAGATAAAAAGAAAAAGAAAATTCGACAACGAACGATGAGAATCCTCGTTATCGATCGTTATCCTTCGCATTATCGAAAAGGATTGATCGAAAATTGGTCATTAATTTCTTTTCGTTTTTTGTCCACTTTTATTGTTTTCCTTTCGTTTCTTTTTCTTTTTTCTTTTTCCTCTTTTAATCATTATCATCTTGCCAAGCGTTAAAAGAACTCGTTTATTTATCTCGATTACTATACATGCAAACACGATATTATCGTGTAAAGAATACGAACGTAAGGATACGATGATAACGTTGTACTCAAGGTCATGAAAAAAAAAAAAAAAAAAAAAAAACGGGAACGTTGTTCAACGTCTCAGGTACTTAATAAAAACCGACACGATATAATAATGAATGCATTATATACATAAATGTAATAACAAACTCAGGAAATCAGAAGCAGCCAGGCCGTGATAATATTACTTAGAGAAATTACTACTACTACTACTACTACTACTACAACTACTACTGCTACTACTACTACTGCTACTACTATTACTACTACTGCTACTACTATTATTACTACTACTACTACTACTACTACTACTACTACTACTACTACTACTACTACTACTACTGCTACTAATAATACTACTACATATGTATGTATAAGTCTTGTGTTAATTGGACAATTGAGTCCATTAATATCAGTTTTGTTTTATTTTTGTTTTGCGTTGTGTCTCATGTTTGTTACGAAAAAGAAAAAAAAAAAAAAACAAAAAAGGGATCTTTTTTACGACAACCGAAATGTGTAAAAGTGATTTGAGAGAAAAAATGAGAGAGAAAAAAATGCAAAGAGAAAGAGAGAGAATGAGACAGACAGACAGACAAACAGATAGAAAGAAAGAAAGAGAGAAGTTAAATGTATTGAAATCGCCAGTGCTACCTCCATGTTATATTACAGAAAAAAAAAGAAAAAAAAACAAAACGAAACAAAACAAAACAAAAAGAAATAAAAGAGAGAAAGCAAGAAAAAAGGAAAGACAAAAAGAAAGGAAGAAGAAATTAATGAAAAATAAAAATATCAAGTCTTCTTCTCGCGCTATACTCAAACGCTCATATAATAATATACATATTAACATATAACTTAAATCTATCAATTGATTAAATTACATACTTCAAACATAAAGCCGTATAACAAATATACACATACACACACACACACACACATTATATATACATATATATATAAACAATATAATTTACACATAGTCAAGCGCGAGATAAGAAAAAAAAACCTTATAGCTTCCATGGATTTTAGGTTTAAGGATTTGGTTCTTTGCACGAAACAGTCGATTAAAAGAGAAACGAATGATTAGAATTATTAAAAATTATATTAATGAATATATATATATATATGTTTGGACACGTTTCATCGTCGGCTTTTTCTTTTTCTTTTTTTTCCTTTCTTCTTCTTTTTTTTTTTTTCTTCTTTAAAAATAATAATTAAAAATAAACCTGCCAACCTGTTGTCTCTCAAATTTTCGTTTCATTTAAAAGGAGGAGAAATAAAACAAAAAGAAAAAAAAAGGGGGGGAAAAAGAAGAAAGATAGAAAAGGAAAAAAAAAACAAGTCCTTTCAAATAAATTTTAACACAACAGATTGTACACTGCCAATATAAAATAAAAATAAACAAATGATACAACATATATATATATATATATATATATATATATATATATATATATATAAAACATAACACTAACTCGGCTGTTCCGTGATCGTGACAGTGCAAAAATTCCAAAATCGCAATGCAATATGTTGTACTTATGCACGAGTTTGTTTTTAACGAGTTAACTCGTCAAAAACACCGGTTAGTGATTTTACCATGGGCATAAACGAAAGAGATGAAAAATAAAAGAGAAAGTATGTATGAATGTTTGAGTGTGTATGTTTGCGCTTGTAAGTATGAAAGAGATATAGAGAGAGAGAGAGAGAGAGAGAGAGAGAGAGAGAGAGAGAGAGAGAGAGAGAAAGAGAGCGAGAGAGAGAGAGAGAGAGAGAGAGAAAGATTAAGTAGTGTGAAAAGGGAAGAAAACAGTAGAAAAAGATATTCGATATGTAGTGAAACACATGAGAAGATAAGCCATATAAGAATATGAATCGGTTTACATATAAATATATACGTATAAATATTATATATACACATACATACACACACACCAACATATATATATATATAAATAGAAATATATATTATATATTATTAATTATCAGAATAATCGAACTAATGTATACATAATTATATATTAGTTTGACAAAATATAAAATGATGATAAATGATGAATGATTGTCGTATGAATATGTAAGAAAGAGAAAGAAAGATAGAGAGATAGAGAAAGAGAGAGAGAGAGAGAGAGAGAGAGAGAGAAAGAGAGAGAGAGAGAGAAATAACAATTTTAAATATACCTATCCACGTGATATTTTACAGAGAACATAATCAGGGACGCGCCATAACCATTATAGTCTTTCTAGTGATAGAATCATAATTCCTAACTTATTCTGTAAACGCGTGTCGGATCTGAGAAAAAGGAAACTAAGGCAAAGCAACATAAATAAATAAAAAAAAAATAAATAAATAAAGAGAAAAAAGAAAATAATTAAATAAATGAATGAATAAGAATGAAGAAAAAAAGAAAAGAAAACAGAAAACAGAAGACTAGAGTGTGCAATTTTGACGTACGCCGTTTAATATAAATAAATAAATAAATAAATAAATAAGTGATTAAATAAATAAAAGTTAAATTTATATCTATGCACGAATGAAAAACTTCGAGGTAAAAGTTAACATTTGTTAAACGAAATTTTGAAGTGTTCTTGAAAAAAGAAAAGAAAAGAAAGAGGAAAAAAGAATAGGTCGAAAAATGAAAATATCTATGATTCCTAATATCAAAGAATTTTTATTATGAACTTGGCAAGCTAACTTTTGAGATTAGAATGTTGATGATTTATCCAAAAAAAAAAAAAAAAAAGAACAATATTATAATTAAATGTTTGATTATGTCTAATGATCGATTTTTATAATTTCTCAAACTTCCGACATACAGTTTACATATCGACTGTGTATTGAGATAATAGAACAACATAAAATCTCGCGATCGAGGATATCGAATAATTCGTTCTTTCGAATCATTCGAAATATCACTTTCTCATTGAATAATTGCTATTCTTGCTTCAACACTATATACCGTTAATTTTGTCCTAACATTAAGGTGCTTCGGTACATTGTTACGTTACGTTTTTATTACCGTCATTTAATATTAGTGTTATTATTATTATTATTATTATTATTATTATTATTATTATTATTATTATTATTATTATTATATTACCATTATTATTATTATTATTAATATTATTATTATTATTATTATTATTATTATTATTATTATTATTATTATTATTATTATTATTATTATTATTATTATTATTATTATTTACGTTTAATTTGATTATATAATTTTTTTCATAGATCGTGGATCTCTGTGTTTCGAAATACCACATGTCTGTCTAGTTTAAACATATATAAAGCTTATTTAAATATGTATATTATATGTATATATATATATATATATATATATATACATATATATATATACCCACACATATATATACATATATATATATATATCATGCTTTTTTATGAATAACAATGGAGAGAGAGAGAGAGAGAGAGAGAGAGAGAGAGGGAGAGAGGGAGAGAAAAAGATAGATAGAGAGAGAGAGAAAGGAAAGAGAGAGAGAGAGAGAGAGAGAGAGAGAGAGAGAGAGAGAGAGAGAGAGAGAGAGAGAGAGAGAGAGAGAGCGAGAAATTTTTAATATGAAGTATTTTTTTCTTTCTTTTTTGTATTTCAATTTTTGTATTTGTTTTCTTAGTTAACAAAGAGTTGTACCAGGAAACTTGAATTGTGTACGCGAGCGAATATATCGTGCATCCTTACTTAATCAGTCAAATATACATTGATTTTTTTCCTTCGCGCGCTTCTATCATTTATTTTCTTGTAAATATTATATGTAATCTATTTATCTATGATTATATACATACAATATTATACTTTCAACGATCCACGGTTCCTCGATGATCCTAACGTATCTTTATTTTTGTTCTTTTTTGCTTTTATTTTCTTTTCTTTTTTTCGTAAGTTTATTTTTTCCATCCCTACTTTACTCTCTCATATCGTCTATGTAGTTTATTTTATTTTATTTTTTACATTATTTTATTTTTTTACCTTTGATTTATTTCCTTTTTTTATTTTGATTTTCTTCCATTTTCTTTCTCTTTTTTTTTTGTTTATTATTTACGACTTTTAGCATGTAAACTATTCAACTTGCCAATACAAATAAATATGTTTGAAAGGAGATAACAAAAATTATGATGATGATGAAAAATGATTATCCTGATTGAATTCTCGTAAGAGTTCATTTCGTTTTCCTTTTTTATTTGTTCATTTTCTTTTTTTTTCTTTCTTTTTCTTTTCTCTTTCAATTTTCAATTTAAATTTAACACGTAAGTATATATTATGTACCTCGTTTTTTCTTTTTAAATTAAATGTGAATTCTCTTTTTTTTTTTCTTGTTCTTTTTTTTTTATCGTCGTGCGTCCAATTGTTCCGCGTGAAGAAAAAGAAAAAAAAAAGAATACCAGACGGATATTCTCCATTCAAAGTACAAAATATTTATCGTAATTAGGATTAAGCAGGTTCGAACGAGAGCCTTTGAGTTTAAAGAAGAAAGAAGAAAAACTCAAAAAAAAAAAAAAAAAAAGAAAAAAAGAAAAAAGAGAAAAAAAAGAATAAGATTAAAAAGGACAAAAAAAAAGGAGGAAACAAAATAAAAGGATAACGATCGATGATCGAGCCAAACGATTTAAATGATCTTACTCTCTTAAATGAAAGAAACTCAGAGGGAGATAAAAGAAGAAGGAAAGAAAAGATAAAGAGTAAGAGAAAGTTAGAGGATGTAACGTCGTACGTCGTTATCAATTTTTTATCACCGGTCTCGTTTGTAATGTGTCAAAAGGTCATCCAAGTAGTCGCGTGGCTTCAAACTAATTAATAATTAGCAAGCTTTACGCGAGCGCAAACGAGTTTATAAATCCTTTAGATTAGCTATATCGAACGTGTATTCGTGTAGAGAGAAAGAGAGAGAGAGAGAGAGAGAGAGAGAGAGAGTGAGAGAGAGAGAGAGAAACAGAGCGAAAGATACATCAGATAAAATCAAATGTTAACATTTAAGGATTAATCGCAATCGTCCTATCCGAATAAAAGTGAAAATAAATGAATAAATAAATAATAAAAGAAGAAAGACGTTTCGTCCAACATATTTCAAATCTCTTATGCTCATTTTTTTAATGTAAAAATTGAACAAAAAAAAAAAAAAAGAAAAAAAAGAAACGAGCAAGGAACCATAAAGAAAAAAAAAATATAAAAGAAAAAGAAAAGACTATATTATTTATTCTCCATTTGTTCTCCGGAAAGGAATCACAAGAACAATAATAATAATTATAATAATAATACTAATAATAATAGTAATGATGATGATGATGATAATAATAATAATAATAATAATAATAATAATAATAATAATAATCATAATAATAATCATAATAACAAGAACAATAATTAGCGAAAAACAAATGGCTTAAACATTCGCCTTTTATTGTTCGTCTGTCAAAATTTCACAAAGCATCTCTGAGTTTTGGGGAAAAAAAAGAAAAAAAAAGAAAAAAGATTGTTTTTTTCAAATTAAAAATACCGCCGCTGATTCCAAATGAAAAGGATTTTGTGGTAGAGTTTGGAAAATGTTGAAAACATTTCGTTGGCAAAGAAAAAAAAAGAAAAAAAAAAAAGAAAAAAAAGAAAAGAAAATTGCATTGCACCAGATAGATAGACATGTAGATAGTAATAAAGAGAGACAGAAAGCGAGAAAAAGAGAATGAGAGAGAATCAAAAAAAAAATTATAGAAAGAGAGAGAGAGAGAGAGAGAGAAAGAGATGGGAAAAGGATAGAATCGGTCGACTCTGTGGACGAGAGAAAAGCTCGGCTTTAATACGGATGCGCGCGACGTTTCCATCGATTCGACGTCGACGTATTTCACGTAGAACGCGAGTATTTCCTTGCTGGAAAGAGAGACCAAAAGGAAGAGAGAGAGAGAGAGAGAAAGGGAAAACGAATCATCCTGAACAGCTAGACGTGACACGAGAAAAGGAATGATAGAGCATCGCCAACGAAAGGAGTAATTTTTTTTCTAAATCTTCTATTTCGATCAAGAAAGAAAGAAAAAAGAACGGGAGAAAAAAAACACAAGAAAGAAAAAGAGAAAATGGGGAAACAAAAAATTCAAAGATTCTTTAAATGATAAATAATATAATAATAAATAAATAAATATATATATATATATATATATATATATATATATATATATATATAGAATAATAAAATTAACGTGAGACGTTTCGTTAGCTTATAACTGATTGAATATTATACGAGATTCATAATGATCGAGATTATCATAAGTATGTGTGTGTGTGTGTGTGTGTGTGTGTGTGAGGATGTGTGTGTATGTGTCTGTGTATATCTACGAATTAATTCAATGATCCACGAAGTGTCTAATGAAATAGTTCGTTCGATTGTCAGACTTTTGGAAAATCTTTCATCCTAGTTCTTTATTTCTTTTTCTTTTTCTCCTTCTTCTTCTTCTTCTTCTTCATCTACATCTTCTTGTTTCTTCTTCTTCTTCTTCCTCTTCCCCATTTTCTCTGCTCTTGTCAATTTATTCTGTCCAAATATAATTCATGGTTTTGAGATTTAGGAGCTCGTGGGGGGAAAAAACAAAAAAAACAAAAAAAAAAAAAAAAAGATCGCGTTGCTTGGTGCCTTTTTGCGGCCTGTTTGTACGAAAGAAAAAAAGAGAGAGAGAGAGAGAGAGAGAGAGAGAGAGAGAGAGAGAGAGAGAGAGAGAGAGAGAGAGAAAAGAAAAAAGAAGAAAAAAAGAAAACCCATTAACTTCGTCCAAAACAGTCACTTTTATATATATATAGATCCCCTCTTATAGACAGAGAAAAATGTTCATTTATTAAAGGAATATACTCTTCTAGATATTCTTTATCTCTTGTCGATATATTATTATTTTTAAATTTTATTTTCATTTTATTCTGAGAAGATCGTGCTTGAAATAGACACGAGATCTCCTTCATTTTTTTTTTTTTTTTTTTTTTTTTTTTTTTTTTATTATCTCATCCGATAACGTTTAATACAGCTCGTAGTAGTCGTGTTACTGAAAAAAAAATAAGTAAATAAGTAAATAAGTAAGTAAGTTTCAAGTACATCAGGCGACCACAAGTTCCTATTTTACTCCCCGTATACATAATTAATATGTAAGGCACTATATGTATACACGATGAGTAAAAGAAAAAGAAAAGAAAGGAAAAGGAAAAAAAAAAAAAAAAAAGAAAAAAGAAGATAAAAAGAAAGAAAAAAAAAAAAAATTGCATTAGTCTCTAATTAATAGTCACGGGCATACAATCAGAAATTAGCGTATTATGCATATACATGGATTGTAAGAATAAAAATATACAGAATGTTATAACAAATTGTATCTGTATATATTTATGTAGACTTACGATTAATACCGCAAATGTATATATATATATATATATATATATATATATATATATATATATATGATAGATCACATTTTAATTTTATTTTAATATTATCAAAATTGTAAAATTTTTTAGTGTGACGGATTTTCATAAATCCGTTCATTAATATTCGTTATCTTTATGTTAATTCGTCAAATATTTGGAACGATAAATATGCGTTACCGATATATTAACATATAATGCAATTTCATAAATAATTCTTGTAGATGAATTAAAATAAAAAGAAATAAAAAGTTAAAAATTATCAATCTATTATTGGCATTTAATATTTTGTCATCCGAAAACAGTAATCTAGTTTATCGATAATATCGATAATATAGCGACCATCGTAATTCGTCGATAATGCAGTAATCATCGTATTATCGATAATACAGTGATAACTAATCATTGTAACGTCGATGTTGGTAAAAACAAAATGATCCAAAAAGAAAAAAAAATTATTATTATTAACAATTATTATTAATATTAATAAATACGATATGGTAAATTATACTATATCGTATTTCTTTAAACGATCATATTGCATTCATTAAAAAGTATATATTTAATAAACAGATATTACATACCATTGATATTGTATGATATTGGTATCTTGCTCGATAATCGACTAGATCGCAATATATACATTCGTTATCAAAAATCGCACACCGATAAAAAATTTTCTTATCTCATATTGAATCACAGCAATGTTGTACATTATTTTAATCGATTAACGATTAATAACAATATAGGTAAATATTTCTATGGAATAATTTGTCAATGATCTATGATCTATTTAGGAGGTTATATGTCAATGATCGAGTATTGATAAATAACTTCGTAGCTAGAGACACACCATGAATCATTGACGAGCTATTGTTATAGAGTCACAAAACATTGATCGTCTAAATGTTCCATAGAAACGAGAACATCAATTGTAAATATTAATCGTTAATTTAATTCAATATTGTCCAACATTGTACCGTACGTATGATTTTTAAATGAAGACGAAATATAAATATTTCCATTCTTCTTTAACAATACTGAAGAAATACAAATGTTTTATATCCCTTGGATAATAATAATAATAATAATAATAATAATAATAATAATAAAATCTCGATTAAAAGATCTTCTTCAATGCGATCTATTAATTAAGTTGTTTCATAGATTTATTCGATAACGCTAGGCCCTTCGAATGATTGGTCCTTCGCTATATTATTTAAATCCTCACCCGCGTATGAACGTAAAGGTGATATTTCAACATCCCCATTAATTTTTTGCGCGCCTGCATTTAACAACCACTTCTTATGAAGCCAAAGTAAATCATGACGTGCGGTAGAGGGACAATCCTGCTTGGCGGAATCCGAGTTCTTAAGAGGACTAAATTCTTCTTCGCGAATACCTTGCCAGGCAACAAAATTTTTTGCAAACTTGAAGACATCAAATACAAACTTTTCAATTTTAATACCATTAGGACTGGTTGGAGTGCATTTCTTTCCATTATCATCGACGTAAGGAATCTTCTTCTTAGCTCCATGTAATTCCATTGATGCCTCGTACTTATTGCCAAGTGCCAATAAAAAATCTACGGTAAAATAATGATTGCATATATTTGCAGCATTGAACATCAGTCGACCATCGTCCTGTTGAAGTTCCGCCGTTTCTTTTGAAATTTCACTATATTCAACGACTTGATAATGATCGTCCACCTAAAAGGAATAAACATATGTGAACGTTAATAAAAGAAATAAATAATATTTTACATGATAGTCTTGTTATTACCTTACAAACCACTCCTACTGGCTCGGACGGTGAAGATTTTTCAATTACTTTAACGCCACAATCCGTTGATACGGATAAACAATATCCCAAAAATATAGGATCCGCTACCTTTACTAAGATATTATCTACGGAATGTACATGAATACTACGAATACCGCGTTGTACCATGTCGTCTAATACTCCTTGGACTTTCAATGCTTTGTACAATCCACCATTTCCATCGGGTGCTCTTGATATCTTATGTTTCTCATCTAAAATAATTTTTCCATTTAAAGTGAAACAAGGTAGCATACCTTGTTTAAAGGCCATTACATTTTTCTCCTTTAGACCAAAATAATCATTTTCTCGAAGATAAATAATCGTAGAATCGTGCGTGGCTTCGCTGGTCATTATATACCTAATCCAATAATAATACATTTATAATATATTCTTTTAATTAATTCATTACATATAAATGAATAATAATAATAATAAACATAAAAAACATAAATAATGCTACGTACCATATTATTTCACCCCTCTTTCCTAAATATTTCTCTGCCAATGTTTCCAATCTACGTATCCTCTCAGCTTGTAATTGAAATAAAGTTTTGTGGGATGGCAATCCAACTTCGTACATACCTTTAGGATATGTAACACCTAAACGAGTACCTTGTCCACCAGCTAATAATAAAACTGCAACACGTCCATCAGCTACTTCTTTTAATCCCAATGAATTATACATTTTCAATTCTTCTTTAGTACAAGCTTCGCCAGAAACAATATTATTTTCTGGTATAGGCTGTATTTTATCGTCTAATTTATTTTTAACAGTAGATAAGGATGACGTTGCTCTATCATAATAAGATGTCAATTCGACTAAGTCTAATTCTAAAATTTCTTTCTCCAATATGTCCCTCTCCTCTTGCGACAACTGATCCCAATATTGTAACAGATGTTCCTGACCGTAGGCCACCAATTTTCTTTTCAAATTCTCCATAATTGTCAAAAGCTATGTATTTGACACTAAGGAATGACTTCTGTAAAACGGAATCCCGTTATCACCGTTGTAGTATTATCACGTTAATTTTTTCTTTTTTTTTTTTTTTTTATCAACTCGTTGATAGAGAAACGTAAGCGGAGAGTGTCGATAAAACGAGTAAAAGAACCGGAATGAAACGAACGTAGAATAGTGAGAGCAACAGGTATGCACAGAACTTGTCCATTAGACCTAACCTGACTCGAAAGGAACGATACACCTTTACTTTCACAATTCCACGTAGCAAGCTTGATTCGATTTCTCTTATCGATGTCTGACGCCCCTCCAACCATCCGGGCATGTATATAATTCTTCTTTTTCTTCTCAGCATATCTCGCTACGATATTCCTTGACATTTACATCGAGGTTCTTCCAGAAGACATTTTTCTAAAGATCACCTCAAAAGGATCGATCTTATTACATTTTTTTTTTCTTTTTTCATTTCATTCTTTGTGCACGAAATGAAACAAAACAGAAAAAAGAAAAAAAAAAGAAAGAGTAAATGAATAAAAATATAACCTATTGAATGAAACGAAATCAACGATTTATATTAAGAAAAAGATAAAGATATATATGGTCTTATATTATTTTCCATTACCTTTAATAATAAACGTGTTATTCTACGCTTTTATACGTATATTCTTTCGTATGTGCGAGGAAGTAAAAAAAAAAAGACTCCAAAGTGAAAGGTAAAAGGATGAGTAAAAAAAGAAATTCATATGGCGGAATGTGACCTTTATCCTGTTCGTAACCTGCAAAATAATAAAATAACGTTAACACTGTTAATTTATGTAATATTCAACTACAAATATTTCGAAAAGCATACAATCAATAGATCAAACCTATCACATTCTTATGTGACGTTCGTGTAGCCACTGAGTATTATATAGGTGTCGTGCCTGCATGTATATATGCGCCTGCGTGTATTGCGTAACACGCATGCGCACATCCCATCGACTGAATCTTATCATTTTCCAATTTAAAAGTAACAAAACATTTTCTATCAAGAAATAACTATCAATAACAAAAAAAATATATATATATATACACATGAATATACATACATATATATATATATATTTACATACACATATACAGATATATTTACGTATTACGTGATATTCACATATATATATATATATATATATATATATATATATATACATGCACGTACATTCGATAAGATAAACAGGGAAATTTAAATATAAATATATGAGTGTAGTTAAATTAAATGAATTAGTATGACAGATAATATTGTATCGTAATGTTTATACAAATATTTAAAAGTATAAAGTACGATATAGAAACACGACGAGAAAACATCAAAGCTCATTCCTTCTAAACGTGAAAACTTAAAAAGACCGTAACACGCAAGGAATTTAAAATAATTTTAATTAAAAATTGTAATACTTAAAAATTTTGATCTCCGAACAGTTGGTTCTGTGTAATATAAACATAAACACACTATTTTTAAATTTGACGATCGACGACTTAGTTTTATTTTGTACTCCGACGAGTGCACATCGTAAATACTCTACTTCTAAACGCGAAAACTTATAAATTTATACTTTCGATAATTTTTGATAATTTCTAAACTCTCTAATGTAGATTCAAGAGACCTTTCAAGCAATATGTAAACAATAGTACATTTATTTAAACAATAAAAAGACGAATACACGCAGGAAACTAAGACAATTTTAATATAAAATTCAAATACTTCAAAATATTTAAATGAGTAGTTTGTCTTCTAGAATATAAACATAAACGCGTGTTTTCTTAACTTTTACGATTTCCAAGGAAGTTTTACTTTGTACTCCGACGAGTGCACATCTAAACCCTCTTTTCTAAATGCGTAAACTTACAAATTAATACTTCTGATAATTTTTCAATTATTTAAACAATTATTAATAGACGTGAGGAGCAATAAACTATTATTTAAACAATAGTACATTCGTTTAAACATTAACAATACAGATAAGAGCGAGGAAATAAAAATAATTTTGATTTAAAATTTCAGTACTTTAAAATTTTGATTTCGGGACACTGGCCTTGTGCAGTATAAACATAAACGCGCTAGATTTTAACTTTGACAATTTCGGGATTAGTTTTCTTTTGTATTTCGACGAGTGCACATCTAAATCATCTTTTCTAAACGCGAAAACTTACAAATTAATACTTCCGATAACTTTTCGATTATTTAAACAATTATTAGTACACGTGGGAAGCATTAAACAATTATTTAAACAATAGTATATTCGTTTAAACATTAATAATACAGATAAGAGCGAGAAAATAAAAATAATTTTGATTTAAAATTTCAGTACTTTAAAATTTTGATTTCTGGACACTGGCCTTGTGCAGTATAAACATAAACGCGCTTGATTTTAACTTTGACAATTTCGGGATTAGTTTTCTTTTGTATTTCGACGAGTGCACATCTAAACATCTTTTCTAAACGCGAAAACTTACAAATTAATACTTCCGATAACTTTTCGATTATTCAAACAATTATTAGTACACGTGGGAAGCAATAAACAATTATTTAAACAATAGTACATTCGTTTAAACATTAACAATACAGATAAGAGCGAGAAAATAAAAATAATTTTGATTTAAAATTTTAGTACTTTAAAATTTTAATTTCGGGACACTGGCCTTGTGCAGTATAAACATAAACGCGCTTGATTTTAACTTTGACAATTTTGGGATTAGTTTGCTTTTGTATTTCGACGAGTGGACATCTAAACTGTCTTTTCTAAACGCGATAACTTACAAATTAATACTTCTGATAACTTTTCGATTATTTAAACAATTATTAGCACACGTGGAAAGCAATAAACAATTATTTAAACAATAGTACATTCGTTTAAACATTAACAATACAGATAAGCGCGAGAAAATAAAAATAATTCTGATTTAAAATTTCAGTACTTTAAAATTTTGATTTCTGGACACTGGCCTTGTGCAGTATAAACATAAACGCGCTTGATTTTAACTTTGACGATTACGGGATTAGTTTGCTTTTGTATTTCGACGAGTGCACATCTAAACTCTCTTTTCTAAACGCGAAAACTTACAAATTAATACTTCCGATAAATTTTCGATTATTTAAACAATTATTAGTACACGTGGGAAGCAATAAACAATTATTTAAACAATAGTACATTCGTTTAAACATTAACAATACAGATAAGCGCGAGAAAATAAAAATAATTTTGATTTAAAATTTCAGTACTTTAAAATTTTGATTTCTGGACACTGGCCTTGTGCAGTATAAACATAAACGCGCTTGATTTTAACTTTGACGATTACGGGATTAGTTTTCTTTTGTATTTCGACGAGTGCACATCTAAACATCTTTTCTAAACGCGAAAACTTACAAATTAATACTTCCGATAACTTTTCGATTATTTAAACAATTATTAATAGACGTGAGGAGCAATAAACAATTATTTAAACAATAGTACATTCGTTTAAACATTAACAATACAGATAAGCGCGAGAAAATAAAAATAATTTTGGGTTAAAATTTCAGTACTTTAAAATTTTGATTTCTGGACACTGGCCTTGTGCAGTATAAACATAAACGCGCTAGATTTTAACTTTGACAATTTCGGGATTAGTTTTCTTTTGTATTTCGACGAGTGCACATCTAAATCATCTTTTCTAAACGCGAAAACTTACAAATTAATACTTCCGATAACTTTTCGATTATTTAAACAATTAATAGTACACGTGGGAAGCAATAAACAATTATTTAAACAATAGTACATTCGTTTAAACATTAACAATACAGATAAGCGCGAGAAAATAAAAATAATTTTGATTTAAAATTTCAGTACTTTAAAATTTTGATTTCTGTACACTGGCCTTGTGCAGTATAAACATAAACGCGCTTGATTTTAACTTTGACGATTACGGGATTAGTTTTCTTTTGTATTTCGACGAGTGCACATCTAAACATCTTTTCTAAACGCGAAAACTTACAAATTAATACTTCCGATAACTTTTCGATTATTTAAACAATTATTAATAGACGTGAGGAGCAATAAACAATTATTTAAACAATAGTACATTCGTTTAAACATTAACAATACAGATAAGCGCGAGAAAATAAAAATAATTTTGGGTTAAAATTTCAGTACTTTAAAATTTTGATTTCTGGACACTGGCCTTGTGCAGTATAAACATAAACGCGCTAGATTTTAACTTTGACAATTTCGGGATTAGTTTTCTTTTGTATTTCGACGAGTGCACATCTAAATCATCTTTTCTAAACGCGAAAACTTACAAATTAATACTTCCGATAACTTTTCGATTATTTAAACAATTAATAGTACACGTGGGAAGCAATAAACAATTATTTAAACAATAGTACATTCGTTTAAACATTAACAATACAGATAAGAGCGAGAAAATAAAAATAATTTTGATTTAAAATTTCAGTACTTTAAAATTTTGATTTCGGGATACTGGCCTTGTGCAGTATAAACATAAACGCGCTAGATTTTAACTTTGACAATTTCGGGATTAGTTTTCTTTTGTATTTCGACGAGTGCACATCTAAATCATCTTTTCTAAACGCGAAAACTTACAAATTAATACTTCCGATAACTTTTCGATTATTTAAACAATTAATAGTACACGTGGGAAGCAATAAACAATTATTTAAACAATAGTACATTCGTTTAAACATTAACAATACAGATAAGCGCGAGAAAATAAAAATAATTTTGGGTTAAAATTTCAGTACTTTAAAATTTTGATTTCTGGACACTGGCCTTGTGCAGTATAAACATAAACGCGCTTGATTTTAACTTTGACGATTACGGGATTAGTTTGCTTTTGTATTTCGACGAGTGCACATCTAAACTCTCTTTTCTAAACGCGAAAACTTACAAATTAATACTTCCGATAAATTTTCGATTATTTAAACAATTATTAGTACACGTGGGAAGCAATAAACAATTATTTAAACAATAGTACATTCGTTTAAACATTAACAATACAGATAAGCGCGAGAAAATAAAAATAATTTTGATTTAAAATTTCAGTACTTTAAAATTTTGATTTCTGGACACTGGCCTTGTGCAGTATAAACATAAACGCGCTTGATTTTAACTTTGACGATTACGGGATTAGTTTGCTTTTGTATTTCGACGAGTGCACATCTAAACTCTCTTTTCTAAACGCGAAAACTTACAAATTAATACTTCCGATAAATTTTCGATTATTTAAACAATTATTAGTACACGTGGGAAGCAATAAACAATTATTTAAACAATAGTACATTCGTTTAAACATTAACAATACAGATAAGCGCGAGAAAATAAAAATAATTTTGATTTAAAATTTCAGTACTTTAAAATTTTGATTTCTGGACACTGGCCTTGTGCAGTATAAACATAAACGCGCTTGATTTTAACTTTGACGATTACGGGATTAGTTTTCTTTTGTATTTCGACGAGTGCACATCTAAACATCTTTTCTAAACGCGAAAACTTACAAATTAATACTTCCGATAACTTTTCGATTATTTAAACAATTATTAATAGACGTGAGGAGCAATAAACAATTATTTAAACAATAGTACATTCGTTTAAACATTAACAATACAGATAAGCGCGAGAAAATAAAAATAATTTTGGGTTAAAATTTCAGTACTTTAAAATTTTGATTTCTGGACACTGGCCTTGTGCAGTATAAACATAAACGCGCTAGATTTTAACTTTGACAATTTCGGGATTAGTTTTCTTTTGTATTTCGACGAGTGCACATCTAAATCATCTTTTCTAAACGCGAAAACTTACAAATTAATACTTCCGATAACTTTTCGATTATTTAAACAATTAATAGTACACGTGGGAAGCAATAAACAATTATTTAAACAATAGTACATTCGTTTAAACATTAACAATACAGATAAGCGCGAGAAAATAAAAATAATTTTGATTTAAAATTTCAGTACTTTAAAATTTTTATTTCTGGACACTGGCCTTGTGCAGTATAAACATAAACGCGCTTGATTTTAACTTTGACGATTTCGGGATTAGTTTGCTTTTGTATTTCGACGAGTGCACATCTAAATCCTCTTTTCTAAACGCGAAAACTTACAAATTAATACTTCTGATAATTTTTCAATTATTTAAACAATTTTTTAATACACGTGGAGTGCAATAAACTAATATTTAAACAATAATATATTCGATTAAGCATTAAAAAGACAGTAAAGCGGGAGTAACTATAAATAATTTTTATTTAATGTTTCAGAAGTTTAAAATTTTGATTCTGGAACAGTTGGCCTTGTGCAATATCGACATATTGGGACATATATTGACTATGACGATTTGCGGATCAGTTCTCCTTAGTCCTTCGAGGTTCAACATCGAAGATTTTTCAGTTTGTCTTTGCTACAATTATCAACGAAAATTTTAAGTAAGTATATTTTCATATCAGACATTTGTTCAATAATTTATACAGTTTCTTATTATAACAGTCAAATTAAATATTTTGTTTGTATTTTTTTGTTTCAGAACTGCATTACAATCGCGCGCGTAGTAATGACGTAATCGAGTGTTTGTTTCGCTAAAATAAAAATTATCGCGAAGTAGAAGCAGTGTTTGTTCGTTCGCGTTTCGCGATTTAATCATCAAATGTTTTTTCATCGACTGCGTGCAATGCAGTCGTTAGAGTCAGTATTTGTTCGCAAAATGTATTGCTTTTTTAACAGTCATACAGACTGTATTTATAAAAGATAGTAGATTTTCGCGAATTAACTTCAGTGACCGTTCGTTAAAGAATAACTATCGCGTAATAGAATCAGTGCATCATTGAAAAGAATTTCGACCAACTTCGAAATGTCAAACTATTTCATTTTCAATCACCTATGAATCATCCACCCTCAACTTCGACCGAATTCGCGAACGAGTGTTTTGGAGCCATCGCAGAACTTCTTAAGTAATGAGTGAATTTTTAAATCCCTCCAATCACTCGATCATGTCGAGGACGAAAGGTCCGAATCGGCACGAGTGATTGGTTGTAATTAATTAGTAGAAGAGCATTGAGTGACCACGAGTAAATTTCTTCGGAGATTTACTCGTGAATGGTTTCTTATTTTTTCATTTATTTATTAGATCAGGATAGGGTCTTCTTGCTCAAACGCGTTTATAATTATTTGAGATTTTGAATATTTTAATACATTTTTAAATATTTTACTCGCACGGAAATAAGTAAAGAATCGATATTCATAAGTTCTAATAAAGAATGAGCAAGAAGGCACTCGCGATGGATAGTCTCTGGATTACAAACGAAACTGTGAATGATTTTATTACAATAATTAAAATATTCGTTTGTAAGAAGGAACGTCCAAGGGTTTACTTTATATTTTTAAATAATTATTAATTAAATATTTAATCAATTTAAATTGATACAAGAAAAGTCTCGATAGAGTCATTGGTTTCGAAAGAGAAAAATCGAGTAGAATGATTGCTAAAAAACAAAGAGACGTAGTCCGTAAGCCTAGATGATAAATTAATTATTTTTTAGCTCAGGATTTTCAGCAATTAATATTTTTCAGCAATTATCTAATTTCTAATTTTTTTATAATTAATATCTAATTTCTCCCACGCTGCGAAAAAGTATCTTTCAAAAGGATAATAAGTTTTCAGATGCGTTAGGGTTGTATTAGGGTTTTCTTTCATATCTTAGAATTTGGAATTAAATTTTGTCGTTACAGTTTTAGAGTGATAATCGATTAGGTTGAGGCACGAAGCAAAGAAGAGGCTATATGCCGAAAACAACACGTGGCTCAAGAGGACAACTATTAGGCTATTGAGTTATTTTCGAAGGTTCACTAGGAACTTTCGAGAATGGCTCTTAGTTTTACTATATTAGTATTTTAATTTTACCATGTTGTCACTCAAAATGCTCTTATGGTGATGGGTGTAGGGGTATAAATTTAAAAAACTGAGACAAAGTAACTTTCCGTAAATAATATTCCCACATTGCCACGCGTACGCGAATAGGATTATTTCATATTTTATGCCTTTTTAATATTAAACTTTTTTTAAAACTTAATTGAATTTATGATTCTAGTTTAATAAAATCAAATTTTACGTTAAAGTCGATTGATAAATTTTGCACATTTTTTCTTTTCTAAAGTTCAATTAAATGCATAATTTTATTTTAATAAAATCGAGTTCTATATTAAAATCATATATCTATAAAATGTAAAAATAATATAATATTTCTTTCAGAGAGAATAATATTCCTTTAGATCAGTTTTCAGAGTATTTCATTTTTTATTTTAATGAATCTTTTATTTTTCTTAAGTTTAATTAAATTAAATTTCAGAATTTTATTGTTCGCATAATTAATATACATATATACATATTCTTCTTTCTTTCCTTATTTCTTTTCAGCTAGGAAGCCAGGACGTGGGAACGCGAACACGGGAAGGAATAATTAATAAAGAAGATTATCTTAACATTTAAACAATGTACGATACACGTAAAGAATAATTAATTAATATTTAAACAATAAGATATTTTTAGCAACGTTATAAAAATCATATACATGTATTGTCATTTACTATCGATTAATAGATATAATAATATTTCTTTCAGAGAGAATAATATTTATTTATATTAATCGTTTATATTTCTTAAGTTTAATCAAATTAAATTTAGCATTTTATCGTTCGTATAATTAATATACATATATACTAATTCTTTTTTCTTTCCTTATTTCTTTTCAGCTAAGTCCGAGTTGTGGGATCGCGAACACGTGAAGGAATAATTAATTAATATTTAAACAATAGGATATTCTTAGCAACGTTATAGAGAACATGTACATATATTATCATATATTATCGATTAATAAATATAATATTTTTTTCAGAGAGAATAATATTTATTTATATCTGTATGCAGAATATATCGTTTCTTTTTAATTAATCTTTTATGTTTCTTAAGTTTAATCAAATTAAATTCCGCATTTTATCGTTCGTATAATTACTGTCATTTCTATTTTTTCTTATTTACTGTCATTAATTATCCTCTATATATATCTCGGGTGGAACCTATGGGAGAAGCCCATGGGTGTGTGCCTCTGTGTGGGTTGCTATCACAGCATCTTATAAAGCTACTTCTCTTTTCTTCTCTTTTTCTTCTAGGGCTCTCTTTTCAATTTCATATTTTTCATACTGATTTACTCTTATTAATTATGATTTATAAGTCTCGGGTGGGACCCATGGAATGGGGACATGGGTGTGGGCCTCTGTGCGGGTTGCTGTCTCAGCATCTTATAGAGGTGCTTCTCTTTTCTTCTCTTTCTGGGGCTCTCTTTTTTAAGTCATATTTTTTTTGTTTTCATTTTCTATGTCATTAATAAACTCTTATGAATTATGCTTTATAGTCTCGGGTGGGACCCATGGGATGGGCCATGGGTGAGGGCCTCTGTGCGGGTTACTGTCTCATCATCGTGTAGAGCTACTTCTATTTTCCTATCTTTCTGCAGCTTTCTTTTCTATCTAATATTTTTCTTATTTAATTATGTATCTAATTATGTTATTAATATGTTATTTCTTTTCATTATGTCTTTTCAGATTATTATTATGTTATTTCTTTTTAATTATGTTTTTATGGTTTTAATTATGTTTTTAATATATTCTTATTAATTATGATTTACAGGTTTTAGGTAGGAACCATTAGATGAAGCGGATTGTTGTTTCAGCAGCATGCAGAGCTACTTCTATTTTCTTATCTTTCAGCAGCTCTCTTTTATTACTCATATTTTTTTTCTTTAATTATGTTTTTAATTATATTATTAATATGTTATTTCTTTTTATTATGTCTTTCAGATATTTATTATGTTATTTCTTTTTAATTATGTTTTTATGTTTTTAGGTTTGTTATTAATATATTCTAAGTAATTTTAATTTTTAAGCATTAGGTAGGACCCATGAGATGAAGCGGACTGTTGTTTTAGCAGCGTGCAGAGCTACTTCTGTTTTCTTATCTTTCAGCAGCTTTCTTTTATTATTCATATTTTTCTTCTTTAATTATGTTTTTAATTATGTCATTAATATGTTATTTCTTTTCATTATGTCTTTTCAGATTTTTATTATGTTATTTCATTTTAATTATGTTTTTATGTTTTTAGGATTGTTATTAATATATTCTAATTAATTTTAATTTTTTAGCATTAGGTAGAACCCATGAGATGTAGCGGACTGATGCTTTAGCAGCGTGCAGAGCTACTTCTATTTTCTTATTTTTCTTTTATTCATTTTCTTTTTTTCTTTTTCAGGATAGATCATCAAGGTATAGGTTCATCTCTGGTCGAATGCGTCATCGCCTGGCACGATTCATCATCGATTTTTACGCGGTTACGGGCAGGATAGGAAGAACACTCGCGTGCGTGCCGGCGTGCACAAGCGTGGGTGTTCTCGGGCGCGATTATACCTCGTTTGATTGCTCGTATCGAAAACGCGAATTTAGAGTAGAGTCACCGTTTTTCTAAAACTCACGTGAATGTACGCGGACGCGACTTAAAAGTCCTACCGGGGATTTCGTTTAAATCTGCTCGAATATTCGATTAGATTACCTCGCGAACGCGTTTTTTTAGAATAGAGTCACCGTTTTCCGAACACTTACGTGGGTGTCCGGGCGCGATTAAAAGTCCTATCATGGACTTCGTTTTAGTGTTGAAATTCGGGGTGCGCGAACGGTTTACCTTGTAGTGCTGTACATAGCTGGCTGATGTTATGACAATCCTAATGTTTGGTAGCGGGGCGGAAATCCCGACAAATATCATGGAAAGTCTAAATACCGGTTAGCATATGTCACTTTGGATTTCAACTTAGAGTCACCGTTATTCTAACACCCGCGTGGGTGCTCGCGTGCGCGATTAAAAGTCCTACCGGGGACTTCGTTTTGTTTGCTCGAATATTCGATTAGTTTATTTAGAGTAGAGTCATCGTTTTTCGAACTCTTGCGTGGGTGTCCGGGCGCGATTAAAAGTCCTATCATGGACTTCGTTTTAGTGTTGAAATTCGGAGTTCGCTTCGGATTTCAACTTAGAGTCACCGTTATTCTAACACTCACGTAAGTGTTCGCGTGCGCGATTGAAAGTCCTACCGGGGACTTCGTTTTATTTCTTCGATATTTCGATTAGATTACTTCGCGAATTTGAATAGGACAGTAGAATCTACGTAATTATAATACACGTGAGTGTCGCGAACGCGATTAATGCGCTTTGATTGTTCGAAATTCGGATGCACGAATTCAGATGTGCTTAATAATCCCTTATGCCTGAGGCGGAGGGTGTCGAACGGTTAAGCTTTCTGTAAGCGGAGTCCCTGTAGCTAAGGCTAGATACTTCCTGTTAGCTTTGTCCCATGCCCAAGATATCCGAAGCGGAAGGCATAAGGGTCGGTATCGCGGAGCGCGAATTTTAGAGTAAAGTAGAGTCACCGTTAGCTCGTGGGTCTCCACATGCAGCAACCTCCACGTGGTGAGACCTGGATCGTTAATACTTGCAAAGTTTAATTGTAAATTTTTAAATGCAAGTATTAACGAACGAATAGCTGCATATTGAATTACATTTCCAATATCTCTTCAAACTAATTCCAACTAAACATTAACATATTTTCATTTTAAATAGTTTATAATACTTCAAAAGAAGAAATATAGCAGAAATCTATTGTACAATAATTTCTCAGAGAAACGAAAAGGAAATTTCTCTATCACACTTTAATGTCCGCTGTCCTTTCTATTATTTCTTATTTATTATCAATAATTATTCTTTATAAATCTCGGGTGGGACCCATGGGAGGGGCCTGTGGGTGAGGGCTTCTGTGCGGGCTGCTGTCTCAGCATCATATAGAACTGTTTCTCTTGTCTTATCTTTTTGGTGCTCTCTATTCTTCTCTTTTTGGGGCTCTCTATTCTTCTCTTTTTGGGGCTCTCTTTTCTTTCTCCGGCTCTCATTTCTATATCATATTTTTCTTTTTCAATTATGTTTTCAATTGTGTTATTAATACGTTATTTCCTTTTAATTTTGTTTTTAATTATGTGTTTAATTGTGTTTTTAATTATATTTTTAATTATATTTTTGATTATGTTCTTAATTATGTTTTTAAGATATTCTATTAATTATGATTTAGTTGCTTTAGGTAGGATCGATAGGATGATGCATGCTGCTTCTCTTTTCGTTTCTTTTTCTAGGTCTCTTATCGATTTATATATATTTATTTTCTACTTGTATTTTATATATGTATATATATATATATTATTTCCTCTTTATCTTTTTCTTTTACAGGATAGGTCATCGAGGGATAGGTTCATCTGCGGACGGATGCATCGTCACCTGGCTGGATTCATCATCGATTTTTACACGCGAATACGGGAAGGATAGGAAGAACACTGGCGCGCGTGTCGGCGGGCACAGGCGTGGGTGTTCTCGGGCGCGAGTATATTACGTTTGATTGTTCGAATCGAAAACGCGAATTGTAGAGTAGAGTCATCGTTTTTCTAACATTCGCGTGGGTGTTCGGGCGCGATTAAAGGTCCTACCGTGGACTTCGTTTGATTTCTTCAAAATTTCGTTGGGGGTACTTCGCGAATTTCGGCTTAACAGTAGAATCTACGTAATTATAACACACACGTGAGTGTCGCGACGCGATTAGTATTTCTAAGGAGTGCGCTTTGATTGTTCGTAATTCGGAAAGCACGAATTCAGATGTGCTTAATAATCCGTTATGTCTGAAGCAGACGGTGCAAATGGTGGAGCTATCTGTAAGAGGTGTGCAGTAGCTAAAGCTACGCATACCCTGTTAGTTAAGAAGCCAGTGCATTGAAGCGGAAAGGTATCGCGGATCGGTAACGCGGAACGCGGATTTTAGAGTAGAGTCACCGTCAGTCCGTGGGTCTCCACATGCAGCAACTTCCACGTAGTGAGACCTGGGTCGGTATTACTTGCATACTCTAGTTATAAATTCTTTAACGCAAGTACTACTGAGCGAATGGCTGCATACTGTATTACTTTTCCAACATTTTTTCAACCTAATTCCAACTAAACATTAATTTCCATCTTATATAGCTAATAATTCTTCGAAAGAAGAAATATAACAGAATTTATTGTACAATAATTTCTTACAGAACGTCAAGGAAATTTATCTATCACAATTTTATATCCGTTGTCATTTCTATTTTTTCTTATTTATTATCAATAATTATTCTTTATAAATCTCGGGTGGGACCCATGGGAGGGGCCTGTGGGTGAGGGCTTCTGTGCGGGTTGCTGTCTCAGCATCATATAGAACTGTTTCTCTTGTCTTATCTTTTTGCGGCTTTCTATTCTTCTCTTTTTGGGGCTCTCTTTTCTTTCTCCGGCTCTCATTTCTATCTCATATTTTTCTTTTTCAATTATGTTTTCAATTGTGTTATTAATATGTTATTTCCTTTTAATTCTGTTTTTAATTATGTGTTTAATTGTGTTTTTAATTATATTTTTAATTATATTTTTGATTATGTTCTTAATTATGTTTTTAAGATATTCTATTAATTATGATTTAGTTGCTTTAGGTAGGATCGATAGGATGATGCATGCTGCTTCTCTTTTCGTTTCTTTTTCTAGGTCTCTTATCGATTTATATATATTTATTTTCTACTTGTATTTTATATATGTATATATATATATATATTATTTCCTCTTTATCTTTTTCTTTTACAGGATAGGTCATCGAGGGATAGGTTCATCTGCGGACGGATGCGTCGTCACCTGGCTGGATTCATCATCGATTTTTACACGCGAATACGGGAAGGATAGGAAGAACACTGGCGCGCGTGTCGGCGGGCACAGGCGTGGGTGTTCTCGGGCGCGAGTATATTACGTTTGATTGTTCGAATCGAAAACGCGAATTGTAGAGTAGAGTCATCGTTTTTCTAACATTCGCGTGGGTGTTCGGGCGCGATTAAAGGTCCTACCGTGGACTTCGTTTGATTTCTTCAAAATTTCGTTGGGGGTACTTCGCGAATTTCGGCTTAACAGTAGAATCTACGTAATTATAACACACACGTGAGTGTCGCGACGCGATTAGTATTTCTAAGGAGTGCGCTTTGATTGTTCGTAATTCGGAAAGCACGAATTCAGATGTGCTTAATAATCCGTTATGTCTGAAGCAGACGGTGCAAATGGTGGAGCTATCTGTAAGAGGTGTGCAGTAGCTAAAGCTACGCATACCCTGTTAGTTAAGAAGCCAGTGCATTGAAGCGGAAAGGTATCGCGGATCGGTAACGCGGAACGCGGATTTTAGAGTAGAGTCACCGTCAGTCCGTGGGTCTCCACATGCAGCAACTTCCACGTAGTGAGACCTGGGTCGGTATTACTTGCATACTCTAGTTATAAATTCTTTAACGCAAGTATTACTGAGCGAATGGCTGCATATTTTTTTACTTTTCCTATATCTTTTTAATCTAATTTCAACAAAACATTAATATATTTCCATCTTATATAGCTAATAATTCTTCGAAAGAAGAAATATAACAGAATTTATTGTACAATAATTTCTTACAGAACGTCAAGGAAATTTATCTATCACAATTTTATATCCGTTGTCATTTCTATTTTTTCTTATTTATTATCAATAATTATTCTTTATAAATCTCGGGTGGGACCCATGGGAGGGGCCTGTGGGTGAGGGCCTCTGGGCGGGTTGCTGTCTGAGCATCTTATAGAGCTGCATCTCTTTTCTTCTCTTTCTGGGGCACTCTTTTCAATTTCATATTTTTCATACTGATTTACACTTATTAATTATGATTTATAAGTCTCGGGTGGGACCCATGGAATGGGGACATGGGTGTGGGCCTCTGTGCGGGTTACTGTCTTAGCATCGTGCAGAGCTACTTCTATTTTCTTATCTTTCTGCAGCTTTCTTTTCTATCTAATATTTTTCTAATTTAATTATGTTTCTAATTATGTTATTAATATGTTATTTCTTTTCATTATGTCTTTTCAGATTATTATTAGGTTATTTCCTTTTAATTATGTTTTTATGTTTTTAGGTTTGTTATTAATATATTTTTATTAATTATGATTTACAGGTTTTAGGTAGGAACCATTAGCTGAAGCAGCATGCAGAAATACTTCTATTTTCTTATCTTCCAGCAGCTCTCTTTTATTATTCATATTTTTTTTCTTTAATTATGTTTTTAATTATATTATTAATATGTTATTTCTTTTTATTATGTCTTTTCAGATATTTATTATGTTATTTCTTTTTAATTATGTTTTTATGTTTTTAGGTTTGTTATTAATATATTCTAAGTAATTTTAATTTTTAAGCATTAGGTAGGACCCATGAGATGAAGCGGACTATTGTTTTAGCAGCGTGCAGAGCTACTTCTGTTTTCTTATCTTTCAGCAGCTTTCTTTTATTATTCATATTTTTCTTCTTTAATTATGTTTTTAATTATGTCATTAATATGTTATTTCTTTTCATTATGTCTTTTCAGATTTTTATTATGTTATTTCTTTTTAATTATGTCTATTCAATATTTATTTATGTTATTTCATTTTAATTATGTTTTTATGTTTTTAGGATTGTTATTAATATATTCTAATTAATTTTAATTTTTTAGCATTAGGTAGGACCCATGAGATGTAGCGGACTGATGCTTTAGCAGCGTGCAGAGCTACTTCTTTTTTCTTATTTTTCTTTTATTCATTTTCTTTTTTTCTTTTTCAGGATAGATCATCAAGGTATAGGTTCATCTCTGGTCGAATACGTCATCGCCTGGCACGATTCATCATCGATTTTTACGCGGTTACGGGCAGGATAGGAAGAACACTCGCGTGCGTGCCGGCGTGCACAAGCGTGGGTGTTCTCGGGCGCGATTATACCTCGTTTGATTGCACGTATCGAAAACGCGAATTTATAGTAGAGTCACCGTTTTTCTAAAACTCACGTGAATGTACGCGGACGCGACTTAAAAGTCCTACCGGGGATTTCGTTTAAATCTGCTCGAATATTCGATTAGATTACCTCGCGAACGCGTTTTTTTAGAGTAGAGTCACCGTTTTCCGAACACTTACGTGGGTGTCCGGGCGCGATTAAAAGTCCTATCATGGACTTCGTTTTAGTGTTGAAATTCGGGGTGCGCGAACGGTTTACCTTGTAGTGCTGTACATAGCTGGCTGATGTTATGACAATCCTAATGTTTGGTAGCGGGGCGGAAATCCCGACAAATATCATGGAAAGTCTAAATACCGGTTAGCATATGTCACTTTGGATTTCAACTTAGAGTCACCGTTATTCTAACACCCGCGTGGGTGCTCGCGTGCGCGATTAAAAGTCCTACCGGGGACTTCGTTTTGTTTGCTCGAATATTCGATTAGTTTATTTAGAGTAGAGTCATCGTTTTTCGAACTCTTGCGTGGGTGTCCGGGCGCGATTAAAAGTCCTATCATGGACTTCGTTTTAGTGTTGAAATTCGGAGTTCGCTTCGGATTTCAACTTAGAGTCACCGTTATTCTAACACTCACGTAAGTGTTCGCGTGCGCGATTGAAAGTCCTACCGGGGACTTCGTTTTATTTCTTCGATATTTCGATTAGATTACTTCGCGAATTTGAATAGGACAGTAGAATCTACGTAATTATAATACACGTGAGTGTCGCGAACGCGATTAATGCGCTTTGATTGTTCGAAATTCGGATGCACGAATTCAGATGTGCTTAATAATCCCTTATGCCTGAGGCGGAGGGTGTCGAACGGTTAAGCTTTCTGTAAGCGGAGTCCCTGTAGCTAAGGCTAGATACTTCCTGTTAGCTTTGTCCCATGCCCAAGATATCCGAAGCGGAAGGCATAAGGGTCGGTATCGCGGAGCGCGAATTTTAGAGTAAAGTAGAGTCACCGTTAGCTCGTGGGTCTCCACATGCAGCAACCTCCACGTGGTGAGACCTGGATCGTTAATACTTGCAAAGTTTAATTGTAAATTTTTAAATGCAAGTATTAACGAACGAATAGCTGCATATTGAATTACATTTCCAATATCTCTTCAAACTAATTCCAACTAAACATTAACATATTTTCATTTTAAATAGTTTATAATACTTCAAAAGAAGAAATATAGCAGAAATCTATTGTACAATAATTTCTCAGAGAAACGAAAAGGAAATTTCTCTATCACACTTTAATGTCCGCTGTCCTTTCTATTATTTCTTATTTATTATCAATAATTATTCTTTATAAATCTCGGGTGGGACCCATGGGAGGGGCCTGTGGGTGAGGGCTTCTGTGCGGGCTGCTGTCTCAGCATCATATAGAACTGTTTCTCTTGTCTTATCTTTTTGGTGCTCTCTATTCTTCTCTTTTTGGGGCTCTCTATTCTTCTCTTTTTGGGGCTCTCTTTTCTTTCTCCGGCTCTCATTTCTATATCATATTTTTCTTTTTCAATTATGTTTTCAATTGTGTTATTAATACGTTATTTCCTTTTAATTTTGTTTTTAATTATGTGTTTAATTGTGTTTTTAATTATATTTTTAATTATATTTTTGATTATGTTCTTAATTATGTTTTTAAGATATTCTATTAATTATGATTTAGTTGCTTTAGGTAGGATCGATAGGATGATGCATGCTGCTTCTCTTTTCGTTTCTTTTTCTAGGTCTCTTATCGATTTATATATATTTATTTTCTACTTGTATTTTATATATGTATATATATATATATTATTTCCTCTTTATCTTTTTCTTTTACAGGATAGGTCATCGAGGGATAGGTTCATCTGCGGACGGATGCGTCGTCACCTGGCTGGATTCATCATCGATTTTTACACGCGAATACGGGAAGGATAGGAAGAACACTGGCGCGCGTGTCGGCGGGCACAGGCGTGGGTGTTCTCGGGCGCGAGTATATTACGTTTGATTGTTCGAATCGAAAACGCGAATTGTAGAGTAGAGTCATCGTTTTTCTAACATTCGCGTGGGTGTTCGGGCGCGATTAAAGGTCCTACCGTGGACTTCGTTTGATTTCTTCAAAATTTCGTTGGGGGTACTTCGCGAATTTCGGCTTAACAGTAGAATCTACGTAATTATAACACACACGTGAGTGTCGCGACGCGATTAGTATTTCTAAGGAGTGCGCTTTGATTGTTCGTAATTCGGAAAGCACGAATTCAGATGTGCTTAATAATCCGTTATGTCTGAAGCAGACGGTGCAAATGGTGGAGCTATCTGTAAGAGGTGTGCAGTAGCTAAAGCTACGCATACCCTGTTAGTTAAGAAGCCAGTGCATTGAAGCGGAAAGGTATCGCGGATCGGTAACGCGGAACGCGGATTTTAGAGTAGAGTCACCGTCAGTCCGTGGGTCTCCACATGCAGCAACTTCCACGTAGTGAGACCTGGGTCGGTATTACTTGCATACTCTAGTTATAAATTCTTTAACGCAAGTATTACTGAGCGAATGGCTGCATATTTTTTTACTTTTCCTATATCTTTTTAATCTAATTTCAACTAAACATTAACATATTTTCATTTTATGTAGCTTATATTACTTCAAAAGAAGAAATATAGCAGAAATCTATTCTATAAAAATACTCAAACGAAAAAGAAATTTCTCTATCATACTTTAATGTCCGCTGCCATTTCTATTTTTTCTTATTTATTATCAATAATTATTCTTTATAAATCTCGGGTGGGACCCATTGGAGGGGCCCATGGGTGTGGGCCTCTGTGCGGGTTGCTGTCTTAGCATCTTATACAGCTGCTTCTCTTTTCTTCTTTTTCTGGGCCTCTCTTTTCTATTTCATATTTTTCATACTGATTTACACTTATTAATTATGATTTATAAGTCTCGGGTGGGACCCATGGAATGGGGACATGGGTGTGGTCCTCTGTGCGGGTTGCTGTCTCAGCATCTTATAGAGGTGCTTCTCTTTTCTTCTCTTTCTGGGGCTCTCTTTTTTAAGTCATATTTTTCTTGTTTTCATTTTCTATGTCATTAATAAACTCTTATGCATTATGCTTTATAGTCTCGGGTGGGACCCATGGGATGGGCCATGGGTGAGGGCCTCTGTGCGGGTTGCTGTCTCATCATCGTGTAGAGCTACTTCTATTTTCCTATCTTTCTGCAGCTTTCTTTTCTATCTAATATTTTTCTAATTTAATTATGTTTCTAATTATGTTATTAATATGTTATTTCTTTTCATTATGTCTTTTCAGATTATTATTAGGTTATTTCCTTTTAATTATGTTTTTATGTTTTTAGGTTTGTTAATAATATATTTTTATTAATTATGATTTACAGGTTTTAGGTAGGAACCATTAGCTGAAGCAGCATGCAGAAATACTTCTATTTTCTTATCTTCCAGCAGCTCTCTTTTATTATTCATATTTTTCTTCATTAATTATGTTTTTAATTATATTATTAATATGTTATTTCTTTTTATTATGTCTTTTCAGATATTTATTATGTTATTTCTCCTTAATTATGTTTTTATGTTTTTAGGTTTGTTATTAATATATTCTAAGTAATTTTAATTTTTAAGCATTAGGTAGGACCCATGAGATGAAGCGGACTGTTGTTTTAGCAGCGTGCAGAGCTACTTCTGTTTTCTTATCTTTCAGCAGCTTTCTTTTATTATTCATATTTTTCTTCTTTAATTATGTTTTTAATTATGTCATTAATATGTTATTTCTTTTCATTATGTCTTTTCAGATTTTTATTATGTTATTTCTTTTTAATTATGTCTATTCAATATTTATTTATGTTATTTCATTTTAATTATGTTTTTATGTTTTTAGGATTGTTATTAATATATTCTAATTAATTTTAATTTTTTAGCATTAGGTAGGACCCATGAGATGTAGCGGACTGATGCTTTAGCAGCGTGCAGAGCTACTTCTTTTTTCTTATTTTTCTTTTATTCATTTTCTTTTTTTCTTTTTCAGGATAGATCATCAAGGTATAGGTTCATCTCTGGTCGAATACGTCATCGCCTGGCACGATTCATCATCGATTTTTACGCGGTTACGGGCAGGATAGGAAGAACACTCGCGTGCGTGCCGGCGTGCACAAGCGTGGGTGTTCTCGGGCGCGATTATACCTCGTTTGATTGCACGTATCGAAAACGCGAATTTATAGTAGAGTCACCGTTTTTCTAAAACTCACGTGAATGTACGCGGACGCGACTTAAAAGTCCTACCGGGGATTTCGTTTAAATCTGCTCGAATATTCGATTAGATTACCTCGCGAACGCGTTTTTTTAGAGTAGAGTCACCGTTTTCCGAACACTTACGTGGGTGTCCGGGCGCGATTAAAAGTCCTATCATGGACTTCGTTTTAGTGTTGAAATTCGGGGTGCGCGAACGGTTTACCTTGTAGTGCTGTACATAGCTGGCTGATGTTATGACAATCCTAATGTTTGGTAGCGGGGCGGAAATCCCGACAAATATCATGGAAAGTCTAAATACCGGTTAGCATATGTCACTTTGGATTTCAACTTAGAGTCACCGTTATTCTAACACCCGCGTGGGTGCTCGCGTGCGCGATTAAAAGTCCTACCGGGGACTTCGTTTTGTTTGCTCGAATATTCGATTAGTTTATTTAGAGTAGAGTCATCGTTTTTCGAACTCTTGCGTGGGTGTCCGGGCGCGATTAAAAGTCCTATCATGGACTTCGTTTTAGTGTTGAAATTCGGAGTTCGCTTCGGATTTCAACTTAGAGTCACCGTTATTCTAACACTCACGTAAGTGTTCGCGTGCGCGATTGAAAGTCCTACCGGGGACTTCGTTTTATTTCTTCGATATTTCGATTAGATTACTTCGCGAATTTGAATAGGACAGTAGAATCTACGTAATTATAATACACGTGAGTGTCGCGAACGCGATTAATGCGCTTTGATTGTTCGAAATTCGGATGCACGAATTCAGATGTGCTTAATAATCCCTTATGCCTGAGGCGGAGGGTGTCGAACGGTTAAGCTTTCTGTAAGCGGAGTCCCTGTAGCTAAGGCTAGATACTTCCTGTTAGCTTTGTCCCATGCCCAAGATATCCGAAGCGGAAGGCATAAGGGTCGGTATCGCGGAGCGCGAATTTTAGAGTAAAGTAGAGTCACCGTTAGCTCGTGGGTCTCCACATGCAGCAACCTCCACGTGGTGAGACCTGGATCGTTAATACTTGCAAAGTTTAATTGTAAATTTTTAAATGCAAGTATTAACGAACGAATAGCTGCATATTGAATTACTTTTCCAATATCTATTCAAACTAATTCCAACTAAACATTAACATATTTTCATTTTAAATATTTTATAATACTTCAAAAGAAGAAATATAGCAGAAATCTATTGTACAATAATTTCTCAGAGAAACGAAAAGGAAATTTCTCTATCACACTTTAATGTCCGCTGTCCTTTCTATTATTTCTTATTTATTATCAATAATTATTCTTTATAAATCTCGGGTGGGACCCATGGGAGGGGCCTGTGGGTGAGGGCTTCTGTGCGGGCTGCTGTCTCAGCATCATATAGAACTGTTTCTCTTGTCTTATCTTTTTGGGGCTCTCTTTTCTTTCTCCGGCTCTCATTTCTATCTCATATTTTTCTTTTTCAATTATGTTTTCAATTGTGTTATTAATATGTTATTTCCTTTTAATTTTGTTTTTAATTATGTGTTTAATTGTGTTTTTAATTATATTTTTAATTATATTTTTGATTATGTTCTTAATTATGTTTTTAAGATATTCTATTAATTATGATTTAGTTGCTTTATGTAGGATCGATAGGATGATGCATGCTGCTTCTCTTTTCGTTTCTTTTTCTAGGTCTCTTATCGATTTATATATATTTATTTTCTACTTGTATTTTATATATGTATATATATATATATTATTTCCTCTTTATCTTTTTCTTTTACAGGATAGGTCATCGAGGGATAGGTTCATCTGCGGACGGATGCGTCGTCACCTGGCTGGATTCATCATCGATTTTTACACGCGAATACGGGAAGGATAGGAAGAACACTGGCGCGCGTGTCGGCGGGCACAGGCGTGGGTGTTCTCGGGCGCGAGTATATTACGTTTGATTGTTCGAATCGAAAACGCGAATTGTAGAGTAGAGTCATCGTTTTTCTAACATTCGCGTGGGTGTTCGGGCGCGATTAAAGGTCCTACCGTGGACTTCGTTTGATTTCTTCAAAATTTCGTTGGGGGTACTTCGCGAATTTCGGCTTAACAGTAGAATCTACGTAATTATAACACACACGTGAGTGTCGCGACGCGATTAGTATTTCTAAGGAGTGCGCTTTGATTGTTCGTAATTCGGAAAGCACGAATTCAGATGTGCTTAATAATCCGTTATGTCTGAAGCAGACGGTGCAAATGGTGGAGCTATCTGTAAGAGGTGTGCAGTAGCTAAAGCTACGCATACCCTGTTAGTTAAGAAGCCAGTGCATTGAAGCGGAAAGGTATCGCGGATCGGTAACGCGGAACGCGGATTTTAGAGTAGAGTCACCGTCAGTCCGTGGGTCTCCACATGCAGCAACCTCCACGTGGTGAGACCTGGGTCGTTAATACTTGCAAAGTCTAATTGTAAATCTTATAACGCAAGTATTATCGAGCGAATGGCTGCTTAAATAAATTTTGACTATATGTATAAATTTAACTAAAAACAAGAAATAAAAAATTTAACAACTAGTTACATTAGCGTATCATTAATAAACTCTTTTCAATTAATCAGTCTTCAGGTAAGTATAATAATCTATACTATTATTTTTACTACATACTACAATTTTTCAAAAATCTGGCACTAATTCAATTCTTAGGTAACGCGAGACAAAGGTATTTAATTTATAATGCACCAATGCAATAGATATATAGTGGAGACAATGTTTTCTTATTGAGCTTATAGTTCATATTTTGTCCATACCTGTCGCTGAAGTCACATACGCTACGGGTGAAAGGTGGTGAACAGCCTTAATTATAGATAAAAGTCGTTTTGTACGTACCTAACCTATTTTATCTTGATAGTAGATTAATACAATAAAAAATAGTAATTTGTCATTCATACTTTCTTTCTGGATAACTTTTTCAATCAATCGTGAAATTAAAAGGAAATTTAATTTTCTATAAAAATATTAAAAATGTTTATATGTATTTCATTTTACTTTTCTAATTCTTACCTTTGCAAAACTCTTATGCAAGTTCTTCTGTCATTTGTTACATCATGTTCTCCTAACCTAAAATCAGATAATTTCTCGATATAATTTTTAGGTGTAACGATTAAAATTTTGTAACGTCTTTACACATTTATATACCGTTCTATGTTTACAGTAACTAACAAAATTTTCTAAATTAATTGTTATAAATGACGTTTCTACAAGTACTATTAACAAATTTTATCTCAGAAATTTCCCAACTCTTAGCTTATCGACAATAAAATTAATTTTACTAAAAACTGTATATGTTGTTTCTAGGAATATAATTTAGATGGTGCCACGAACAATTTCTGGTGCGATTTTATCATCGCGAATTATTAAAGGAAAGAAAAAAGAAACATTATATTATAAAAAGGCATCCTAAAAGAAAAGAACTAATATCAAAACAGGGAAAAAATTAACAATACGATAAATAATTCGAAAGTTTCTTTACAAAATAAATAACAAATTATTCTTGATCTTTCTAAAGAATTAACTTTACTATAATACATAACTAATCAATTATTCATTTAATCGTTTGTTCCACGCCCATTTCAATTTTCAAAGAATCTTTCAATTATATCAAAAAAATATATATGCATAATTGCATATATATATGTATGTGTATATATATATATATATATATATATATATATATGTGCACATGAATAATTTAGAAAATTTAAGAAAAATGATTGAAACGGATAAAAATCGAAGGAAATTGGAATATTTTATAAAAAATTAACCATAATTGTCTCTCATAGATGAAAAGAACTAGTATAGTGGCAATATGTGGTGGCGCCTAAAATTATGTGTGAATTTAGTATATATAATATATATAGTTATATATACATCGTATACACATATATACATACTTCAACGATCTCAAGCTAAAGTTGCGTTTTCTTTCAAGTTGCACGCGTGTGTTCCTTGGAACTTGCGGGAGCATTATGTTATACGTGCCTAAATAACGTTTTTGGTAATGTTACTGCAGTATTACGACTGTATTAAAAAAGTTATGTGCAGTGTCGTGTTGTGATGTACCGATGTGCCGATAAAACAATCGATCTTTGTAAATGTTTTACGGTAAGTTTTGCGAAAATAACGTGTGGACGCGCGTGTTAATTGATCAGAAGAGAATACGATTGAGAGACTGCAACATACTTAATAAAATTCGTCATCGATTGTCATGTAAAACGTGTGGGCGACGATAAAAGAGTTATCCTAATGGTCGTTATGCTTGTCTTTTACGTGTACGAATTAAAAACGAATTTATTATATTCCAAATGGTAAAGTTATAAATTATTATCCGTGCGTGTGCGATCCATATACAAATTTCGTCCCACATAGGTAGATCTCAGCCTCGTTTTTATTTTACTTTTATACTCCAAAGATTTTTTTTTTTATGTTTTCTTTTTTATTCTCTCTCTCTCTCTCTCACTTTCCTTTTACCATCGTCTTCAAATTTTCATCAATTTCATTCATAATATAACAATTCATTATTAATCTTGCTTTTATTTATATATCTTTTCACGAGTAGTATAAAATTTTTATTTTGAAATTTTTTTTTTATCTACTCGAACGTTATGTAGCTATTCTTCAGAGGTTATGTATTTATATATTGCAATTTGTTTCTCTAATAAAAAGCTATAATAGTAATTAATAAATCTATGAACAAATTAAATTGTATATAATAAAATACATAATAACTATTAACAATATATTAGAAAAGTAAATCCGGTAGAGTAATTAGTTACCTGAGAATGATGTGATAGTTACTTGTACTATTGTTAAACTACTAAAAAAAAGTCTTGAATTTTCTAATATTATACAGTATATGGAATCCAGGTGGCAGGTGCCTAGAAAGCAGCTGGTAAGATGGGAAAGTTGTTGTCAAAAATTTTTGGCAACAAGGAGATGCGAATTCTCATGTTGGGATTAGATGCTGCAGGAAAAACTAGTATCCTTTGTACATTTATTAATTCATATTTCATTAGTCAGTACTTTCTGATAGAATACTATCTGACAGATCTACCATGTATTTCATTTCCTTGATTATTTATGTCAGCAATATTGTATAAACTTAAATTAGGACAGTCTGTGACAACTATACCGACTGTAGGATTTAATGTAGAAACTGTTACCTATAAAAATGTTAAATTTAATGTCTGGGTAAGTTTGTACTAAAACAACATTTATCATTATTAATGGATAAGAATGTGAAGCATTTGCAATTAGAATTGATTATCACCTTGTGTGTTATTTTAGGACGTAGGTGGACAGGATAAAATACGTCCATTATGGCGTCATTATTACACAGGAACACAAGGTCTTATTTTTGTAGTAGATTGTGCAGACAGAGATAGAATTGACGAAGCACGTCAAGAACTCCATCGGATTATAAATGATAGAGAAATGCGTGATGCTATTATTTTAATTTTTGCTAACAAACAAGATCTTCCTGATGGTAAGTTATACTGCAAATAAAAAAGTAAACATTTCATTTATTGTAGTGCTCATAATCCTCCTTATCATATAAATTATTATTATTAGTATATAATTCATATATGAGAAAACAATTGCGCATTGATTTAGTTTAAGAATTATTTATTTTCATTTAGCGATGAAACCCCATGAGATTCAAGAAAAGTTGGGGTTAACTAGGATACGGGACAGAAATTGGTATGTTCAACCATCATGTGCTACAACCGGAGATGGGCTTTATGAAGGCCTTACATGGTTGACTAGTAACCACAAATTATGAGCAAATATTTATTTTTGATCAATTGGCTAAATATGGAAAATATACACCTGTATTTTTATTTTAATTTATCATACGGAGGCTCTGTAAGGCACAATTGACATTGATCGAGTCAATGGGATGATTTCGATAAAGAAAAGATACTGCAATTCAGAAATGCTCCTTACATACTGTGGTGTGTGTTCCAATAATATTGATAAATAAGAGCATAGTAATATATCATGAAGCCAACTAAGAGAAATTGTAACCATTATTATTATTATTATTATTAATTAGCTGTCCATTGCCACCCATAAGATGTAATTAAAACATTATCGAATAGAATTATATACTTTCAGACTGCATTTTCTTATAATTTAAACACTTTTAGAAGCATACATATTTATAAAGAATGTGCTTTAACGATTACAAAAATATTTTAACATTCACAACTTTAGCTGTGGTATTAAGGAAATTGTACATCCTTACAGATTGACATGCCTTCTTCTGACTGTATATTATTACAATGTTTTAATGTGGTCATATACTATAACAGTACATTGATACACTATGTAATGTATAATCTAAATGATAATTCACTTTTTCTACAACAGGATATTCACAAAATTCATCCAGTCCATGTAGTCTTCCAGTTCTAGTGAAGTACATGAAAGTGTAAGTCCAATTGCATAATATTTCCCTGTCTTACTTTATTTTTTTATATTATTAGCAATTCATACACTTTCATACTTCACTTTAATTGAAATTCATTAATATCTTATACAAAATGGACATGTTCTTTCGCACAAACTATAAGGGGCAAAATATCGTATGACTTGCAGTTATACACATTGATACTATCAGTTAAAGGAACATGTTATTATATAACAACATTCACACATTGCCAACATTTTTACTATATGCAAAAATTATTATTAAATAAACAGTTAGAATTAGGTTGCCATATTTCTGACACAAATTGTAAGTTCTATGAGAAATGTATCTTGCGAATCCTTCATTACTTTTTTATAATTAGTAGGATAAGAACTGAAACATGAATTAATATTTACAACTGTTTAATTAAATTATAAATTCCAGTTTTTATATACTTAAAAAAAAAAAGAAAAAAGAAATACAAGTTAACATTATATATTAATAATCACAATTATAAGTCTATAAAAACTGTTCCTTTAATAATTCATATTAGGCGACTTTCATAAAATCTCAAGTTGAAAAACAAAGGAACACTCTGTGCAAAAATATGATCTAGATTTAGAGAAGGATAATAAAAATCGGGCTTTGGAATAACATGGTACTTTACCGATATGCAATGATCCTAATGAAGGCTCTATGGCTATATTATTGATACCAATTCATAACTCATTTCATATTGCAATGGATCGACTAATAAAACTTTTCTTTGATTTTTAAGTACAAAGCTTTTTATTAAATTTTCTTGTTTCACTACCCATTACATAGTTTAGAATTCATACAAAATTAAACTTAATCAATGCATTCCAATATCTCTTCAGTTATTCTACACAAAAATCCATACAATTTAACTATCATATAAAATCGTATATTTCAGATATTAATACTGAAGAGAAAGTGATATAGAATTCTATGTTATTCCACAAGAAGTCATACCTTTTTATATGCTCCATTGTATATAAAACCATAAGTATTATACGGGATTGATAAAAAAATATAAGCATAAATAATATCATTAAAGTCATGATAAAATAAAGAATGTGCACACTACTTATCTATCTCACTTATATTGTGTTATATTTTATATCGACATTTTTAAAAAATTATGAAACTTATGTACAATCTAATCGTTAGTATACAATATAATTTTAAACATTTAATGTTATTTCAAAAGTTTCTTATTGATTCATATGTGCACAATCATGTATCTGTTTATTTTCAATGTAAAACATGACTCTTATTAATGTCACGCAATTTTGCATATTTATTCCTATTATTATAATAAAGGAAATATGAACAAAATTGAAAGACATTGATATATAACCATAGAGTACTTGTATTAATAACAAGCCAAAGCCTGAGCACTCTATAACAAATTTATAGCACTTTTTTCAATATTACATTTTATTGTGCATATAATGACTATTTAACTAATAGCAATACAATAATAGGTTTTGCCGAGAACGGAGTAATAAAATCACTTATGTACAAAATATAGACTTGATTCTCATACTTGTTGATTACTTATAAATTGATATTACTATGCAAAAATATTTTCCTGCCGCCCGATGTAAAATTATCATATGCGCAGATCTATACAGGAAATAGATCAGTGCTGAAAATAAGTTATTAATAAAATTGCTTATATTATATGCCCTTAATTTCCTTTTTCCAATTTTGTTTTTCAATTTTGCGTGACAGCAGATTATATATTTATAATAGTATCATGTTTAATGACATGCAAGTTAAACTCAACTGGTATCAATTTTGATTGATGCAGATGTCACATCAAATAATTATATGAACATACACACATCTTTGTAAAAAATATTTTGCTTTTCTATTAATAGAGTTAACAAAATATGTATAAACATTATGTCAAACTTGGGGGCCACATGTTATTAAGTGCTAAATCATGAAGACATTGGAAAATAAGCTGTATTAGTTTACTCCATATTATCTGCACTAACAGCCAAAAATTCCTTTGCATCAAAAAATAAAAAATTACGACACAAAAAGTAAAAAAATAAAAAACCTGGCTTTTGCCTTTAATAGACTAAAAATTATGTCATATATTTATATATTTTTGCTATTAAATATTATTAATTTAAAAAAAAAAAAAAGAATCTTGATCGGTAGACATTGGAATTGTATTCAATCTCTTTTGCAGTCTTTCATAAAAATACAGAAAATAATGTAATAACATATGTGACTTTTGAAATAATACAAATATTTAAAAACTTGATAAAGATAGTAAAGGTGCAATTGGATTTTCCCGGTTTTTAGTGTATGTAAAACACTATTATAGCACAATCCATATATACTTCTACAATAAACATATTAGTTATATGGAAATTTTTATAAAATGGAAGTTAAAGTAATTTAAAAACTATACATGTTTATGTACATTATTATAATTTGTATAATAAAGATTTCTTTAAATTCCTGAATTCAATGCTTAAAGCATATTTGAAATAATAAATTCTATTTTTTTTTTTTTTTCTTTTTTCACAAAGGGAAATATATAAAAGGACACTATAACATAACACAAACATATATTTATATGATTCCTTTTAAAATGATTCATTTATCTTATAATTATAACAATTATGCCTGTAGTAACAAATGCTTGTCATTAATTCATTAATAATCCATTAAATTATTTCAAATATTAATCAAATTAGCAAGATTATTATGATTATCTAGTCGCAAGAATCATACAAAATACATGATTTTGCATATATGTATCTTATATATCTGTACAACACTGTTACCTTAATTTATTATATAGTATAATTAAACTTTATATTTGAGAAAAAGTAACCCACATATTTTTTCCTATGAATTCACATGTCTTTTTTGAGATTCACATTATAATCATTAAGATTCTGAAACTGTCAATGATAAATTCGGATTATGCACTTATACGTGTGCATATATGATATCAGTGGAGTATCCAAAGATCTATTCCTGTTCAATAACTAATTTTTCGGGTCTTAATATTTTTTTGTAGTTAAATAAAAAGCTCCCATTATTTTATATTATAATTACAATGCATTTATCATTTTGTTAGCGTAATACCTTATATAAATAATATTATGTTAAATATTTGTTTTTTGTATTACAGAGATTCATATTAGTCTATTTACTTAAATTATTAATAACAACAAAAAAATAAAAATAATAAAAAACGCCTTCTCATTCAGATCTAAACAAACAGAATCATCTTAAACATTAATGTTGGAATAATAAAAACTATTCTACACATTTATATACTAAAAAAGTGCCTTTAGTTAATCAAATTTACTGTAAAAATAATTATGCGTTAAATGTATTCATCAAATTCATAATGAAGTAAAACAATTTAAGATTTAATATATCGTATTTTCGAGAGTAATCATTCTTAGTAATTACTAAAGATATTTTATATATATATATATATATATATATATATATATATATATAAAATCTATATATATGTATGTATATAGATGATATTATACCTTTTTTAAATAATCTCTATTTCAACAAAATCTTGCGCCGTACTATAATGTATTATTTGATGCTATCTACAAGGTCTTTGTTCATTATCTACACTGGCAATTAAGCGCTGACGTGTTTTTTTGTTATTTTGACAGGCTGAAGAAATTAATCCTATTAAATGTTTTACTGAGTATTCCTAAAAATAAGACAATTATATGAATATAAAATAATAACATTTACAAAATAAATGCTTTGAACTACCTTATGCTCTTTGATCCATTCTTCCAAACTATTTTCTGGATAATAATAAGCTTTAATATACGATTCTACATAATTTTTATGTGGCATTGGTTTTAAAGTTGATGATAATTCTTCAAACTTTGATTTTAATTGCGTAAAATCAAGTTGCATTAATGCTCTTCCTCCATTTGTGCATTTTTTCGCACTGGAGAAGCTATAAAAAAAAACATTATTATGTAATGTAGTTTACTGAATAATATGAAATAATATTATACATATTTACAATTTATTTATATGTTTATCATTTAATTTACCACATCAGAAAACAAAATGGCACATACATATATATATATATATATTGTACATACCCTTCTACCAAAGTATGCGTAATTAAATGTGCAACATTTTCCCATATAGAAGCATGAACTTCATCAGACAGAGGAATAAAGTTTGCGATGTTATTTAATTTTTTATTTAATATATTTATCTCCTAGACCAAATATAAATAAAAATAAGTAAAAGATATAAGTTGGAATGCCAATGTTATGATACATGGATACTTTATGATATTGCAATGAGTGTACCTCCAATAAAGTGTCAATATAATTACTATGCTGAGACATGACATCTGTTACTTCCCAATTGACTTTATTCATTAAATTTAAAATATTGGCAATATCAAATGCTTGGGATACTACTGCCATATAAACAGGTTTTCTTAAATCTGTAGTACATACAATTGTATGTGCATAAAAATGATGTAAAAATCCTCTTTGTGGACTACTCCCAAGGAGATGTTCTAAATAAGGTTTTAGGTTTTCATACTGTTGTCCTAAAAATATTAATGATTCAACAGCTACAATACGTTCAGTTAATCCATAAAGGTTTTCAGGTTGTGTCAAAGTTACGCTAGAAGACAAATGTGGCTGCCTCACTTTATTATTACAATTTGAATTTGTATTATCATCTGTATCATTTTCATTAATTATTAAGTTGTCTTTTATGCGATTAAGTAATAATTTTAAGCGTGGACTATACATAGATTCACTGTTTATTTGCTGAAAGAATAGTAAGATACATGATTATTATCAAATTATTGTATTAAACGATAAAAAAATAGATTATAAAATTGGATAAAATATACTCACAAGATCTGCAGTGAAAAATAAATGCACTGTGTAGAAATAAATTTCAAAAAATTGGATCATACTTTGTATAACTGCAACTGCAATTGATCTTAAAAGCCTTGACGTTTGCAAATATTTTCCACACACTCTTAAAATGGTTAAAGTTGTATTTGTGACCATTGGTCCACTGTGTTTATGTTTATACTTCTTTTTATTTACTTTGGTATGTTCTGATTCATCAACATATTCGCGTTTTAATTCATCATCATCAGAATCATCAGAAAAATCCTAAACAATTGTATAACTATCATAATATTCCAGTGAAATATTAATTAAAAAATATTTCCTAATTTCACAGACCTCATTATGAGCTAAAATATCTTCTTCCATAGTGTCATCGAGTCCAACAGTAAAAGGTGATGTACCATATTCTAGATACTTTTGTAACAACAATTCTATGCCTACAGGAGCTTCAATTTCACTCGTGATAGAAGTGTCCAAACCATTGCATACTTTAGATTTGTTTAATATAGGTTTTAAACTTTTGAATTCTTGCAATTCAGTTGCGACAAAATCTGGTTTCACAGGACACAATTCCCATCCATCATATTCAAGAAATATTCGAAGTTCATCCAAACGAGATATATTATAATGTGAAAGATATAATAGAGATTGTTTTTTCATAGATTCTTGCAACCTTCCAAATTTATAACCGGACAATTCTCCGAGTTCCATTAAACTATAACAAGGACAATTTTTATAACGTATCATGTACCTTAAAAAAGTTGTTATACATATAAAAAATAAATATCTAATTACCGATTAACTATTCCTAAGACATGTACAAACTGTTCGAATTTAATATATACCAAGTCAGCATTTGATAAATACATTGATATTTGTGCTTCTATTTCTGACCACATTCGCATAATACTATTTTCTAACTTATGCTTGACATATTGATTACTAAACATTTTTTCAAAATCTTTTTCATCTGAATTACTTTTTTTACTATCTTCATGTTTATTATGCCAACAAATAACTCTGCAATAGGAGATCAGTATGTTCCATAGTGATGTACAAAGTTCTATTAAGCAAGCAACACATCTATCTTTTGGTACAGATTGACATAGTTGTATATAATGTCTCTGTGTATCCTTTTCAGTGTATGAACGAATAACAGCAGATGCTGTATTATGAATGGCAGCAGTAAAATGCAAATTCATTTGATCCACTGCTGTCTGTGTCTTTCCTAATAACATATAAGCTTCTTGTATAGAAGTATATACAGTATTATCAAAGTCTGTACACATTTTAGAAAGAGTATCATCTAAAGTCCTTTCAGTTTGTTCCAAAATGTCTTGTAATTTTCCATTTAAAGCAGCAATGCATTTGAAGTGTTTGTATGTCTGGGCATCTCTTCGACATTTTAAAAGAAGGGAAATTGCGTCTGGATAATTTTTTTTACTCAAAAGTTCTTTGAGTTGATCTCCCATACGTTGCTAAAATAAACATAACCTAAAGCTGGTATACATTCTACAAATATATATATATATATTTTTTTTTTTAAAATCATCAACATCAATATAAGGACATACTTACAAGACCTTTTATAGTATCTACATTTTTTAATAATTTTTCGATGACTTGACGTTTCTTATAATTAGCTAATATTCCCAAAATAGCTTTTGTAAATTGTTCCTTAGCTACTTTCAGATCCTTTCTTCCCATTCTGCATATTGCTAACATATTCTGAAGTTGGTCTTGTATAACTAAAATATTATCAAATTCTTCTTCACATGCGCTTTGTTTTTGTAAAATTAATTGCAGTAATTTTTTGGACACAATTTGATGCTGTTGTTTAAGCTTCTTGTAACGTTTTTCTATATCCTTTGATTGAAATATTCTTGGTTGCTTTTCTAATTCATGTCTACTAGGATCAAAGTCTTCATCTTTCCTAAAATAAATATTTTCTATAGATTCCAATATCTCTTGATCAGGAACATGTTCACTTTCAATGGACTGTCCAGCTTCAGATTGTAAATCTTCATATTTCTGTAGTGGCGTTCCTAAGAAATCCTGATTTAAACCCATATAAGGAACTTTGGTTGCGTTCTATGAAAATGAATAAAAGTGATCAATTTATTAATCGATATTATAATATTATTAAAACCATATGTAAATGTAACCATCGAATATACAATTAACCTTAAATACTTATACTAAAAGTATCGAATAAAATTCAAATAAATCTAATTTTATTAAGACATTATCTTATTATTGTCTAGATAAATTGAAATGATACCTGCTTATTAATAAAACTCAAGAATTTGTATTTCAAATCTTCCATGATGAAAACTTTTCATAGCAAAATGACAGATCCGTGTGTTTACTTGACAAACCATCGATGCATGTTTTAACTTGTTTCGCTTATTGTCAACGTAGACAACAGTGCTCTTCGAAATGAATTATGAATCACATTTTAAAAATAATCTCGTAATTATATTATAATCTTAGTCTATTAACGAACACACATTGCATCTTGTGATCACATAATACATTCCGTTTGAATATACTATGTAATTCTAATCAAAGAACAATTCTATTCTTTTACATTTGACATTGGGTATTTTCCAAACGTAAACACGCGAGCAATAATTGGCTAGCAAAATTTTTCTTCTTCGTAAATAACGTTATTCAATTATCGAACATATATACAATGAAGTTCACGTACGCTTTTAGCCCAAAAATACAAATTACACAAAGATCACCATATTTTCTTGTTGATTATATTTATTTAAGTAACGTTAACATTTATTTATTCTAATAAATATGGTGCTATAATAATTATGCGTAATATAAGGTAAAAGAGAAAATTTGATACGTACATTAGCTAGAGTAATAAAGATGGCAGTTCTATCGCATTCGTGATCCTCCGTCGATAATATCTATCGCGATAATTTTCATTAACAACCATATCTCGATGTTTATAAATTGTCAGTTATATACGTTCAATATTTAATAATTTTAATATCATCTCTATTGTATATAATATTGAAATATTGCAAATTATCTTAGTCATCGTTATTTCTCGAGATATGACAGAAAGTAATACGATATTAAAGAAAAACACTTAGCTTGATACAATATGCTCATTGGGAAAATATCCTATCCAGAAATATCGTCGCAATCGAAGGATCAACATTTGTGCATTAAATTATAATCGGACAAACGTGATCGGAGAAATTAAATTGGTGGAAAAGTACACCTCGTTGAGCGTGGGATTAAAAAGTAAACGAATAAAAGAAAGTTAGAGAAAAAGGTTCGATGATGGAGAAGGGGATATAAAAGAGGGGGAATGCGATAGGAGGGAATTGGGATTTGGTAGAGAAGGTCCCATGGGATACACGTAGAGGAAAATAACAAGGTGTAGGAAGGGTAAAGGTAAATGAAAGGGAAGGGAAGGGAGAGACATAGAAGAAGGGAAAGAGAAGAAATGGCGTGGCAGGGATACGAAATCGATGTTGGGTTGGAAGTGAACGACTAGGCGCAGCAGCGGTGCGTGGGTGTACCGGGGTAATCCTTCGATACCGAGGTTGTTGATTGGTCGAGTTTCTTGTAAGCTGCGCCACGATTGGTCGAAGATCCGCCATTGAATTTTCCCACCCTAAGAAGATGCGATATTTGACGTGCGATATGCGCCTCATCCCTTTCCGTGTCCGACGCAGGTGCGTCCATGCTAACCGTGTATCCTGTGTCACGCATCCCGACCCTTGACCAGACATTAAGCCAAAAAGGAAGGAGAAAGATGGAAGGTGCTTGGAGAGATAGAGACGAAAGGTCGAAAGGTGGGAGGGAGAGAGAAGGTGGAGTGTACTGAAGGAGGAGGAGACAGATATATATATACACATAGTTTTATGTATATATACATATACATATAACTAGGATAGAATCGCAATCCAGAAGCAGCCAACCGACCGTTCTCAGTCGATCGTTGACAGCTGCGAGCGTCGCGCGACGAGCACCAAGAGATACGACGACGTGTCGATAAAAGAAAAACAAGTCGGTATAGTGTTCGCGTTAACGATCGACGGCTTATAATCTATAATCCAATTAAAAAAACTTCGTAGATACGTAATCGAGGAGGAGGAGGAGTGAGAGAGGAAGTGGTGGAGTAAGTGGTGAAATAAAAAAATAAGAAAGAAAAGAGGAGGAACATAATTCTGTCAAGTGTGCCAACCCAGTAAGGTGGCGAAGCCATATTTGAAGGACCAGATTTAAACGTTGGACCTTCTGTCATTATATCTATTTGTTTAATAACATATTCTATCGAAAATGCCAAGCAGAGCTTCGCTCACGAGTTTGACCGCCCTCGGTCTCGGCCTCGCCCTGACGGTCTTTCCCTGTACCATTGTGGCGATCGATTTGAGCCGCTTTTATGGACATTTCAATTCGAAAAGTTCAGGTGAGAGTTTCCGCGGTTTAAAAAAATTCCCGCTCTTTTTTTGCGTTTTTTTCTCCCCTTTTTTTTATTATATCACCCTCGACAACAACAAAAAAAAAATATATATATATATATATATCGTTCAAATCTCTTCCCATATATGAAATTTTTATCGAAATTAAATCATTACGGGATATCGCGCTTAACAAAGAAGTTTTCGAAACGTTTCTTTTTCAGACGACGCTTGTCATCCCTATGAACCATTTAAATGTCCTGGCGATGGTGCTTGCATCTCGATACAATATTTGTGCGACGGTGCGCCTGATTGTCGAAATGGTTACGACGAAGATACTAGACTCTGCACGGCAGGTGAGTAGGTCTTATTTAATTCCTTATTTTTCGTCACTTCAATACGTTCAACTAGCTTTAAATCCCGAGATCGATCGTTCTCGTCGTAATTTTACGAGAGGGAGCGCCTTTTATACTTAAATACGTACATATGTTCATACGTGGATGGATATATTATACATATACATATTACATACATATATTGTACATGTAACGTATGCTTTCTTTCCCAACAAGTAGATTCTCTTCTCTTTTCTAATCGCGCAAGTCGATTTTGTAAATTCAAGAATGGCGATCGATCGTCATTTTCTATTTATCTCTCTCTCTCTTTTTCTCTCTTTCCTTTTCTTCCTTCCTCTTGCTATTTAAATTTCAAACGAATCGAGCAGCCGGCCAAAAATCGACCCTTGTTTGTCGCCGTCATTGTTACTCTTTAATAATCAAACGACGGCGTTTCATCGCTAACAAGGCTACGCTACATTGCTCCTAACGACCGATCGAGCTCGAGAATAAGTGGATAAGTATTCTCTGGTTCGCTCGTACTTGCGACTCCGGTCTTCACGTCCTTCGTTAAATCTTCTTCACTCTCGATCATTCTTGTATGCAATTTAAAAGGAAGACGGGGAAAAAAGAAAAAAAAAAAAAAGAACTAAATAGCATTGGTTGAAATAAAATGATGAAAAAATGATACATCAAAATTTTCATAAAATAATAATGACGAAATATTAATTATTATTATTAATTGCAAGCAATGTTAAAATATCCACAAGAATTTATTATCGTTGATAACGTTTCACGATCGATTAAGCACGATCACCTGAGATAATCCTAGAAAAGGATTGCCGCGGGAGCTAGCAAAAGCTTCCGGCACCGAACTTTGTTATGCGTTTATTATTATTCGTTAAGGGACACATAAGCGTTTGTTCTTGAACTCGATCGATCGGGTTGCTCGTATTAGGAGCAACGTTACTCTTCGGTCATATTATCTTCGATAAAATATATCTCTTATTCGTCCGTTGACCACTATTCATCAAGATAAACAAATAAATAAAAAAGAAAAAAAAAGAAAAGAAGCAAGAACCAAAGGAACACGCAACGATATTTCGTTTATACGAACTTTAAAAAATTGTCGAGGCGCGAAATTACAACGAATAAGTTCTTCAAATTCGTTCTATAAACTTTTTCTAGCTAAACGACCACCTGTAGAAGAGACCGCCAGTTTTCTTCAGTCATTACTGGCGAGTCACGGACCGAATTATCTCGAGAAGTTGTTCGGTAACAGAGCTCGAGACACCCTTAAACCACTCGGTGGTGTCGATAAAGTTGCCATAGCATTGTCTGGTAAATACAATATACAATTTTTTCGATGATAATAAAAATTATTAACTGACATATAATGTAACAATATTTTTTTTTCCTTATATTTGTTTTCTTTTTTTTTTTTTCTTATAGAATCACAAACGATTGAAGATTTCGGTGCAGCACTTCACCTGATGCGGTCAGATTTGGAACACTTACGTTCGGTCTTCATGGCAGTCGAGAACGGTGATCTTGGTATGCTTAAATCACTTGGTATCAAGGATTCCGAACTAGGCGACGTTAAATTCTTCCTCGAGAAGCTCGTCAAGACTGGCTTCCTCGACTGAAAAGGCAACTATTATATCAAGGATAACGAAGTCGTCGCGACGAGGCACGATCCTATTGAAATTCTCTTCTCTTCGATAAAGAAAAACTTTAGGATCGTACGTGGTCGCGTCGCAGCCAATGATTTTTCTCATATTCTCTTCGACTACCTCGTTCCCTCTTTCGATCATTTTATATCGCTTTTATTGTTATTAGCAATTTCTCTATGTTTATGATTTCTTTTCTCTTTGAGAAAAGTTGTCGAGATGCTTCTTCTTATTCGCTTTTCTCTTTTCTTTCATTTCATTTCTCTCTCTTTCTCTCTCTCGTTCTTCTCTCCTTCCTTTGTACATATAATATTGATCACCCTTTATTATTCGATGTAATCGCAACGAATATTCGAGAGTATATGAAATGACGAACGGAAAATAATTGAAGTTGAATTCGAAGATATTTTCGTGCCTACATTCTTCTTTTCTTCGCATACATCACGTATGTAAGTTCATGTTTTATTATGTAAGAAGGGTGCGTCGAATGATGGATGATGATCTTTACTTTTCTTTCTTTCTTTTCTTTTTATTTTTTTTTTCCTTTTCTTTTTTCTCGACTCATGCTTTTATATATATTTGTTCGTTGCTCGACTTTTCCGGTCATCGATATCAGTCGCAACCGAAGCTGTGCTTTGGTTGATTTAATTCGTTCTACAAACAATTATCAAAACGAATGAATACCTTCTCATATATATATATATATATATATATATATACACGCACATAATGCCGCACGCGTTTGTCGTCTTGTAAAGTCTGTTGTCACTTTTCGTTATGCGTTAAAAATACATATATGGCACGATACGACATTGTAGCCGCGTCCTATGTACGAATAACGTTCTTCATTTGTTGACAATGAGTTGTTACTGCTGGAACAGTACGATGTCCGTACCAAATTTATTTTAAGAGCCAGAGTAGAATTACGAAATATTTTGCTTGATGTCAAGTATGTCATTGAGGATACGTTTTATCTTATTTGGATGAAGTATATTCTCAGTAAAATGATGCATGTATGTATGTATGTTTGTACGCGAGCGCGTCCACGTTTGAAAGAGAGATCGAAAAAAGGTGCAGAGAGAGAGAGAGAGAGAGAGAGAGAGAGAGAGAGAGAGAGAGAGAGAGAGAGAGAGAGAGAGAGAGAGAGAGAGAGAGATGAAGTAAAAATCTATGAAACATTTATTTGAAAATGATCTCTCTCATCTCTGCAGTATAATTGCGATGGTAGTAGACGATAGCTATCGTATGTTTAGATTGAATTTTTGCTTGAAAGTGGGTACAAAAATCGAACATCGTACGCGTTTATTATTCAGGGTACGACAGGAGTTTATTTTAAGGAAAAGGAGAAGGAAGTGTATAAAGTGCTACCGTATTAATATTTTCACTACGGTAAATGGAAAAAAAATACATATCACTATAAACATATCACTAATGTAAACGCGAACGAATAACGAATTCTCTCGAAAAATCGTTTTCCATATCGTACGACTGTTTACCGATTAATCCGTTGAAGTCTCTCGCGATCGATCGATCGGACGTGTTTTCTTTTTATTTACAATTCGAATGATGCGTCAATCATATGTATATGGAATATATATGTATATATACATACATGTATACAATAGTTCCAAACGCAAAACTCCTTTCTGAAGGCAGATCGTACATATGGTCTTGATAAAGATTGACAAACAAATGAAAAAAAAGAAGAAAGAAAAAATTAATCATCAAAAGAAAACAAATATATATATATATATATATATATATATATATATATATATATAAATAATAAAAAGAAATGCTTAGTAAATATTTGAGACCATATATACATATATGAAAACGCGTGAATATATTTTTCGGGAGAATTCTTTTCAACGATAACGTATTTACTTATTAAGCGTATCTTCTAGTCAAACAGTCGACATATCTTTCACGTAAAATAAGTAATTACGTATGTATAATTACGTACATATTATATTGAAAGAGTCACTTTTATCAGATAGTAGATATAATATTTTGGTATAAAAATATAATATATTCCCTCCAGATGTCAATTACGGTCCAAAGTAGGGCCTGGACCGAGGACAAAATCCGAGGGAACTTGTGTGTTATATTATAATGATGATGTGTATATCGGAGGGTCAAGGTGCTCCGACTCTCCGCTAATGTGTGCCTTGACCCTTTGACCCGACTTCGATGTAAATCATAATTCCCTGAAGCTACCTATTTCCCAAATCCAAACTCTTATCTAAACTTGAAATCGATACGTAATGTCTTGAATAGCCACATGCCATAATTGATAAATTCGTTTGAACATTACAAATGCACGTGCCATCGTAATGAATCGACGAGAAAAATAATCCTTCTATTCTTTTTTTTCTTTTTTTTTTTTTTATTCTTTTAAATTCAAATCAAAGTCGATGTAAATGTTTTGTCTTCTCTACATTATTTCGATCCGTAATAACGACAGATGCGTGAATGGTTGATTTATTCAACATATATTTCTATTTCCACGAATGATATATACGCGGTAGTACCTGGACCGATAAAATTTACTCTACAAGTACACACACACACACATACATACACACACACAAACCCTTCTTTATTATTCGCTTTTTATATAAAATGGCACGGTATTCGCATTAGCGATGTGCATAATTTAATCGGATAAAAACAAATATGTATACATGGAAACGCATGTAATATTTATCAGATTTCAATAACTTTGTTAAATCAAACTATCTATATGTCGTATACGAGCCTCATTGTTTCGAATCGATTGAATATAGAGCACAATACGTTTATGTGCGTCGAATGCGATTAACAAAAAGAAAAAGAAAAAAAAAAAAAAAAGAAAAAGAAAAAAAAAAAAAATAAAAGTATCAAATGTGCACACTATAAGTCGAGTCTATATTATTTTTTCACTTTTAAATTGTTCTACTGCCAAAGAATTTTTCTTATAATACGGCATCTGTGGCATATCGTACACTTTAAACGATTTTGCTTCTTAAATTTTTTGTACTTCCATTAATTGAATATAATATTATTCATGAAAATAATTTTAGCGCGCAATGGGTATTGAATAAAGTGAACGTTCTTTCAGTTTTACTTGACAGTTCTATTACACACACCCGGCACGTCAATTGCACATCAACGTGGCGATTATTACAAATTGTCGATAATAACATTTTTCATTTATTCTTTTTATTATCTTCGATATATATCGTCCTTATAAACTCCTGGGAATTAGTAATGTAAAATCATAATATAAAATAAAAATTTTAATCTTTAAGCATCAATATTTGGAAACTTATTTTTAAAACACACAATATATTTATACACATATATACATATATATATATATATATATATATGTGTGTGTATATATATATATATGTATGTATATGTTTTAATTTTAATATTTTTAATAGCAAATATGTTTAATAATACATTTATAAAGAAAAAGATTCCTTTTAAAGGAAATTCATTATTTACATAGTAAACTAGAATCGAGAGAGATATTTATGATTAATGTTCGCGTTTAAACATTTATTTTTTATAGATATTAGCAAAGTTTTGTTTCTCAAGATTGCTTATGTTTTAACAAATGACATTGTAATGAAAATAATGCTAAAGAATATAGCAAATCACTAAGAAAAATCATATTTATATTTTCTACCAATCATTATCCTTATTAATTTTACTTATGTATATATATATATATCTATATATCTATAAATCTATATATCTATAATATAGACGACTTATTTACACATTATTTGATTTCTAAATTAATTTCGTATAATTTTAATGATATATTAAAAATAATGATCATATTATCAAGAAATATGCAATTAATGCATATATATAAATATGTCATCTTTTGTACAATTGTTTTTATAAAAATATTAATAGGTACTGCTCCTGAAAATGCAATATGATGAATAATCTAACTCGGAGAGATACAGAGGACACTATTTTGTGTTTACACTTACTTATTAGATACCTATAAGTATATCAATGTCATTTAATATTGCTCTATAAGACTGGAAAATCTCTCTTAAATATATTTGCAATTGGTCCTAAATAGAGCTTGGTTTTATAAGCTCATATTTATCAGTGCTTCCACCGAGAGTTTTTAATTCGATTACTAAATCCCTTATATCAACTTTACGAGATATGACTAATTTTCTTTGATCTTTTGGACCATAACTATGTGATTTTAGGCCCATTTGTCGTGCAAGTCTACAAGAAAAAATAAAGGTATATCAATTCTTTTAAAAATATATAAAAAAGTATTTGTTTGGACATATATTTTTATATAGAATGAACTCGATAAAATTTACTTACTTATGTATTACTGTTCTTTCTTCATTTGAGAATTCTGGGGAAAATACTAAATCAGTTTTCATATCACCCATCAGATATTTTTTCAGTATATCTCTACATTTCAATTCTAATTCGCGTAGATTCGAAGCTTTTACTTTTAATCCTAAACCCTCTCGACTAACTTGTTGTTTAACACTGTAAGTTTTTATAAATGTTTATTTTTATATGTTTGAAGCTATTTAAAACTAACAAGATTGTTTGCTTACATAACTGGCTCGACAATTCCTTGCTGAGATTTTCCAAGTCCTCCGCCTGTCCAACCCATAAGTTTCATCAATCTTTTTCCAATATTATCATCAGAAATAGAATCATGAGATGATGTATTTTGCAGCATTGATGTTGTTGTTACATTTGCTTCTTCAATAAAATTATGTTTAATCTGTAAATACAATAATTTGCAACAAAAATTACATATATATTAGATTATTTAAATAAATAATATTATCAATATACTAACTTTGATAGTATAATAATATTTTTGTAGTTCACGCAAGCCTATGACTGATGCTTCTTTCTTGGCTAGTTTCTGATTTGTGCCATAAGATTCCGCGAGTTGTTTTGCATTAATTAAGATAATGCATTGCCTATAACATATATATAGTATGTTATTAATAAGAGAACAAATCTAATATTATTTAGATTATTTGTATTTTATGTATTTATCATTTCTTTCAAATTAATATACTTACCACTTATTCATGTTAGTTTTATTAATTTTCCATTCTATATTGCCACCAGAAACATTAACTGCACAAGCAAGTATTGTTTGTGGTAAATCACCCGGTCTTTCTACTAATACTATATCTCCAAATGGAGATTCGTCTAATTTAATTTTTTTAGCAGGTACGTTTTCTATCTTGTTTTCATTTTTAATTGAACTCGGAACGTTTGTACATGTGTCTGTCTTCCCTGTGCTACCTGGTAATGGATTATTAAATCCTATAACATTAAACTGTGTTTGATTACATAAATGTAGACTATATATATGTAGATATATATATATATATATATATATATATATATATATATATATAATGAACATACATAAATATATACATATTCACTTGCTTATATAGTATGAAGGAATTATATTAAAACTTGATAAACTCACAGTTTTTGGATGTACCTTGTGCCTTTGTACGGGCAGCATCTGATCCTTTGACAAATGTTCTTTGTAATTTGTTTTTCTTTCTTTCCCTATATTCGCAGACAACATCTTGAGCTAATTCTGATATCAAATGCATAGTTTCTTTTGGATATCTACATATAGAAAATCATGATGAATATTAAATCAAAAGTAAATGCATCAAAAAAATATCTATTGAATGATGGAATACCTGCAACCTAAAATTTCTACGTTGGTGAACGCTTGAGCTAAACAAAGTAATTCATCCTCTGGAAACTTATCTTTATGTGTTAAAAGAAATTTACGTCTTAATTCCCAATGTTCATCGGACTCATGCTCCGCTTTATATTGTTCAACATCCCAATCTGTTGATGTATTCATCCTTCGATTTAGATATGTATACTAATTTAAGAGGTTAGTTTGTTGATCGAATACGTATTAATATATTTACACTGTACGCGTATTAATATTACTGAAACAAACATGAATAAATTAAATAAACTAATGAAATTAATATAATGAAATAATCTATTCGATATTGAAATAAGTTTTAAAATAATAAACGTAACTTACTAATCAAACAATAAATGAAGTACTTCGCGGTAGTATCTCCATTCTGACGCCATGTTGTATCAGGTGACGCTAGTGACGCCACTACATGTGTGCACCCTAGCAGTAAGTATTGGTACTAAATACGTGCGTACGCTATTCAAATTGTGAATGAATTAAATGACTCGTACACGTGTTTCTTACGTACTTTATATTTCATTCAGAAATAATATTCCAAGTTTCGATTCGATTCATTCGAATTTTATTGATTAAACTAAACAAATGAAATAAATGTTTTGATCGTATTAATCGAGTAAAATATTTCTTTTCAATATTTTTCTACTTACTTATTAGTTACACAATTATTTCTATCCTTTATTTATTATTGACGCTTATTCTGAAAATTCTGATTTTCCCGCTTTAACTTACAATAATCGAGCTATTGTATCTCGAAACTCGATTAGAGGAGACTGCGCTGTAAGAACAATCCATCGGCAGCGACATAGCAGTGGTGAACCTAAGTTCGTGTCGTGGCTTCTCACGCGAAACGGACGATACCGTGTCTCTCATAATTGCTGTTTGTGTTTCTAATTAAATCAACAACTTTAATTCTATATTTATCCCTCTAAAAATTAATGCTTATAATTACAAATAATAACTTGGATAGATAAAATCATCCTATATAAAAAAATCTTTCTACTCATTGGAGTATAAAGTTATTTAATAAATCATTATTAGCAATTTGTGTTATATTGTTCATGAATCGGAAGTTTCAACGAGGATAAAAATGACCGAAAAGAAGATTTTCAAATGTTTGTACAATCTCGTAAGATTATATCCCGGATCGAAACTTCATCGTACGAATCGATCACGTATAAAGGGATGACAATAAATGACGACTCTGGAAATATCAATAACGTACGACATATATATGTATGTACTTAGTAAAAAATTGATCGAGTTTCGATTATTTCTCTACACTATATCAAGATAACAACGCGCAAAGTATAAGGAAGGAACTGTTAAATCAATTGCATACATATGATTCGAACGAGGGAGAAAACTGTTAGAGGAGGACAACCGGAAGAAGATAAACGTTTGAAACGACACGAATTCACCGGAGCGTCCTTGTAACACTATCAATTTCACAATAGACTATCGAGAAATAGGAGTAGGCCACATCGGATAGGAATAGACGACTCTCAGTCTCATGATTATTTTTTCCTATCGAAATCTTGTTCGTGTATGAAAGATGTAAACCAATACACGGTGAGTCTAACTATTTTTTTTTTCTAAACAAATAATCCAATTGTTTTGTTTCTATAATTAATTAGATTCCTCATGTGACATCGATCTCAAGTTCGACCACTTTTGATCACCGAAAGAAATTTATAAAAATTCACGATTTACGAAAAATGTCAATATCATAGGAAGAAATCAGATATTTATTGAGAAAAAAAAAGAAAAAAAAAATAGTAAAAAAAATTTGTTGAAACAACATCACGCACGACCGTTCATATTTATTTGTCCTTCGAAACAAATAGAATGAGTCGAACGGAGAGTGTTAATATGAAGTGAAACACGAGCTTTATCATTTTAATCGAACATATTAATAATATCTTTATCCAGATTCTGCAAGAAAGTCTCTTAAATATTATGTATTTTACGAAAAGATTTAAGAGTTCACAGAGAAGTTCCTTGTTAATGAAAGAACGTACTGCAAGTGACAGGATCTGATCTACCTGAAAGAATACCGATGAAAAAGGGATCTTCTTGTTTTTCTTTCTCCTGGATTTTCTTTTGATAAAAGCTTGTCACCCTTTAGAAATCCCAATAATAAAAGGAGAACGAGATCAATATGAAAGAATTTCCTTTTCTCTTCTAAGAGCGCGATCCTTCTTCTTTTTCTTCTTTTTCTTCTTCTTCTTCTTTCTTAAAAATTCTCGACTTTAACACAGCGTTCTATCAGACACGAAATTTGTCTCGATTATCGACCGGACCGGGCAAATGCATCGGCCACAGGACGCAGTCGCGGCTCAGGCGCGGCCTTGGGCGCCGAAGCTGCGCGACTTCTCTCGCCGCTGGATCGAGTCCCTGAGAGCTCTCTACGGGGAAAACGGTGCTTCCTCGGCGTCAGCCATCCGTAATCTCATGGGTAATTTACAAAGTGATGGTAAGAAGAAAGGGAAGAAGGTAAGAGATGCTGCGAATGTTACATATCCGAGCGTGGACGTTCCTGAATTTTCTGAGATAACAAAAATCGAAGGAAGGAAAAATTCAAAGAGTTTAGAAGATGTGGCTAGCTTCGAGATCGGCAAGAGCGCACATATATATAAATCTTCCATTGAGAAGTTACAAACTCCAGCTAAAAGACAAGCACCTAAACCACCGATAGTCACAACTGAGGTTGGTGCTATCGATCTCTTTTAATAATTTAGAAAATATTTATCACAATCATAAGAAATTTATTAAACGATTAGAAATCATTTTTAATCATATCGATATTTTATAGGCCGAAAAGACAACGCCCGATGTCAAACCAAGTTCACTATCTCAACATCATGGGGAATTATCAGGTACAAATATTTCTTATGATGTTGAGCACGAGACGACCGATAAAACACCTAGTGGAATGTCCACTATCATCAATGGAACAGTCTCAACATCGAAAGAACCGACTATTGGGGCTAACACAACACCGGTGAACCTAACGAACCCCTCATCGACGTTGCTGGTCACCGACTCCTGGCGTCTCGCCAACAAAGGTTTGCTAGTAGCCGAGATATCTGCACCGCTCAGTCAGGAATCTTCCAGTGACAGTGTCTTTACCGATCCAGAGGAAGCTCTATTACCTGCGGAAACGCAATGCGCTTCTATCACTCCATCTTCGACGGATATATTGGTGGCTTCAGTCTCATCGCGTGAAGATTATAGCGATAAAAGATCACCATTTGCTGTCCTAAGGCATAAGAAGATACAATTACCACCTACGCCCTCGCAACTAAGTAAGGATCTGATTGATTTTTCTCATTTTATTATGATTTTATAAAAATTAATTTTATTAAACGATCGATTTTCCTTCGATTAGACCTGAAAACGAATGAGAAAGTTTGGAATTAAACGTACTTGCTTGTTACCTAATATCATTCTTATCATCAACAGCTTAAATGTTTGATTTGTGTGTTGTAAAAATACTTATCTCTTCAATTACGTATGATCACTTTTCACAAGTCACGATGTTTCCTTGCGAAAGTTCAATACTCTCTCTTTGTCTAAAAATTTTCACATACTCATCTCATCGTCAATGATAATTTTTATTATTTCCAGACATCTCGCAATCACCGGCCAGTGATACTAGAAAGACACCACATAGAAGGCATACCATGTATGAAACTTCACCTGAAAGTCAAGTACTTAGAAGAGTAGCAAATTTGGTTTTAGATCGTGCTAGTCTTGAATCTAAAAACAACGAAAATGCCAAAGTTATACCACGCAAGCTTGATTATGGTCTTTATAGTAAATTCGAAGGTGAGTAGAAATTAAATATGGTCATAATTAATTTGAAATATATTTTGAATTGAGTCATTCTTTCGAATAACAAAAAGAGATTCTGATTATAGAAAAAAAGATTAGATATATTTGATTGGCTAAAAATAACGTTTGATATATAAAATCATTTGTTTCGATGCGATCATAATTCAACGTTTATGTCAATTATGTTTACATACGATCCAAATTAGAAAAATTCTCATATCATTTTATAAGAAAAAAAGAATGATCCAGAGAACAGCAATCGGACGATTAACTTTTATGAATAACTCGAGAGGCGTAGATCATGTTGAAAGCATGTTATTGTGTATGTGTGTTGAACGATAATGAAAGCAGACGCGTTTACACTGATAAGAGAGACACAGAGGTTTCTCGTTGAAACCTCTTTTTAGTTTTCTATTGGAATTCGGTCGATTGTTTAGCGCTATGCGAAATGTCGAGCAAGTATTTTTGACGTTGACAGTTGGCTGGATGACAGAAGTGTGATATTATCGCAGTGTGCTTGTCATTTTTTATTGAATTTTTCCATTAAAAGTGATGTCTCATGAACGACGAGATCAGAGTCGATCGATTTCACTTTCTCTTTTTTTTTTACACATATATATATATATATATAATTTTTTTTTTCTTCTATCAATTAACGTAGGGAAAGTTGAATTTATCTGACGATCCGTATTAATTAAATATCAATAATTGTACTTTATTTTACACTTTGTTATTTACATTGAAATTATTTATATTTAACACGCAAAAGAATTAATAATTATATGCGAGTTGTTTTTTGGAGTCAACAAATTGCGTATATTAAAAAAAAAAAAAGATAAGAAAAAAGAATTCTCATATTTCAAATAATATGATTATGCGAAAAATATGAATTTTATAGCAGTACAATAATAAATCACGAGAAAGAAAGAGGAGAAAGAGACCTACGTGATAAAAGCTTGCATTCGCTTGTACACGTGCACAATGATAACTCGTTCACACGTTTTCCCCTAACACTATGATATTTTTACTTTCGTTAAATCTTTCACACAAAGATCGAGAAAGAAAGTGTTATCACAAACGATCTTCAAGGTTTCTAATTTTTTTTGTACATTTTTTCAGGATTACGTTTGATAGAAGTACTGACGTCTGAGTTACCAGAACATTTAAAATCTCAATTGACAGATGCGGAACGTGAAAAACTTGATTTGGCTTTTTATTCTCGTTTAGTATCAACCGGTCTTCTTCGATCATTTACAGATAAAGATAGCACAAGTAATATTTCACATACGGTAAGTATCATTAGATGAATATTTACATATGATTATTTTAATAAGTTTTACACGAATAGAAAGTTATGAATAGCGATACGAGAAGCTGCTTCACCTGACAAGTGAACGGTGACGTCGAATGACGAAATCTATCGCATATTTATCGATCTCCTTCAACCATCGAAAATTCCAGGATAAAGTAAGAATTTTAATCTCGCAACCTTGTCACCGTGGCTTTTAACCTTTATATCATATTCATTCCCACTTCTACGATTATCCGAGAGAGTTGAATATAATTTATAATTTCTTTTTTAGATACTATAGACTCTATATATATATATCATAAACACAACAGTTAAAATTAGATATGTCTTCGATTAACAAGATTACAAATTTGCCGCAGGTATCTTCTGGTAATCATCGAAATCAATACGATACGTTGTCCCCGCCATATACTACCGAATCTTTGAAACGATTTAAAACGAAGGAGGATATCGAAAGATTGGAAAAGGAATTGATTGATCTGAGGAACGAGATCGAAAAATTAAGAAAACAAAATAAGGATGTATCTACGATGGCACAGGACAAGTGTGTTCAAACATCTCCAAAAAGTGTATCACCGACCGGTACAAGTGCAAGTTCGCCTTCATCGAACGATTACAAAAGTGCATCAGCAGCGACGAGTGTTAGCGACGGAGAAAGAGTCACGGTGATCTCTCTCGACAGTTCGCCCGTTTTGCCTAACAAATCTGTCATCTCTAGCCATTCGAAGGAATCTAAAGAAGAACCTGAAATAACTAATTTACGAATGTTATTAAAAGACGAGAGATCAAAGATCCAAATTTCTACTCAAAATTCACTTTCACCGGATAACGAAGATACTAAAAATCAGGAAAATGATTTATCTCGCACTGTCAATGGAGAAATCGTAGCTGAAACATCTAAAGGAAAGATGTCTGTTAAAAAAGAAACAGTTGAATTATCCAAAACTGAATTATCCTCGTCAGTTTCTACCGCCAAAAGTGTCGAAGAAGCGGACTTAATGAATGGAAAAGTGCAAGAAGATATATCACAGACTTGTTCTTCTCCACCAGCTCCATCTCCTCCTCCTCCTCCTCCTCCTCCTCCTCCAATACCACCATCACCATCTCCGTTACTTTCGATAGTAACAGAATCTAGTATTAATTTTCAATCGAAACAAATTCCAGCGTTATTGGCCACGTGTATCTCACCACCACTACCATCTCCACCATCCTCGTTAGATTTACAAACTTTGTGTATACCTCCACCTCCACCTATGCCAAGTACTACACAAGTACAATTTTTACAACCACCACCGCCACCACCTCCAATCCCAGGATTGATAGACCAAACTTCTTTATCTTCAACACCACCGCCGCCACCATTACCACCACCGCTTATGCCTGGAATTATTGGACTTCCATCTCCTCCACGACCACCACCAATACCTGGAATTGTTGGATCACAACCTCCTCCACCACCACCAATGCCTGGAATGTCAGGAGCACCGCCACCTCCTCCTCCACCAATGCCTGGAATGTCAGGGCCACCGCCACCTCCTCCTCCACCAATGCCAGGCATGACTGGACCACCACCACCACCGCCAATGCCAGGCATGACTGGACCACCACCACCACCGCCAATGCCAGGCATGACTGGACCACCACCACCACCACCGCCAATGCCAGGCATGACTGGACCACCACCACCACCACCACCAATGCCAGGAACATCTGGTCCTCCGCCACCACCAATGCCAGGAATAGCTGGACCACCACCACCACCAATGCCAGGTATGACTGGACCATCGCCACCTCCTCTATTTTCTACCTCGATCACGGGAGCAGGTCCTGGCTCAAATGCATCAGGACCACCGCCACCTCCACCACCACTCGCTTCTACTCCAACTCCTTTACCTGCTCCTCCTATCGGAGGCTGGAATCCTCCCAGCAGATCGAGTAAGTAATAAAGAAACGGACTACTTCCTAAACAAAATTGAGAGTATCAAGAACGGTTTATAAATCTTCACTTTTTTTTCTTTCAGCATTGAGGAAACAACCTTTAAATCCTGTAGTACCAATGAAGCCACTCTATTGGACGAGGATTTTAGCACCAATGGCTGCTTCCAGTATAGGAGAGTCTACGGTAAAATTGAAATATTTTATAATAAACTAGATTTCGTTAATTTATTCGAATTAATTTCATAGACGTCTTTTTGGGCGGAATTAGAAGAAGAAAAAGATCTTGATATCACAGAATTTACAAATTTATTTTCACGCCAAGTCACTGAACGGAAACTTGCAAAAAAAGGAGAGGATGTAGCTAAGCCATCGAAAGTGCAACCAGCTAAAATACTTGATTCAAAACGATCGAAAACTGTTGGCATTTTGGAAAAAAGTTTACACGTAGATTTCACTGAAGTTGAAAATGCTGTTTATAATTTGGATACAAGTGTGATTAGTCTCGAAGCGCTACAACAAATTTACGAAGTTGTTAGTATAAATTTTGAACTTGATTATTGTTAAAATCAAAGTGTAGAAATTTATTTTCCCTTGCTTTTTTATTAATTTCTTTTTTATTTTTACAGAGAGCTACAAAAAAAGAGTTAGACGAAATAATCGCCCACGAAGAAGTTAATTCAGAAGTTCCGCTGGATCGCCCAGAGATTTTTTTAAAACGATTAGCAGGAATAGATCATTTCAGTGAAAGAATGGCTTGTTTGGTATTCCAATCCGAATTTCAAGATGCTATTTCATCCGTTTCGAGCAAATTAACGAATTTAAAGACGATTTGTGATTACTTGAACAATTCTAATTCACTGAAGAAGGTGATGGCACTTATATTAACTTTAGGAAATTATATGAATGGTGGTAACATGATGAGAGGACAGGCGGATGGCTTTCATTTGGAGATTCTTGACAAATTGAAGGATGTTAAGTCTAAAGTACCGGGTATTACTCTATTACATTTCATTGTAAAAGCACGATTAGCTCAGGAAAAGGATTGTAATTTTGATGAACCATTACCTTTGCCTGTACCTGAGCCAGCTGATATTAAAGCAGCTTCGACAATAAATTTTGAAGATATTACGAAGGAACTTCAAAGGCTAGACGATCAACTGAAAGGTAAATATTATTTTTTAATTTAATAAATAAATTCATTTCTTTTTTAAAAAAATAATGTCTTATATGTTTCTCTTTAAATTTATTTACCTTGTTTTTAGCTTGCAAAACAAAATACGAAGCTGTGGTCGAATCAAATCCACCTAACGCTCGAATATTTAAAGAAAATATGAACGCTTTCTTCACCAGTGCTACAACGGAATTAGAAAATGAAAATAAAGCATTAGTTGAGGCTAAAAAGAAATTTAAAACTGTTATGCAATTTTATCAATTCATACCTAAGGGTGCTACTTTGGACACAGCTGATCCTAATCAATTTTTTTCACTGTGGTTAAATTTCTGTCATGATTTCAAGGTAGGGTTTCAGGTATTGATCTTCAAATTGATATAAAATAAAAAATGTTTTGTGTTTTCTAATTCACGGACTAATTCTTTCTTTGATGTCAATTTTTTAAATTTGCAGGATATATGGAAGAAGGAACAGCAACGTCTAAGGAAAGAAAAAATGGAACAAGAGATTTGGAAGAGACTTGAAAGTAAGAGAAATGTTCAAAGAAAAAAATTAGATCCTCATGGATTAAAAGCTAGGATATTAAAAAAAGAAAAACTTTCAAAGAAGTATGACGCGTGATAATATCAATTAGATAAAAGGAAATTAATTAAATCGATATGAAATATCGGGTAGAAAATTAAAAAAAAAAGAAAAAGAAAAAGGAAAAAGAAAAAAAAGAAAAACGAATCATAAGAGAATATTAAAAATTAAATAATATATTAAATCAAAGATATAGTCGTATAAATATAATTTCAATTATGGCTCAAAAACAATTTCAAACGAAATCGATACTTTTTATTTTTGTTGAATAATTCGAATCGTCATATTTATAATCTATCTGTTATTATCCGTTTTCTTTGTATAATCGTTTCGTCAAACATATTCCTATTTCTTTATTTAAATTATTTATATTCTGTCTTGATCAAGCATGTTAAATATTTATGTTTCTGTATATCAACTATTTATTAATATTATCTGTATTTTTTTATAATCATGATAAAATATGGGTTCCATTCAGTATTTTCATTCGATTAATTAATTAAATAAATATATGAACTTTGTTAAAAATTTGTATATATATATATTATATATATATATAAAAAAAAAAAAAAAACAAAAAAGAAAAAAAAACAAAATAAAAATAAAAAGTCGCATTGGTAAAATATCCGTCCCGATCTTGCGCTATAGAACGCTATAGATCTTTAATGCGTCTCTTCAACGATAAATAACACTATCTGGTTATTGATTTAATCATTGTTAATCATAATTCCAACGATTTATTATACGTTAATCTGCACATAGAGCTCGCGCCTAAACACCGTGTTAAGTTTTTCTTACGAATTTTATATAAATTGTTTATTGTAGAGAGAGATATCGATGAAGAATGTTTAATAAAAAAGAAAAAAAAAAAAAAAAAAAGAAAAAAAAAAGAAAAAGAAAAAAAAAACTTTGTACATTTACAAGCGCTGATAAAATATTCATTTTTTTTCCTTCTTTACCATACCTACCTTCTATTACCTTGTTAACAAAAATATACTAACAGTGTGTTTTAAATCGTTTAAATAACATTAAAGCTCTTAATTTATGTATATATTTATATCTTTTTCACTGCATCATCAGCAATAATACAGAATTGTACAGTAAGGCGAAAACAAAGTTCAAAAGATTATTAACACATGTAATTGCGTTATACGTAAACGTGTTATATTAATGTGTCATCGTATTAATCGCGTTTGCATTATAAAAAACTGGAAATGTCTATCGCGAAAGACTTCTTCATTACGAAACATTACATAAGCTTCGTTCCGAAAAAGTCCGTAAACCTTTTGCGGAGAGTTCACGTACATTATAATAGCTTTAATACACAATATTTTTTTTTTCCTGTATGTCCCCTTATTTTCAAATACAGCAAAGATTCATCTGTTGTATAGTTCATTTTTCTTAATTTTTTCTTTTTTTTTTCTTTTTCTTTCTAACTTTTCGTATAATATAATAATAATAATAATAATAATAATAATAATAATAATAATAATAATAATAATAAAGAAAAATACAACGCATTACATTGAATAATTTGTGCCACCGTATTAATAAAAACTAAGTTTGATTGTGATCTCTTTCATGTTACTTCCAATTTGAACATGTTTCTATAGTAAAATGAACTCATTCTCAAAATGATAGAACGTCAGGTGAAAAAACATAATGTATATCAATATTTACACCCCCGGTTATATATTTCCTCGACGTTTTCTTTTTTCCTTTTTTCACAATTGCAATATAATTAAATAACTTTCAGCAAAAAAAATATGCATCTTAGCGAGAGAAAGAAAAAACAATCCTTATAATAGAAATACAAAAAGATCGCTTCGTTAGGATCTATTCTCTTTTCTCTTTCGTTCCTTTTTTTTTTTTTTATAAATAAATGATAAGATAAACTTCCTTTTCTTTCTCTCTCTCTCTCTCTCTTTCTCTCTCTCTTTCTCACTGTCTTTCATTCTTTCTCTTTCTCTCTCTCTCTCAATTATTATTATAAAAAAAAGAAGAAAAAAAAGGAAGAACAAATACAATACTATGAAAGTGAATGATGATCTACACATACGTATACAACGCACACAAAAGGAATTACGCGTAGATCTATTGGAGAAAAATACTAATTGTACATTATTTTATGTACTTTTCGGTTTATTATAAAAAATTCGCGTGTGATACCTAAGCAATCTAAAAATTACACATATCAAATATAATTACATTATAATAATTAAATAGTTATAAAGAACAAAAAAAAAAATAAAATAAAATAAAATAAAATACAATAAAAAAATGGTTTACGCGCCAGAGTAATAGTAATAATATTAGTACGTTAATACGTTTAACAATTCGGTTTTTTTTTTTTTAATATTGTTAAGTCTTTTTTTTAAATATATATATATATATATATATATATATATAATATATTTTTTTTTGTTTATTATTATTACTTTTATCTCGAAACAGTTTCGACTTTTTCGATGTTCAAGCGCACGAATATAATGCACAATAGCTCTCAAAGTCTTGAGTGAATTGATTATATCAGAACACCCAATTTTCTTTTTCGTTTTTTTTTATTTTTTACTTTTTTTTTTTTATACCTTCACGATATTTTCTTTATCGATTCATAGTATAATATTTCTTATCGAATAAAGACTTTTCAACGCACATCGCCGATAAAAGTCTCTTCTCTTTCCTCTCTCTTTCACTCTCTCTCTTTCTTATATATCTTTCGTGTATAATCTTATGGATATATTACATAATAGACAAATATTTATAATAAGCTCATCCTATCGGGAACAAATTAAAGAGTTGGCCTCTCGTTTTTTTCTTACGAAGAGTATATACTTCGTATTAGAATTTGTGCTCCTTTTTTATTATATTATATATATATATAAAGACAGCAAACATCCAGGCGCGAAAAAAATTGAAATGAAATATAAATAGAAAAAATAAAAATCGGATAACTTCATTCCTTTTCTACCTTTATCAGTACCCGGATAAATTGCAAGCATTCTCTTTCAATCTCTTTTATCATTCTCGTAATCCTATGATTCCTTCGTGATATATAACTTTCTTTATTTTATTATTTTTTTTTTATTTTTTTTTATTTTTTTTAATTTCTAATAATTTCTTTCATTTTCTTTTTTTTTCCTTCAATTGATCTTACGCGATTACTCAGATTATTTATACTAACGTGTATTTGGCATGGAAAAGCAAGAGAATTATTATTATTATTTTTTTTTTATTCTCTTTTTCCTTCGATAGGCAAACACGTAGGATAAGATAAAAAGCTCCTCGATAAATATTCGATTATTGTTAGGCAAAAAAGAAATTGTCGAGATTACAATCGGAAAGGTGCTCTTTGATCGATAGGCGTTGGTTTCCCTTTACGAGTTCCACTTGACGTAGTATTTGAGACTGAAGTGTCCGATGCTCCTGATGGTTTTCTTGATAATTTCAGAGACGGTGGTAGTGGTGTGCTCGAACCACTGGACGGTGTTCGTGTTCTATGATAGAGAAAGAACAAAGAAAAAAGAAAAAGATATTATTTTTTTACAATTGACCATTTACGTCTCGACAATTTTTGTCTCGTTCGACAACTCTGGTTTAATAAATGATTTTTGAATTATATTAGGGATTAGTCATTATTACCTAGCGTGTTTAACAGCCAATGGGATGTTAGTTGCTGAATTTGTACAGATGGAACTGCTCCTGGCATTGTGAAAAATAGATAGATAGATAGTTAGTTGTTGTTGCCGTTGTTTTTATCTACTAGCGTGTGAATATTATTATTATCGCACAGTTCGATACGTTTCATTATGCAATTTCAATAGACAAGCATGTCTAACACTTAAAGAAAGATTCATTTAATATGCAACATGCTTATGATTGGGATTTATGATTGTAACAAAATGAAACAAAATGATCCAAAATCACACCGTTAAATATAACAAAGGATAGATCACAGTAAAGCAGAAAAAAGAAATGATTAATATTTTATGATATAGAAGGGATACAGAGCAGGGAGAGAAAGAAAGAAAGAAAGAAAGAAAGAAAGAAAGAAAGAAAAAGAAAGAGAGAGAGAGAGAGAGAGAGAGAGAGAAAGAAAGAGAGAGAGAGAGAGAACATTCATCATACCCAGTAGAATCAGTAGAAATTGTAGAATGGTTGCTTTGTGTCGAATGAGTTGAAATATTGCTGGTTGTTGATTGAGGGGATTTTATGTCCATTCCCACATAAACAGGTATCCTAGAGCGGCTAAACCATCACCATTCGAATATTAGTTTGTTAACATGAATTGTTAAATTTAGATGGCAACGATTAATAGACATTCACAATAATTAGGATTAGTATATTTGATTGTTATGATATATCTCAATACCATTAATTTATTAGTTATTAGTTAATGACAACGATTATTTATACTTCCATTATGATATATGTATATATATATATATACAAAATAGATGTTTTAAATGAAAAAAAAAAAAAAAAATAGAAAGAACGAAGGAAAAGAACTTAAACAACTAAACTGAAAACAAATAAATAATAAGCATTTGTTCCACCACCAACGTTTGAACGTGACAATTATTTAAAAGCTCCATTAGATTTAAAATATTCCTAATCAACTATTACAAAAGCAATGAAAGCCAAGCCAATTGTTCTCTTCCATTAATCATTTTCTAACAGGTTAATGTATGCTTTACCTGATCGGTGTTCCGACACCAGTCAGGGTTGGTATGCTCGAAGCTCTATGGATTGAGCCAAACCTAAAAAAATGTTATTAACGAGAAGGGTTAACTATTATTTTGGAGCTTGACAAATTACCTTCAGAGATATTATTATTATTATTATTATTATTATTATTATTATTATTATTATTATTATTATTAATATTATTATTATTAATATAGTAATTAACACGTGTTGTGGTGGATCTAAATATAAAATTAAATTTAAATTTAATACAAAACGCAAAGCATACTAAAATGTATTGCAATCTAAATTATAAAATTAAAAAAGAAAAGAAAAAAAAAGAAAATAGAAAATAATAGATTATTGGGAACAATCGTACGTCGTTAATTCGTTATAATTGCTATAATCTCTTGCTTACTATGCGAATTAACGAACGAGCTTAATGCAAACTCTAAGTTAGTGTCCCTGAGAATATTAATTAATAAGCAAAGTTTATTAAAAGAATACAAACCTAGACGTTGCACTACCACTAGCTGGACTAACCAGACCAGTTGGTGTACGTGGTCTAGAACTGGCTCCATTGACAGGTGTACCTAATCGCCTACCAGAAATGCTATTATGTCTGCTAGACGTTGGTGTGTTGCCTGTTGTACCTACGGCGGTTCTACGAGGAATGCGACTTGGTGTACCTGCTTCATCTATCAATTAAAAGAAATTTAATGTCAAAAATACTTTGATAAAAATTTTATATATAATTATCTTAATTAATAATTTTTTTTTCTAAATCAATCTTTTTTTTTGCTTAATCAAATAATTATTTAATGCGAAATTTATATTTAACAGAGATCAATCTATGTAAATGAAATAAATATGTATTAATTTTTGAGCGAAGAAAAATAAAAAAAAGATTTAAAAAATATATATATATATTTTTGTCTCTTAATGTTTTAATTATAATTTTACCTGTACTATCTAATGATTGTGTGGAACCATAACGACTTGGTGGTTTACTTCCTTGTCTTGAAGCTGGCCTACTACCTGGCCTACTTGTTGGTCTTGAAGCTGGCCTTGAGGCTGGTCTACTCGAAGGTCGGCTACCACCTATAAGAAAAATAATATCATTTTAATTTTAAACAATTTCTAAATATTTAATTAATTTTATTTAAGGATAAAACTTGTTAATTGGAAGATAAGATTAAATAAATAGATCAAATTTGATAATATGTGATTTAATATTATGGAAAAGATAATTTACCTGGTGTGAGATTACTTCTATAAGGTGTGCTAGTTTTTCTAGCAGATATTCTGAATGAACCTTCGTTGTCACTCAAACTATCTGGTGTACCTGCACTTAGGGATGAACGGGATGCTCTTGATTGACCCATTGGTACGCTTCGTGCGCTTCGTTCTCTCACCTGTATTCGTAAAAAAAGGGGGGGGGGGAAAAATGATTTTCTTTTAATTAACGTTCAAAATAATCCATTAAAAGACATTGGACGACAAATGTGCACGATTTCGATGGCTATGAACATTTTCGAGAGTGTCATTGTGTGATCATTTATTCTCACATTCATTTAAAAGTGATCGATGAAAATTTGATAAATAGTGTTCGAATGAATGAAATGAAAACAATTTTTGGAAACAATGACAAAGCAAATTCGTGATTGTGAATGGAAATGTTTATAATTACCAATGCGAAAAGCATATCTATTAAGGATAATTCAAAATTTATAATTAATTATATATGCAATTAACTAATCGGATTTGTTCAGATACTACTACGATCAAAATCTATGATTGTTATAAAGTTTCAATGATGAGTCCATGAAATAATCAAGTATGAACAACACATCTACCAAAAATAAAAAACATATATACATTTTTTATAATTATTATTCATTAAATTATTATAAATAAATGACAAGGTTTGTTCATACTTGATTCAGATATAGAATAAAAAAAAAAAAAGAAAAAAGGGATACTTTAAAACTTACGTGAATGAAAATAAAATAGATCAAAAAAATAAAAAGAAATGAAAAGAGAGGGAAGGAGAAGAACATGAAGAATATGATGATGATAGATGGATGTGGCCTTTTGTTTATTTATTTTTTTATTTATATTTTGTTTTCTCTTATCATTTTCGTTTAACTACTAATTACATGCAGACTTACCAAAAGAAGTTGGGAGAGATACAGTAGTTTATGATGATTCGAAGTATCTCCGATCAACGCCACTATGCAACGCATCAATACATGACACATATCGTTATGCATATACTCGTATTTAAAAGAACTACCATATAAAATATCCTGTATCTGTGTATGTGTATGTTGTGTGTGTATTAGAAGAAAAAAAAAAAAAAAAAAAAAAAAAAAGGAAAAATATATATATATGAACGAAACAAAGATTTTCCTTCGTTTTAATATCTCGTATAGAATTACATTGTATCCGATAAATATCCGAAAAGTTTTATACCGATTATTATTATTATTAATTATATATTTCTATATATACATATATATGTATATAAACAAAATTCAATAAAGATCGTTAAGAAATTTATTTATAATTCGTTCGTGTCGAAGGCGTTATCGAAGAAGGGCAGGGAAATATGAATATCGCGCGAATGAAAATAGGTCTTTGAGGATATTATGTAGAACAATATTCGAGGCTTCTCAAACTAATCGTACTAATCAAAATGAACGAATATAAAATAACAACAGCATAAAGTAACATATATATAACTTCTTTTAAAACAAAAAACAAAAAAAAAAGGGAAAAAAAGGGCGAAAGAAAACAAAACGCAGGCGAAACTTAAATTATATAAAATGTACATTTTCGGCTAATTATTGTTTCAAAGATTATAGAAAATAAATTTTCTATTGTCTAACGACTACTTCTTTTACTCTAATATCAATGGTATTCTCATCTAAATCTCAATTTGAAGACAGAGAGTACTTACTAATTAGAATAAAAAAAAATATATATATATATATATATTTATATATGTAAAAGCACACTCTCAATACACGCTCAAATTTTTATGTAATAATTCATTAACAGCGAATATAAAACATGTCTAGCGTGAAAAAGGATGCTTTCAAAATGGTAACATGCTATTAAACGATTATTAAACTCAATGCCCTTACTCTCAATTGGACGCAATCCTAACAGATAAGAAAAATCGACAGAAAAGAACATTTTTGTTCTAATCTAATTACGAGGGAGAAAGAGAGAAAGAGAGAGAGAGAGAGAGAGAGACAGAGAGAGACAAAGAAAAAGAGAGATAGGGCATCGAGAATTAAAAGGGAAAGGTTTTTTTTTTTTTCATTTGCACTCTAAGTGTGAGATGGATTTCAAGCGCACAAATATCAATCAACTCATATTAAATTAAAGTCCACCCAAAGAACAAACAAATAGAATTAGAAAAAATAAATAATAATAATAACAAAAAAATAGAGAGAAAGAGAGAGAGAGAGAGATAGAAAGAGAGAGAGATAGAGAGAGAGATAGAGAGAGATAGAGAGAGAGATAGAGATAGATAGATAGACAGAGAGAGAGACAGAGAGAGAGAGAGAGAGAGAGAGAGAGAGAGAGAGAGAGAGAGAGAGAGAGAAAGGGAAATATATAAATCATCTCATATTAAAACGACAGCAGAAACAATAGAGAACTTGTTTGTTATTTACCCAGTGATAAGAGGGGGCGTGCATGTGAAGGGGATACGAGCACGGAAGATCCTCCTTTTGCCTCAAACTCTCAAATATCGGCATCAGCTGGCTCATAAACTCCTCCGCTACACCCATAAACGAAAAATTTAGCGATGATACCACCTAATTTCTCATTTTCTCATGCTGAAAATTCATTTTTTGTTTCTCTCTTCTCAACCCCGTTCAAGTTTTCGACGAGGCAGCTGTCGTTTCTCGTATGATTCGAATTGATCAGAAAAAGAAAACTCTTCTTTGGGCTTATTTTTATACTTTTATTATAAATTATTATGTTATATGTATATATGTAAAAGAGTAATTCATCGATAGATCATTTGATCAATTCTAAAAAAATGAAAGAAAAAAAAAAAGAAAAAAGAAAAAAGAAGAGAAAAAAGAAAAAAAAAATCGTATGAAAAAGAAGAGTTTCCTATATTTCTACATTTCCATAATTGCCAATAAGGTCACTGACACTTTACTTTTTGTTCTTTTTCAGAGGAGACAGGTTTGTTTTTTTCTGAGACTCTATTTTTCTCACTCGTGATGGTAAAACAGCACAAAAAAGTATCCGTGGCGCCACCTAAAGAATATTCCTGGAAACTACTCGCTGTAACTCATTTTTTATCAACAAAATTGATCTGCCATATCACCGGGCGATAAGTTTCCAGGAATTATCTTCAGATGGCGTCAGATATATTTTTCCATGCAATTATATCATCGAAATTAATTTTAATTGATCATTTGAAAAATTTCTTTTTTTTTTGTTTTCTATAAAAATTTTGTTTCTTGAAATCACATCTCCTGAGGTGCTGATGCGTCGACTAGATGAAAATAAATTTAATAGTTTTTTTTTCTTTTGTTTTCATCTTTCCCCTTCCCTTTGTTTTATATATATATATTTTTTATTTTTAATTTGCTTTCGCCTTCGCCTATTGAAAAAATTGCTTACCAAAGCCGTCACGATGACTATCACACAAGGCGAACCAATGCCTCTTTAAAATCTTATCAAATAGAGAATGATAAAAGCGTCTATTTCTATCAGCGAATACTACCAGCTATCCTTTCGTCAACCTTCGCATGCTCATGCAAAATAAAAAATTATACCTAAACAATTATTATCGCCATTTTTCACGAGTTCATCGAATCGATCATCGAGAGTACTCACCGATAAGATGATTAAAGTATCCATGGTATCCAAGAATTGATCATGCATGAATTATTATACGATCTCTCCCATATAATACACTAATACACAAAAATATGTACGTATATATGTGAATATGAATGAAGCGATGAATGAATGAACTTTTTTTTGGATCCGAAGAACGAACTAACCATTATAATGATCCCACGTACATATATACATATATATATATATATATATATATGTATGTGTGTATGTATGTAATATATGTATGTATATATGTATGTATGCATGTAATAAGTTCGTTTTAAGGATCGTGGAAAAATGATAAAAACAAACGGTGAAGAAAGTGGAGCAAGTGTCGAAGCAAGGATCTCAACAGATCATTTCGGTTCAAAAATATAAATATAATAAAAGTATATAGATGAAAAGAAAATGAAAAGAAAATAAAAGAGAAAAAAAAAGAAATAAAAAACCGAACAAATAAATAAACAAAAAAGAAAAAGAAAAAAAGGACCGAAAAGAATCGGTTGACGATGTGATCCTCGAGTAGAAAGTTTGATAGAAAGAGTCTAGAGTTAACTTCTTTTTTTTTCTTTTTTTTTTTTCTTTCGTTTGATATTATGATGAGAGTTTTTTTTTTTTTTAATTTTTCTTTTTTTCCTTTTTTCTTTTTTTCCATCTGACTGTGCTCACCACACTAGATGACATTACCTTGGTGATGGGTCCAGCTGAGGACATTTGCGTACGTTGAAGGGTCGACGTTGGGCTTGGCTTCGACCTGAATGCTGTCATTGTCTGGCTGACACCATCCGCCAATATGAATTGCTCCCTCAGCTCGATATTGGTTCTTCCCTTGGCTACAGTGTATTGCGTGCACGCAGTTAGAAGGAAGGCGTTATGGGATAATGCCGGGTTATGAGAGGAGGTGCCAAAGATTTTTTTTTACAGAGAAAAAGAAATAGATAGATAGATAGATAGATAGATAGATAGATAGATAGATAGATAGATAGAGAGATAGAGAGAGAGATAGAGAGACAGTGAAAGTTTTTGAAATCATTTAACATTCGGAATACAGGAGTAGTTTTTTTTTTTTTTTTTTTTTTTTTTTACGAAAAGGGAGTATTTTTTTTAAAGAAACAGAGAGAGAGAGACAATCGATCATCAGACAAAGATATTGATACAAAATTGAAAGATCATGCGAATTATCAATGGATGCGGAAGAATAATGACAAAAAGATAAATTGTATAAAGAAAAATATAACGAAGAAATGGAAATGACAAGATAAATAGATATATATAGAGAGAAAGAGAAATAGAGAGAGAGAGAGAGAGATAGAAAGAGAGAGAGAGAGAGAGAGAGAGAGTGAGAGAGAGAGAGAGAGAGAGAAAAGAAAAAATAGAGTGAAAATGTGCGTGTACGGTGTATGATGGTTGCGTGTACGTGTGTTCGTGTGTGTAAGTAATATGAAAAAGAAAGAAAAAAAAAACACTATATTTAGAACGTTTGAAAAAGAAAAATAAAAAAGAAAAAAAAAAGAAAAAAAAAAAGAAAAAAAAATATGATGCACATATTATTCATAAAAAAAAAAGAAGAGAGAAAAAAATAAAATATTTTGTCCCGCATACGGGACATATTAAGGCGATATTGACACGACATTTTTTACAAAGCCGATTCGAATCGAATCTAAAGCGCAATGATATTTTTTTTTTCCACTGACAAAAGCCACGATATATATATATATATGAAAATCGTTTCATGCTAACTCAATTTCATTTATATTTAAATGTAACTATATATATATATAGCAAATAATGTGAAATAATAAATACTGCTTGATATTGAACAGATTAAAAAATTAAAAAGAAAAGGACATTTGTTGTAGCATGAAACGAATGAAAAAAAATATGCCTTTCTTAATTTACTTTTCTCCCACCATGCTCCATCCGTGATATCTATCGTAACAACATCTCGGCGTCTCCTCTTTTTCCTCCTTGCTATCTCTTACGAATAACCAATGTGATATTATATCCGCATATTTAACGTTAGTTTTACATAGCAAAACAATCAATCGCTACTATATATGTATATGTTATGTACAAAAGTAACAAAAAAAAAAAAAAGAAAAAAAATAAAATAAAAATAAAGAAATAAATAACACAATAAGTAAATAAAAATTTGAAAACAAAAACAAAATGAATCATCTCAAGAAGACTTAATCAACAATTCGAAAAACACCATGCCAACAAATTTAAATAGTATGCTTTGTTGCAAAAATTTCAAAAAAACCATACCAGTCGAGATATTTCAATGCTAGGCTGGTTGTTATTTAATTCATGAATTAAAAAAATTTTTCTCTTCAAACAAATCCTAAAGATTGCATTAAATTTCTGTTTTATGTATCTTCGATGGTAAAATCGCATTAAAAAGATATTCGTGGCGCCATCTAAAGAATATTCCTAGAAACTGCTAGCAAAAACAGCCCTTTTTATCGTCAAAATTGATCTGCAATATCATCTGGCTAGCAGTTTCTAGGAAGATTCTTCAGATGGCACCACGAATATATTTTCTTTTTTTTTCATGCGACTTTACCATCGAAATAAATTAATTCATTTGAAAAATTACAAATTTATATGAAAATTCAAAAAATGCCTTATCTAAATATAGTTATACGCACTAGCGATTGATCTTTCGATCTAACTCGATCAGGTTACATGTTATATTTAACACAACGGCACAAAATTAACGGGGCTTGATATTATTATATATAATAAACAATACGATAGAAAAAAAATCACACGTAACAGTTCTATCATGCACAATACACGGGGAAGTTAATTTCATGGTCTATAATTCGCGGTGTATGTTTAATATATATATATATATATATATATATATATATATATATATATATATATATATATATATATAGAGAGAGAGAGAGAGAGAAAGAAAAAGAAAAAAAATGTATTATATATACATGTATCTTTTATATAAAAAAAAGCTATGTATTATAAAAAATTTACAATAGTCTAAAAAATAAATGTATATTTATCGGTACTATGTCTAAAGGAATAACTATCATCACACCTACATAGACCATGAATGTACTGTGTGCATGTAAAAAAGTCCTCACCGAGCGGACACCAGCCCTCATGTTGTTCCGGTTTGTTAGGATCCGGTATTGGCATTAGAAAAACTTAATGCATTAACGATAATTAAAAATAATTTCGTTTTTCAATCAATTTCGGAACGAGAAAGTACCATGCAACACATATCAGTGGTTCGGTTACAATTAAAAATACAAAATCATTTGGGAATGGTATATAGAAAAGAGGGAATGAAAATTATATATATATGTGTGTGTATATATATATATATAAATATATAAATATATAAATATATATATATATTATATATATTAAAAAATAATATATATATATAAAGAAAGAAGAGGAGAGATACGAAGAATTGCAGCGATTTGGATATTTGGAATGTGTTAGAGAAAGAAAGAAAGAGAAAGAGAGAGAGAGAGAGAGAGAGAGTGAGAGAGAGAGAAGAGAGAGAGAGAGAAAGAGAGAGGGAGAGAGAAAGATGGAATAGGAAAGAAAAGGAGGATAGGGATTATTAAATTTACGTTAGTATGGGAACCAATATATGATTTATCTACTTATATACCTTTTTTATCTACGGTCCTTAAGAGATCCTACTATTTCAGAAAATTAATAAGAAACTTTTCTTTATTTTTTAACAATTTCTAATGAAAATTAATGAATAACAATGACAAGATTGATGATGCTTTAGAATGATAATCTTAAATAGTTTAAATAAGTTTAAATCATTTTCTGAAATAGCGATCTTTTGTATTAGTTGCAACACATAATCGAAAGCCCCAAAGAAAACCCGAAACCCGCGTAATACCTTTTGAGATATATATATATATTCATACGTGTATTTTTTTTTATTAATTCAGCAACCAGCTAAGCAAAGGAAAAAAATCAGCGGACACACACTTTTCTTTCACTCGTCCCTCTTGCATTGTATTATTGAAAATTTAGAATATTAACGATTAATAATATGCGATTAATCACAACGTTTTCGTACCTCAGGAGTTGAGATCATACACACAAACGCAATTATGATTATAAAATTTTCAGAGGTTCGGGGTAGCAGTTTTGTGGTATTGGTCTCGCGAGAAAAAAGTTTTCTTTTTTCTTTTTCTTATTTTTTTTTTTTTTTTTGGCGGTTATAATGTTAATGGATAATAATAATTTGTTAATAAAAAGTATTCTTTCTTTTTTTTTTTCTCAATGCAACTATCGATGAAATAGAAGATGCAATGAAAACTTTGATTGTGAATCGAAAAAATAAAATTTTATGCAAGATTATTATTATTATTATTATTATTATTATTATTATTATTATTATTATTATTATTATTATTAATACTATTATTATTATTATTATTATTATTATTATTATTATTATTAATATCGAACATAATAAAAATAAGCGAAATTAGAAAATTAGAAATTAGAATCGGCATTAACAAACTATATACACAAATTATTATTCAAAGATATCAAGACATTATTAATGATGACATCACAAAGAAAAAAAAAAAATCAAACTAAAGACACGTTAGCTGCCTCGGATGGATGATCAGAGAGGAGGGATGAGGAACGTTTGTGAGAGAATTGGAATGGTTTGCGTTAAACTATATAATTATTTTTATGCGGAAAATCATCACGCGTGTTATTATATCACGTTTCTATTACGATTAGCAGAAATACATACTTTTTATGATATATACATATGTTATGTAGAACTGTTTCTTTTATTTTTTTTTTTTTTTTTTTTTTTTATTAAATTCGATTGTGAATTTTTCTCCCGGAATTTTTTTTTTTTATTTTCTTTTATCTACCTGACTTCACAGATTATCATACTTTTTGATTTCGGGCCAAGGTAAGATTTTTCTCTTTTCTTTTTTCTTCTTTTTAATATATATATATATATAACTTACCGTAACCCGAATTTCTTACGTCATTTAATTTTAAATTGATCAATAATAAAAGTGAGTACTTACCGCGACATGGATCATTTTTCAAAAGGAATTCGTCTAATGCTACCCAACCACCTCCTACTCGAACCATCACTGTAGATCTTAATATCCTGACTAGACGTAGTTTTTGACTGTCACCAAACTGTAAATACATATATACATATATATATATATATATACGTATACATATAAATATAATTATTATATAAATATTAATAAATAAAAAATTAAATAAATATTATATATGAAAATTATGTAAAATTTCTCCAAACAAAAAAAGAAGAACAAAAAAAAAAAGAAAAAAAAATTAGAATTAATTTGAATGAACAAATTATTAATTTTTATTATTTTTTTCATTTCTCTTTTTTTTTTTTTTTTAAACGACACCTACCCTGTACTTTCCTTCACCAACTTGGAACACTCTGAACTTTTGCCGGCACGTACACAACATAACTAATCGTTTAACTTCGTCATGTATCTTATCAGTATCATTATAAGTACGACGTTCTTCCCAATCTGGTCTCAAAGCGGCAATAAACTCTTTCCAATCTATCAAACCTTCTCCGTGACGATCAAATAGATCTGCAACCGCACCCATCTCCAATCGAGACGTTTCAAATTCTACAAAAATTAGAGCAACAGACGGTCTAGTATATTTTCATTCAAGTATTTCAATAAAAAAAAAAAAAAAAAAAAAAAAATATACTAACTGGTATTCATAATTCCTTGAATGAAATCTTCACGAGGTATAAGCCCATCGTTATTCTTATCCATTTTCCTAAAGAGATCCGTCAGTCGAGATTTCTTATGATTCATAAACTTTAGGAACTGAAAAAGAAAAAGAAAAAAAATATATAAAAAGAAAAGAAAAAAGAAAAGAAAAAAGAAAAGAAAGAAAGAAAGAAACAGAAAGAAAAAAGAAATGTATTAAAATATTTCTAACGTGATTTGTCAATGAACGAATATTAGAAAAAAGAAAGAAAAAAAATATCTTCTTACTCTCTTGCGCCAGTCTTCCCAGCTAAAGTTAGCAACACGATCCAACTCCTGAATATAATTATATTTGTCCTGTAGACGACGTTGACGTTCCCAAGCTAACATCCAAACGTGACGCCACCTGTCCCACAGGAGTTTCACCCTTGGACTACGGAATTCTGGTTCTGCGCCTTTACTGCTTGTATAAAAAAAAAAGGGGAAAAAAAAGAAAGAAAAAAAATTTAAAAAAGAAAAAATAAGAAAAAGATTCAAACGAGTTATTAAAAATATCATTAAAATGTTTTATATATATATATATATGTGTGTGTGTGTATAAAAAAAAGTTTGAATTTTCTTTTTTTTCCTTCTCAATCCCTTAATAATTAAATATAGCATAGCTCTCACAATACACGCGTGTAACGTAACAACAAAAAAGTTATGGACATTAATATTAACAAAAATATAAGAATAACAATAAAATGATAAGGGTAAACAGTGTGAAAATTAATAAGAAGATGGAGGAGAGAATGGATAATATTATACTTAGGATAATTGAAATCTGTCGAAAATAATGACAAAACGCACCTTCCTTTTGGTGGGAAGCGTGGACCAATGTGTGGCAATGAAAGATCTGGCGTCCTCTCGCGACCCGGGCTGGCTCGGCTAAACAAGAACATGCCTCACGTCACTCAAAACACTCTCTACTGGACCTTACATGTAGGATTGATTTGTCTGCGTCACAAAGCAGGCTTCATCAAAGTACGTGTTTCAAAGTATGTCTTTTAATGATTACACATTATGTACGATTATATGAATGTATGAGAGTTTCAATATGTGTATGTAAGTATGTATGTGTGCATGTATGAGTTGAAAAAATTTGTTGAAAGAAAAAAAAAAATTAATCACGTATATAACAGACGCATCTTCAAAGACACGTTCTATTATAACTTATGAAATGATATCTAATAAATATTCCCTATCGTTGATTTGTAAAATTATTCGAGAGAAATAATGAAAGATTAATGATACTTATTGTTAGTTAATTCGTTAATAATATTACTTGACAAGGATGCGTAGTATATGTTAGTAGTAAAGAAAACTGTAGCCTTTTCTTTTCTTTTTTTCTTGTTTTCTTTTTTTCAAAATCTTCATTCATCTTAATTTATGCAGTTTCACACGATGATACACCGAAATCATTTTTGTGCGTTGCATTTTCTTCCGGCTTTAAGGGTTAACATTGAATTTTGTGAAAAGGAAAGTGTTTGTTAATGTCTTTATGTGTTAATGTGCGACAGACAACATTCAATTACAAACATGCGAGACAAACATAAAAAAAAAAATAAATACAACATTTTTCTTTTTTATAATTAACGAGCTAGCTAATCAGACAATAATGCAATAATATAAACGTAATTAAAACAATTAATATTGAAATATATGAATTTTTAAAAAGCTTAAAAAAGAGAAAAAAAAATATAATAAAGCAATTATTATTAAAAATAAAAATTATCTTTTCGTCTTTGACTTGAAACGCCATCTGAAGAATATTCCTAGAAACTTTTCAAACTATGATTATCCATTTATCGACCAAATTAATATTTTTATCGATATAATGAAAAATATGAGTTGTTTCAAGGAATATGCTTCAGATGGCGTCACTATGTATGTTCCATGCGATTTTATCATAAAAATTAATAAAAATGCTCGTCGATCCCTTGAATTTAAAAAACGCACCTTTGTTTTCTGGAAGGAGGTTGTTCTTGTTCCACATCTTGATATTGATCCTTACTGCTGTCCATAATATTAATATAACATGCAAAAACGTACACACATTACAAATGATACAAGCAAAAAAACATAAAAAAAAAATTGCACACAAATGCAAAATAAAAAAACGTGCAATATATATATATGTGCTAAAGTATAAAAAAAGAAAACTTTTTTTGCTATTGTTAAAATACATAGAAAGCATGATATATCAAATTAATTTATGCTATCTAAAAAAATAATTCATAAAATTTATATTTTAATATGAGACAATTGAAAATGATTGATCGATAAAAGTAATGATCATTATTTCAAGGTAATGATTTTATGTGCACGTTTAATGTTCTCCCTTTCTTTTTTATTTATTTATTTTTTTTTTTCATAATAAAAAACCGACTTAGAATGATTAAGAAATTTTGATGGCACCGGCGTTCAGACAGTTTTATGAGATTCAAGGATTATATTTAATTATACTTACACTGGTGCAGGTGATTTAGCTTTTGGCACTTTTCGTCCGTCCTTCGTTACTTTGATCTGTCTTGCTTTACAGACACGATCTACTTCGTTCTGTCTTCTACTTGCATTTTCCATAAATTCTCTGTGATCAGCAATAAGCATTTCGAGAGTAGGACGATCGTCTGGAAGTGGTTCACTTTCGAGGGCATTCAAAGTATTTTCTAATCCTTCTAACCAAGCCAATAATTCCTCTAGGAGATTATCAAGATCCTAAAAATACAAATGCGAATGATAATTAATTAATATTAATTTTGTTCAATCATAACATATTAATCAAATTAATCATATTATTTTATTTTATATAATGATGTCTTACTTGAAGTCCACGCATATGATTTTCAAGTCTTTGATTTCTTTGTTGAGCCCAAATAGCAACTTCTTCCCATCTAGATTGAATAATGGTTATCCAATGTTTGATAACAGCAGCTCCATCAGGATGAGCTTTACCTAAGATAATATGAGCCAATTCCAAAGTATTATCCTTTTCAATTTCTTTAGCTTTCAATTCACGAAGGAATTTCTCATGTTCCATCAATTGGTTTCTACTCTCTTGTTCATCCTCTGGTAATTGCCCAGCGAATCTAAGTTTCATTTCGGCGTCACTCAACCATTCTAACAAAACATGGACCGCCTTGTGAAGACGTTCGGCTTCTCTGATAGCTTCCTCTAATTTTGCGGTTTTCTTTGATGACAGATGTGTTACGGTGTCCCATAAACTGTTAAGTTCTGATAATTGAGATCTTATCAGGGAAGCGTCTTCTGCCGAAGCTTTGGATTCTAATTCACGACCAGTTTTGATGACCGATTCCATTTGTGATTCGCGTGATTCTAAATCTTTTTCGAAAGTTTTATGTTGTTCGACCAGATTCGTTACGGTGTCCAAATCACCATGCAATGGTCCAGTGTCCGATAAATGTTTTTCCATCTTGCCAAGCCAATCGAGAAGCGCTTGAATGGCATCCTTGAATTGTCCAGAGAACAATAACGCTTCCTCCAACTTTCTTTGTCTATCAACGCACTTTGAACAAACTGTCGTCCATTTGTTCTTCAATTCGTTCAACAATTCCTTCAAAGCAGACTCGTCGGCCTTCGGTGCCTTGTCCTTCAAAGTTTTACCATTCTTCATGGTCGTATCATACGTACCTTGCTTAGCGCTCAAAGCTTTCTGTATCTCGCGATGCTTGTTAAGACGCGATTTGATCTTTTCTGGATCATTTCCACCAAGACCATCAGCAGCAACTTCGTCCAAGGTCTTCTCAGTTTCGTCCAACCAATTGAGTAAATTCGACCATGCATCGTGAAACTCTCTTGCCTCTTTATATCCATGATCGAGCGCTCTAGTTCTCTCGGCTGACTTTGACACAACACGTTCCCATCTATGTTGAACACTGATCAATAGATTTTTAATAAGTATCACATCCTGTTTTTGTGAGAAGTATTTCAAATGCGTTCCCTTCTTATCCAAATTTAACATAGTTTCTCTATGAACACCAACATCCTTCTGAAATTGTTTATGCTCTTCTATTTGACCTAATATAGTCTCCATGACTCTGGAAACTGGTTTGAGATTCGTTAGGATCTTTTCTGCATTCGTAAGCCAATCAACAAACGCTTGCAAAGCATCATGAAATTCTGTTGCTTCCTTCAAAGCAATTTCCAATTTGATTTTCTTATCACTCGCTCGTGCAGTGACATTGTCCCATCTCTGTTTCAAGGTTCGAAGATTATGATTCAAACCACCAGCACTACTTGCATCGGCACGTTTCATATATTCCTGTCCTTGTTGTAAGACAGTTTCTACCTTTGGCCGATTTTGTTCCAATTCGTTGTAAATTTCCATAAATCGTTCCAATTGTTCCGACGCTGTTTCAGGCAAACCACCGACCGGTTTCGATGCTACTATCATATTATCAACATCGCCTAACCACGACAAAAGATCTTGTATTTCAGCAGTAAACGATTGTGCCTCTCTCAAAGCATCTTCCAATTCTCTTTGCCGATCAGCCGCTCGTTGAAGCAGATCTCTCCAACGGCGATTTAGTGTACCTAATTTTTCTGCCGTTGTTGAAGCCTCGGTTGTACCTTTTCCATCTTCGATCAATTGTCTGCCAGCATCGTTCAATGTGTCCACACTAGTTTGATGCGCTTGGATATCGTTAACTAAGACTTTCAGTTTAGCTAATTCGACCTCGATAACTTGCGGATCTCCTGCAACTGCTTTCAAATTGTCCAACGTTCTATCCGTCTTATCGATCCAAACGAGCAACTCATCAAGAGCATGTTGGAATTGTCCTAATCGTAACAAAGCATTCTCTAAAAGTCTTTGTCTCTCTACAACACCTCTAAGCAATCCGTCCCAACGTTTGTTAACAGCGCCCAATGGTTCTTTAATAGCTGCTGCTTGTTCGGACGATGTTCTTTCTGTCAGCTCAGCTGCTTGTCTAAATCGGATGAAAGATTAGAGTTAGATGTGTCATTTGTATATCAGTAAAATGATACTGTGGATTTTAGCCAGACAAACTTTCAAGGCTACACCTACAAGGACGGAGGGCGGGGATGAGAATATCCTGTCAGTAAAAAAACGAAAAAAAAAAAAAAAAAAAAAAAAAAAAAAAAAAAAAAAAAAAAAACTACTGGAAAGATTAATGGACACAAACGAGACACTAAAAATCAGTACTCTATCGATTTACGCTTTTATTACTTTTCCTCGTGGTTTATTTTGTTTTATTTTTTGGGGATTTGCTTTTTTATTTTATGCTTCACACCTCTTGCATGCGGCTATACGAAGGACGGTAATCAAGTGAATACTTTGGGATAATCAAACTCAACGCGTTACTTTGTCATACAAAGACAAACAATGGGTTAAGATCATCTGTTATTCGACCAAAATGAGGTGTCACATTATAAAGAATGTTAAGCCATGCTCTAACTACAGTAACAACACAGAGAGAGTGAGAGAGAGAGAGGTTGACTTGCCTTGTCAGACTCCTATGTTCGGGAACCGGCACGGAAAAAACAAAAATGTTGGGATTAGATTAAAGTTATATCGAAGTGGTTGGTTCTCTCTCAATATTCTTCCAAATAGAAAATCTCACAAAGGGGACAATGCGATGCACTGAACTCTTTGTAAATGCAATGTTATAAAATTGTTCAAAAAGAAAGAAAGAAAAGTAGAATGAAAATTCAACGAATATAAAATCTTACCTGTTCAATGCTTCGACCTTCACCATGTGTGGATCAACTTCAGCTTTAAAGTTTGACAACTGTTTGATCTGAGTTTTAACTTCGTCTATGTCACTACCAAGGGGACCCATGTCAGCAAATCTATCTTCAGCTTCCTGTAAGAATTCCAAAAGATTTTGAAGGGTTTCATGGAATTCCATGGCCTTCTCCATGGCGTCGATAAGATTTTCTTCACGTCTAGCGTAAAGGGCAGTGACGTTGTCCCAGGCTTGATCCAAATCTTCGATGTGCTTTCGTACTTCTGGTTTGTCTGGTTCACCACACAGACCCATCAATTCGTGACCAGATGCTCTTACTTGTTCTACGTCAGGTTTGGTTTGATCGATTTCCTGTCTGATTTCTTGTAAAGCTACTTGTTGCTGTTGTATAGCAGCTGGTTGAGCCGCTGGCGGTGCTTGTCCAGCTAGAGCATCTTGCAATTCTCTCAAAGTTGACATTACCCCATTCAATTCTGACCAGAATTTCTCTGCGATCGACAAGGTGTCGTCCAAGGTGTGACCACGTTCTGTAGTTGCTCTTTGTACATCCGTCCATAATTGATTCAATTTATCAAGTTTACGTTTGATATCTTTAACAGCAGGATCAGCTCTATTCCCTGCTTTACTGATAACATCATCAGCAGCTTTCCTTACAGCGGCATAAGCTTCTGATCTTTGAGCTAAATCTTCAGCCAATGCAGCATTTTCTTCCATTTGATCTCGTAGTCTTGGTGGATGTGCACTTACCGGTTCAGCACCATGTACCTGATCAGCAGTTGATGTTAATGCTCGTAACATACCTTCCAATTTGTCAGAGAACTGTGAAGATTCTTGCAATGCTTGTTCCAACGTTTGTTGACGACCTCTTAGCTCTGATCTTAGAGCCGCATAACGAGCGTTATCATTGTCCACAATATCTTGAACTTTCGAACCTTCTTCCTCGTTACATAGTTTGATCAAAGCTTCACCAGTCTTGTTAAGCTTTTCTACCAAAGGTTTGTGCTCGTTAATGCTCTGAATAAGAATTTCATTTTTATCTTGCTGAACTGCTATCAAATCTGGTCTCAAAGCAGGCATAGGTAACATAGCAACTTGTTGTTCAGCTTCTTCCAACCAACTCACAAGACCTGCATGAGTATCACGAAGATGTTCAGCCAATGGTAAAGCTTGTTCCAAAGCACCCAATCTGTCAGAGGAAAGACCTGATACAATTTCCATTGTTTCTCGAAGGTCTTCCATTTTATCTCGTATCGTTGATGTATCTTCGTGATGTGCATTTTCACGAATAACTTTCTTAGCTGTTGAAATGACATCACGAACACGGCCTTTCTGACTGGATATATCATCGTTCAAAGCCTTGTGTTCTTTCAGTTGAACTCTTATTATCTCGGGCTCGCTACTCGGTGGCTCAGCTTCACGTAATTGATTATCAACTTCTCTGAACCAATCGAGGAGATCATCGATATCCCCGATAACTTCCAGAGATCGTTGCTTGCTCAATTGAATTCTTTCAGCTTTCCTCTGAATTTGTTCAGCAATTGCATCGAATCTTCTGTTGTCTCTGGTTACCAAGCCTTCTATGGTAGCAGCACCTTCTCCCGGAGATATCTGACACAATTGTGGACCGACCGCATTGATTTTATCGAGAATAGGTCTGTATTCTGAAATTTCCATTTCGAGTCTTATAATTTCATCCTCACGAGTTTCAGCAGATTGTAAAGCTGATTCTGCTCCTTGCATCCAATCCATGAGACGATTGTGATTGTCATGGAATTGTTGGACCAATGGTAAAGCTTCCTGTGCGTGTTTCAGAAGATCTGATCCACGTGTAACCAAGTCATTGAAACGACGTTGCAATGAATCTAATTTGTCTTTTAGTCGGAGAGCTTCGTCGCTAGAAATATGTTTCATCAATTCCAGGCCTGAATCTGTTGTACTATCTACTTCTGTCTGTCTTGTAGACACTTCTTCTGTTAGATCTGCCAGATCTTCCATTTGTTGTAAAAGTTTTTCCGTATGAACAGCCAATACTCTATATTTTGAAAGCCTAACTTCCATGCCTTCCATCCAAGCCTGTAAGTCTTGATAGGTAAGAACCAAGTGTCGTAAGCCTTGTCTCGAACGTTGCAGAAGTTCACCAAGTGCTTCTGAACGTTCAACAAGTGCAGCGTATCTGTCAGCAACATCTTGAAGTTTATCCGCCAAGGCAGCTGCCTCATCTTCACCTACAAGAGCCATCAGTTGACTAGCTATGTCGGTTAATTCGCTGAAGTCTGGTTTTTTCGAGAGTATGTCACTATGAAGTACAGCATGTTCGGAAATACGTTGCTGGATTTTCTCCTCATCGGTTGGTACCAATTCCATTTCTCTAACTTTCTTTTCTGTTTTGTCCAGCCACGTAGCAAGTGGTATTAATTTGTCTTGGAATTGTTTAGCCACGGCCATCGCCTGTTCTAAAGCATCCATTCTTTCTGCAGCACCTTCTGTTAAATTATCAAATCGACCCATCAAATTCTTCATTTGTTTCTCGATAACTTTGCGTTCCTTCGTATCTGCACCAGCTGTTACTTCTTGACCCATATTGTATAAAGATGACATTGAATTTTGTCGATCCATTAACATCTTCTTCAAGAATTTCTGTTCTTGAAGTTGTGCCTTGACCACCTTATAATCAGACGACGGTGGTTTTTGATTAGAAACCATTTCTTCGGTATCGGTTAACCACTTTTCGAGGCCATTTAAAGCTTCTTGGAATTTACCAGATTGGAGTAAACCTACATCTAATTTTCTGTCACGCTCGTTCAACTAAAAGTAATAATAACAAAAAAAAATTTAATAATGTAACAAAATTGTGCGCAAAGTTTATTTTGTAGTAAAAAATAATACTTACTTTATCCTTTAGATCATTCCATCTATCATTCATTTTATCAAGATCCTTTTCAATGTTCGTGGTGCTAACATCACGACCTGCAGTTTGAATAAGTCCCTGACCAAGAACATTGCATAAATCAACGTTGCGAGAAATGGGTTCAATTTTATTGATCTTAAGTGCCATGAAATCTTCTTGCTGTGCTTTGATCGAATCAACTTCCGAACCAACTGGCTTGAATTTTCTAACTTGATCATTAGTTTCAGCTATTTCATCTATAACGTTTCCATGAGCTTGATAAAATTCTTGCAATTTATTCAATGCAGTACTTAATTCTTCTTCCCTGTTACGTGCACGTTCCTCGAGCTTTCCAATTTGTCGTTTAAGACTTTCAATTTGTTGCCTGGTTGCTACAGAATCAGCAGCGAAGCCACTGTCGACCAAACGTTCACCAAGATTTTCAAGATCATTAGCATCATCGCAGAGTTTATTAACTTTATGAATGATTTTGCTGATATCTTCGATCTGTCCTCTAACAATTTTAATTTCTCGTCCGGGTGCTTTCATCGAATCTAATTCCTTTTCTATAGAAGCTAAATGTTGATTAATGATCTTGACATGATCATTAAATTGTGCCATTGCAGTAGCCGCACTCTGTAATTCGTTACACCTATCGTCTAATTTCGCTTGCAAGTCATCGATTCGATCTGTTACATTGTCAACTTCATCTTGCAAATGTGTTGCATCTATTCCTTGTTCATCAGCTTTCTTTACTAAATCATTGGCCTGTTTGCGTACTGCTTGCAAAGGTTTCTTCAAGCTAGCTGTTTCTTCTCGTAAATTCTATGAAAAAGAAAAAAAAGAAAATTATAAATTTAAATCAATTCATTGTAAATATAAAATATACATTTTCTTTTTTTCCTTTAATAATACTCGATTATATTACCTTAATTCTATCGAGAAGCTTTGGATCTTTAGATGCTCCACCAAGAGCATCATGAGAAGCTAGTTTGTCTTCGCAACGTTGTAAGTCATGTTTCAAATCACGAAGATTTTCTACGAAGTCCGTAAGATGACGTGCGGTATCTTCCAAAGACTGTGTTCTTTCTAAAAGATCTAAAAATATATAAACATAAATATTATATCCTGTGTGTGTGTGTGTGTGTGTATGATTAATACCCAATTTAATTTAAGATTTCAATTATATATACCATTATTCAATTTGTCCCATCTTGTTTTCATGGCATTCAATTCATTTTTAACTATTTCTTTATCGATATCACAAGCACCAAGGAAGGATTCCCCAAGAGTTTTGTTATTTTCAAATTCACCAGAACGTTTCCATACTTCGTTTCTGAACGATGACAATTCTTTCAATTGTTTTTCAATATCCTTGCGTTTGAAGGATGCTGGCTTTAAGCTTTCTAACTTATCTTCAGCCTGTCTCAACCATGGTAAAAATTGATCCTGTGCTCTATAATACTTTTTACAATGTTCTGCGCAAGTTTGAAGTTTGGTGTGTCTATCGAGTGTATCCTTTTTCAAACGATCCCATTGAGATTGCATTTTATCAAGATCTCGTTGAAGAGAACGATTTTCAGATTTTTGCGAACGTGCAATAATATCACGTCCCTTGTTTAGCAACATAATGACCTCATGTTCTTTACCCATTACATTACGATATACTGGCTCGTGATGATCCAATTGTTGTTGCAATATTTCTCGATCAGCCGAAACCAATAATTTTTCAGACATATTTCCAAGTTCATCGGCAAGCCAACCAAGAGTTTTGCTACAGGAAGCTTCAAATTGTCGACCATCTCTAAGATTACCTTCGATTTCAGCTTTTCTATGATCTAATTTCTTTTGCAAGTTGACATATAATTTTCCAACAGCTGTAAGTTTACCATGGATCTCGGATTTCGAAGCTGGATCACTTAATACCTCGCATAATTGTCCACCAGCTGCTTCGGCATCAGCTAACAACGGTCTCTGTCCTTCCAATTGTCTCTCCAAATTTTCGATCTTACGTAACTGTTCCTCAGGATCTTTATCGAGAGGTAAATCGTCCAAATTGTCTGAAATCGTTTGAAGAGCATCACGTAAACGATTAAGACTAGCGTCGAATTCACGACTGGTACCAACTGCATCACCCAAACTCTGTCCACGTTCGTCCAATCGACTGAGTTGATCTGCCCATCTTTGTAAAATACTATGCAACTTGGTACTAATCTTTTGACCGTCCGGCGAATCGGCAGATATTCTGGCAAGAACATTTTCACCAACTTGAACCAAATGATCCAATTGCGGTTGCTGGGTTCTGAATTCTTCTCTGAGTACTTGAACTTGTTGGACTTGACTAGAGACCATTCTTGGATCTGACGATATCGGACCTAACGCACCCAGCATTCTTTCTTTCGCACCAAGCCAAGAATTGAGACCGTCGAAAGTATCGTAGAAATCTTTGATATCCTCCAAAAATTTAATTCTATCCTTGCATCTATCAGAAATTGACTTCCAACGACTTGCCACATCTTCCATTTCATCGTTAAGCCTATCGCTACCATCAGCTCCCTTCTTACGCCTAACCAGATCACGTACTTGGGTCCTTGTACTATCTAATAATGATTGCTTTTCATACATCTCTTCAACGATCACTTTTATCTGTTTTACAGTTTTATCTGCTTCGTCTTTAATTGTTGGAATACTTTCTTTCGGGAGTTGGCGCTGAATCTAAAAATATATAGATCATATATATACATATATAAGATCAAATAGTGAAATTAAAAATATATTAAAAGAATAAAAACAAATTTTTACCTTATCCAGGAAGAGAGAAAGTGCTTTCAAATTATCCAAATGTTTTCTTAACTCTTCTTTAACATTATCCAAATCTGTTTGCCGATCAGATAATCTCACACCTAGCAAACCATATCTATTATTGATTTCTGATAATTGTTGTTGAACAGGCGATAAATCTTCCAAATGGAAACCATCCTGGCTAGACCGTCGGCTGCTGAATCCACTGCTACCACCTGGAGATACCGGACTTTGTAGTGCGTAGCCTTTTGTAGGAGATGGTGAACGACCGTCTTGTGACATTCGTCGGACTACAAAAAAAAATAAAAAAAAATAAAAAGAAAAGTGATGAGTAAGATGATGATGATACGCGTAAATCAGAATGCAAGAGAAAAGAAAAAAAAGTAATGTATGTATATTGGAGAAAAAAAAAAAAAAAAAACAATCATCTACATCCGCGTAATGAGATGATAGGTGTATTAACAATATTTTCATGTGTGCGATGAGATATATCGTTAATTATCATTTTTTAATTACCTGGTCTTTTTGTAGGGCTAGTGCTACCACGACGACGAGTTGGACTTTCACCACGTTCCTTCAATAAACTATCATAAGTTATACCAAGATCATTTATTTTATCAACGGTACCACCATAATCACGATATTCTTTTTGTATAGGTTTCAATTCCTCAACTTGCTTCTTCAGTTTTTCTAAATCAACAGCTACTGGCTCTAATCTCTGTAATTTATTTTCTGTACGTGTCAACCAATCTATCACTTGATCACGTAATTTTTCGTAAGCTGATAATTGTTCCGCTCTTGATTTACTAAGTCTCTGTTTTTCGTCAAGAAGATTGTTCATTTCTTTCCATTGAGATTCAAGTACCTTGATCTTATCCCTAATAGCAGTAGCTTCAGTAATATCTTTCTTAGAAACCAAATTCTTTCCATTTCGAATGAGATCTTCGAAATGACCTCTATGATCTTCACGTCTATCGATCAATTCTGCCATTTTACTTTCATACTCAGATACATCGAGTTTATTCAATTCTCTAGATTCAAGTGACTCGATCATGTGCGAGTACCACGTTTCAAATTTAGATGTTTCAGTAAGGAATTCATTAAGAGCTTGAGAAACATCGTCGAGGAATTCTCCGCGACGTAAAGACTTGTCCATAAGTTTTTCGAATCTACTTTGTACATCTTTGAGTTTACCCTCGATACGTTTAGCAACGCGAACATTGTTTGAATTTAATAAAAGATCTTGGGCACTTGCAGCAATGGCATCTACGCTTAAACGATGACTATCCAAGTCTGCTTGAAGTAGACGCTGTTCTCTTTGTTGTTCTTCGAGATGTTCTTTTTGCAAACTTGCAGGACGTTGAAGATTCCTTCATGTACGAAAAATAAAAAACATATTTATATTGTATAAAAAAGAGAAAAAAAGATATTAATGACAATTTAAGAAGAAATGCGTTATTATCACTTACTTGAACTGACTTTCAGCATTGTTCAACCATACAACCAAACCATCTAAAGCATCCTGAACACCTTGACATTGCACCAACGCTGTGTCCAATTCTTGACATTTAACTTGCAAAGCCTCGCTTAATTGCCTGTACTTATCTTCGATTACCCTAACTGGATCCTGAAGTGCATCGACTTCCTGTGGAGTCAATTGTCCATCAAGCGATCTAAGTAGAGCATCGACGCCATTTTTCGCTGCGTCTATTAAACGTTCATTAGCTAATAATTCGTTGTTCAATGCTTTTGCTTTGTTCAATTGATCCTCCACTTGTTTTGGCTCGGCTGCAATAGCCTCGGATATAATTCGATGCACTTTTGGTTCTACTTCCTTTAACCACGTATTTGCCTTTTCTAATGATTCATTATAATCACGTTGTTTTCCACCAACTCCTGACAATCTATCTGACAATTGATTGGCACGTGTTAACAAATCTTTGTATTGTGTCGTTACAAGAGAGACCTCGTGTCTTACTGGCGAATCTTGACTGGCTGTTGGCTCTTTATGAGGTAATCTTTGTGGCAAACTTGTTCTAAAGTCGTTCAAAATTTGCAAGTATTCTTTGCTTTCGTCGACGAATTTCTGTGCAGCCATGGTTATAAATCTAAGGTCTGCTTGATGAGCTATAACATCGCTGATGAAATCGCGCGTGGTGTCTGCACTGCTGCTTAATTTATTTAAATCCGATAAAGATCTTTCCTTGTTTTCTAAAGTTCGACATGCTTTATCCAACCATACGGAGAATGTTGAGAGTTCGTTTCTAAAAATTAATGAACATTGTTACTTCAAATCTTTACAACATCTTTATAACAATTAATAGATCCATCAGATAATTTTTACTAACTTGAATTTGCATAATTCGTCTCTGGCTCCTACCAATCGTCTGACTAACTTATCAGCACGATCAGTAGTTTTGTCGAATCTTGTTTTAAGTGACCTGCCACTTTTTTCTAATGTCGATACCTCATCACTTGACAATACGTCGCTACCTGTTAAAACGACTTGACGAACTTGGTCCAGACAAGATGAAACTTGACGTCCATGAGATTCTAAATCCTCCTTTATTTCCTATAATCATGTATGCGTCAGAAAATATCTGATTTTGTTAATAAAATTATTATAAAAACTTGGGAATAACTTACTTTCATGATGTTTATTTGATTTCTTAATTCTTCGATATCTTCTCTGACGGTATCTTGATTGGCAAGTTTATCTTCGACCTCGGATATCCATTGAAGGAGTTTGGATAACGTTTCATCGCACAATTTATACTTCTCTTCAACCGCTTGCTATAAAAAAATTATCGAAAATAGATCATCGTCGTTCTCTTGGAAATGATTTGGGAGCTAAGAGTTGTTCTCTCTACGCAAATAGTTGAGAAAATAAAAGGAAATTTTTGCGAGTATAAAGAATACTGCCAGCTTACCAATGACAGTAGCTAAATAAGGAGAGATTAAGAAGAAGCTTATGACATATCTCACACATGCAAGCACAAACACACATACACTGAGAACGTACAAGTAGAGATACAGTTTTGTATGGTAGCTTTAATTTATCTGCAAAGAGCTGCATATTTTACGTATGTTTTTTTTCATATGCAGCTTGAAGCATAACCAATGTTGAATGTGAATATGAAACTAGGCCTCCGATTAATTATAGTCTGTTCGTTTTTCTTCGTTTCTTTTTTTTTTCTTTTTATAGCAAATAAATTAAAACGCATAACGATGAAAGTGTAAAATATATGACACGATATAATAATTCTTGTAATAAACTTGTAAATATGTATAAAATATATGTCATAACAATATGTTATATAATTATGTGGAATGGTTTCCATTAAAAGTCGTGCTAAAAATTCAAACAAATAAACACAATATTACACCTGTAAAAAAGTAAAAAACATTTAAAATATAACAATTATCATTAATAAATAACAACACATATACAAAAAGTAGTAAACATTAAAACTTAATAAGAGAGACTATTAAAGTTAATATATATAAATTATCTTTCAAACTCAAAGATTATTCATTGAAATTAAATTATAAATAATAATATTTCTGTGCTATAATATCAATATTTAGAAATATAAAATATTAAATTAGAAAAAGTGTGTTAAAAAATTTCAACATGTTCATTCAATTTTTATGCAATATTACGTTACGTAAATTAAAAAGAAAGCTTTGTATTTAATAGAAGATAAACGACTTGCGTTCTATATAATAATTTATGAATGTTCGATCTTAAAATGATTAGAAAATGCTTTTGAAAGAAATTATGATGTAGGATTGTATTAATAAACGAATTTGTAGTGGATTTCCGAAAAAAAATTGAATTTGTGACATTATATTGAATGAAGAAATTGTTTCTCGTTATAATCAAAAATCAATGATACTAATTTGGCCTTCTAATCATAATTATCTACCAGAAACATTTTCGAATCTTTGATCTCGTCTTACTCTTTAAAATTCAACTATTTCTCATGTCAATCTTTGTAGAATGAAATGCAACCGACATATATATATATATATTGAATACTTAAAGTATATAAAATATAGACGTGTTACATTGTCACATGTTACTTATAAAATGATTATTACTTAATTATTTGTTTAATAAAAGGCCGAATTAGCGTTGCTGTTGCGACAAGATGATTTGGGATTAATGGATTTATATCATAGTAAACGATGTCAAAAAATAACAATGTCATTGATTTGTGAATTGCGTTATACCCTCGGATCACGCGAGGTTCGATGGATGATGAACTGTTGGAAGCCTGAGAGAAACATTTTTTATGTAGTTAGTCTGTCAGTTTTGTTTTAATGAAAAGAATGATCGATTCCTTTTGTTTACTTAATTAATTACCCCAAGTGTTATACGATAAGTGATAATAAGCATGGATAATGCATGGACATCAAGGATATTTAATAAATAAAAAAAGAGAGAAAAAAAAAAAAAAAAAAAAAAAAAAAAGGAAGACATAAAATAAAACTATTCCGCCATGAAACACAACATAAAACGATAAATGTTTATTTATTTATAAGTATATATATATATTCGAACGATGATTTTTTTTTTTTCATTTAATTATAAATTAATGATTTCGACGAGTTCCATGCAAATTTCACTAAATTGATTTTAATTATGTTATATACGTAATATATCATGATGGATACGTAGATTTTAATTCTAAGATTAGAATATGTTAAAATGTGTGATATATGTTTATCGTGAGACCCATGCTAGGGAAAATAAATACATGCCTTCGAATATCGTATCGATAATGGACACGATATATAGATCGAGGTCCACGATTATGAGTCGATCTATGTGCATGTGTGTATGTATATATATATATATCAATGATGGCAACCGGGACTTTTGGAAAGCAGAAAAGTGCAACAATCCTTAACCTCTAGCACAAGCTATAATATTAGGTTGTTACAATATTAAGAGGAGAGGAAAAAAAAAAAAAGAAAAATAAAAGAGATGGATAGCATCAAAAGCTCTCTGACTTACCCTCGCTTCTGCGGTGAGTATATAACCACGTTCCATGGCCTTCACGAAGTCGATACTCTTTCCCTCTGGATCTTCAAAAAACCTGCCCGCCACACTATCTACCTTTCCACTATTTACAGCTTCCAACAAACTTACGATATTACCACTAATAGGATCTTTGATCACTGTTGTAGACGGATCTATTAAACCCCCTTCTATTGCACTTGCTAAAGTCAAGCGTTTTCTTTCTAATACCGAAGTTATTAAGAATGGATCGTGATAGCTACCAGTTGTTGGATTATAAAGACCAAACTCGAGTGCTTCGATGAACGAAAAGCCTTGTTTGGGAGTCATAACTAAACCAATTTCTACGGCTTTAGATAAGGTATATAATTTAGATGTATCCGTATCTAAGACATTGCCTTTTTCCGGGTCCATCATCCCTTTCCTGAAAGCTTCCGGCAATCTAACTAATTTTTTCTTTTGAGCATCTTTTATCAATGCTGAATCTGGATCAATGATACCAAGAGTGACGGCTTCTTTCAAAGTTATTTGTTCATTGCTATTTGGATCTGTTACCTTTCCAGTTTCGAAGGAAAGATGTCCTTTCTCTAATGTTTCTTCAAATGATAAAGGTGGTAATAGGAAAACAGTATTTTCACCGAAACGTATGCATCTGCTCGATAATTTTCCAACTTGTGGTTCGATCGTTCCTTTTTCCGAAGGATCGATGATTCTTTCAGCAAGGGCTTTCTTCAAAACTGTGAACCTTCCATTTCTTGGGTCTCTAACGACCGATACATTTGGATTAATAAATTCATATTTGATAGCTTCTTCGACTGTACATTCTCTCGTATTACTTTCTTTGGTAGATCCTTTTTGTTCATCCAAAGAAGATCTTTGTGATTGAAGAGTCAATGGTTTTTCTACGGTCACTAATAATCCACGTTCGAAGGCAACGTCTATATTGTAAGATCGTTTGGTTTTAGGATCGAGTACTCTGCCTCTGGGTACATCTATCGTTCCATCATCGATACCAACTTGTAAAGATTTTATCTGTCCTGTAGTAGCATCTTTTAATGCAGTTGTATCAGGATCAATTAATTCGACCGAAAGAGCTTGGACTAAATCGTAAAATTCATTAACTGTGGGTTTTGCAAATTTGCCACTGTCACCGCGATAAAGACCACACTTCACTGCTTCCTCTATCGAAAGTGGAGTTTTTGATGTTACTATGAAACCTTTTTTTCTGGCCTCTTGTAAATTCATTACCTTGTCGATTTCAGAGATATTGTATGTACCACGAATATCGTCGATAATTCCATCAGAAATTGCTTCGGCCAAAAGAACATATTTGTTCGATTTAGTATTCTTTACGATCGACGTAAGTGGATCGATCATTTCGATTTGAATTGCTTCAGCCAATGTAAGCTTTTTATTATTCAATGGATGTATGAATTTTCCTGATGATGAGTCGTACATATCCATCAATATTGCTTCGTATAAACCAAAACCCATGCTTTCGATATCGACGATAAGCCCATGTTGTAATGCAAGAGATAAAGTTACTGTACAATTGGCACCAGGTTCTTTGAACATGCCTGAACGTCTGTCTATTACACCAGCACGACAAGTTTCAGCAAGCGACAAGAGTCTTTCTGATCTTTTATCCCAATAGCAAGGTAAGGTAGGTCCAATGATACATTTTCTCATAGCTTCGTGAAGAGTTACAGCTCTGTTAGTGCCAGGATCAATGATTTTTCCAGTCTTATCGTCGTATAATCCTTGATGAACAGCTCGTTGCAAAGACACGGCCGCTTTATTGTCTATGATCAAGCCGGATTCGTAAGCATCGCGTAAAGATATTTCAATGTTACCTTTGTTGAGATCTTTAACACGTCCAGTATTACCATCGACATAGCCTAATTCTATTGCTTCCATCAATGGCATTGTTTTTAAGAACGGTGATCTAACATCTTTTACTGTTACAGAATCTGCATCTATCAGATGTTTTTGTATAGCTTCCAATATTGTTAAATAAGTACCAGTTTGAGGATCCAAAAATGTATTGGTTTTATCGTCCAATATACCTTTTGAGATTGCTTCACTGAAGCTCATTGGTCTACGTGTTTCCAAAAGAAGACCACGTTCTAAAGCTTCGTGAAAATCTAAACGTCGTCCTTTTTCGGTAGCTACTGTTCCAGTTTTTGGATCAACTATGAGCTTTTCTATAGCTTCGGTGAATGTAATTACATCACCACTATCATGTCGAACGATTGCTGTAGTCGTATCAATGACACCTTTTTTAATAGCACGATCAGTTGGTAACTTTTCTTGTGTGTCTGGAATAATGAAGTGACCAGTCTTTGGATCGTAAAAACCTTTGAATATGGCTTCTGGTAAAGATATTTTTCGTTTTGCTGGAACTACCAGGCCACGATCCAATGCATCAGTTAAAGAAAGTGGTACACCTGTGGAAGGATCAATAGCTGTTCCACTTTTTGGATTGATAAGGCCACGTTTGATAGCATCACCAAGAGATATAATATCGTTATTTCGTGGATCTTTGATCGATGGACTGTCTTGATTAATTATACCTTTGGCAATAGCTTCTTCTAACATATAACTTTCTCCATCGATAGTGAAGGTACCTGTTTTAGGATCATAAGTCTGATGAGCAAGAGCTTCTTGTAACGTCCAAGGTTTGGTTGTACTTAACAAATAACCCTTTTCAAATGCAATGTCTAATGTCATGGAATGAGGATAATTTAATAAACCACTTTGTAAATCTATTAATAATGTTTCTGCTGCCTCTTTAATCGACACGACTTTATCACGTCTGTCATCCTTTATCATAGTTGTTCTGTCGTCGATATAGCCAGTAGTTAAAGCTTCTTTTATTGTCATTTCTGCACCGTTCACAGGATTAAGAACAAGACCAGTTTTAGGAGAGTAATATTCTTGTGCTATAACATCTATTAAAGAAGGCACGAATGGTGTCGTTATGATCAAGCCTCTGTTTAATGCTGTATCCAAAGGAAGAAGTTCGCCAGCTTTTGTATCTTGCAAACGTCCCATTTTTGAGTTTAATAGATTTATAGTTAGTGCATCATCGAGAGAAACGAAAGAGCCAGCTTTAGTATCCTGACATTCGGTGATGAAAGCATCGATTATACCTCTTCGAACACTTTCTTCAACATCTACGAATTGTTTAGTCAAAGGATCTTGTATCTTTCCTGTATTAGGCTCGTATATGCCATTGTTTATCGCAGCTTCGAGAGAAATTGGTTTTCTAGCACGTGGTACTATCATACCCTTTAAGAAAGCAACCTTGATATCAATTTCTGTCCTTGTTTCAATATTGATAATGACCCCTCTATGAAGATCTATCACACCGGATTCTAATGCTTCAGATAGAGGTAATATTTCATCACTAATTGGATTTCTTATAGCTAGGGAATCAGCATCGATTAGCCCAACTTCGACTGCTTCAGATAAAGATAATGGTTCTCCAGATTTCGGATCATGAAATTGTGCGTTAATAGGATCACAAACACCTACTTCTACTGCTTCTTGTAAGCTTAAAGTTAAAGGTTCCTTTTCAACACTGCTAGGTCTTTGTTCAATCCATCCAAGTTTGACTGCCTCGAAGAATGGTATTTTCTTACCACTTTTAGGATCTACCATATATCCTACATTTCTATCTACGAGTGGTCTATCGATTGCTTCTCGAAGAGTGACATATTTATCAGATTTCTTTGATAGATCTTTAACCCACACGTTGTCGGGATCAAAGATTTGTAAATCGAGAACGAATTCGTTGAACGAAACAATGTTATCTGTTGTAGGATCAACGAATCTTTCGTTTTCCATATTAAATAGACCTCGATTAGCTAGATCTCGTGGTGATAAATCCTTCGATACGACTATTTGCGACAATTTCTCTTCAGATTTTTCATCTGCATCTTCTATATCTTCTCTTTCCTGTTGATCTATATCTTCTCTTTCCTGTTGATCTATATCTTCTCTTTCCTGTTGATCTATATCTTCTCTTTCTTGTTGATCTAGATTTTTTATTTCAATTGTATCAGATATTTTTGTTGTTTGAGGTTCTTCTATCGATGCTGTTAATTTTTCATTAGCGATAAATGAATCGCACACTTCTTTTTCTTCTTTTTGTAAAACTTCCTTTGCACTAGCCTTTGGTGTAGATAGAAGTTTGGATTCTTCATCCAATGGAACTCCTTCTATTTCATCGGGTAATTTTTGAACCTGTTCGGGTTCAATCGTTTTATCGACTTTACTTTGTGGTGATACTACAGAAACTGAGACAGGTTCTACTACGTCGATTTTACTTTGTGTTGCTGCAGAAACTGTGACAACAGGTTTTACTACATCGACTTTACTTTGTGTTGCTGCAGAAATTGTGACAGGTTTTACTACATCGACTTTACTTTGTGTTGCTGCAGAAACTGTGACAGGTTTTACTACATCGACTTTACTTTGTGTTGCTGCAGAAACTGTGACAGGTTTTACTACATCGACTTTACTTTGTGTTGCTGCAGAAACTGTGACAGGTTGTACTACATCGACTTTACTTTGTGTTGCTGCAGAAACTGTGACAGGTTGTACTACATCGACTTTACTTTGTGTTGCTGCAGATATTGAGATAGGTTCTACCGCATCAATTTTACTTTGTGTTAATGCAGAAATTGAGGTAGGTTCTACTGCTGAGGTAGATTCTACAGGTGAACTAGATTTTTTAGTTTCTCTTGTTTGAATCGCATCGACCACAGCTTTTCCAGCTAAAACGGGTGCAGCGACGACCGCTAAAAGCCCGAGTTTTGCGGCTTGAGTAATACTCATTGAGCTTCCTCCATCTTTTTGTTTTATTTTACCGGTTTGAGGATCGAGCAGACCTTTTTCTACAGCTTCTTTCGTTGTTATAGTTTCTGCTGTTTTTACATCGTACAAAACAGAATCAGGCTCGATCAAGCCAACTTCTATTGCTTCAGTTAAATTGTACGATTTTTTCGATTCAGGATCAGTAAAAGATTCGGTATTATCATCATAAATTTGTTCTATAGCTTCTAAAATGGTCAAACTGTTTTGTGTAGTTGGTATAGAAGTACTAGGCTCATTTGTCTGAACTGAGGTATCAAGAATACCAACTTCTACTGCTTTTGAAATTGGCATAATAGCACCCGTGTTAGGATCAGTATAAGTTCCTGCATTCATATCAACCAAACCCTTTTCTACAGCATCACTGAAAGTAATCCTTATATCCTTGGTTGTAAACTCTTCTTTCTTCTCAGATTCATCTTTAACGATTCCTTGATCACGTGCCTCTTCGATCGTAAGAGTATCACCGGTTTCAAGATTCTGAACTAGTTTTGCATTTAATAAAACATATCCTGGCAGAAGTTCGACAGTTTTCGTGGTAATCGTATGATAAGATGTCACTGTTTCGGTAATCGTACTGATGCATTCATCTTTTACTGGTGTTTTTACAATCAGAAGACCAGATTCTACAGCTTCTACTATTGGTATGGATGTACCACTTGTAGGATGAATAAATACACCCTTCTCTTTGTCAATAAGACCTGACTCGAGAGCTTCTGTTACTTTAATACTATCTGGCGCAGCTGGATAAGGCAGAGTCATTATAAAATCAGATGCTATAGCATCTTTCAAAGATATACTTTCACCTGTGATAGGATGTCTAATTTCATTTTTGGATGGATCGATCAAGCCACGTTTCAAAGCTACTGGGAAAGTCATGCCAGTTGGTGGCAACTCAAAAGGTTTAGTCGTCTCACACTTTTCAAATACATTTTCTTCCACAGCTTTAACTAAATTAACGCAACCATCTTCGAATTTAACTAATGATCTGTCGGCATCGATTACATCATTTGCGATGGCATTTTCTAAAGTATCTGATTGTCCGTTTGGTTGAATTATTTTTGATAATGGATCGACTATTCCACAAACTATGGCTTCGTTTAGAGTAAGATGAGCACCTGTTTCTGGATGAACAATCTTGCCTTCTTGAGGATCTAACAGACCTTGCTTGTATAATCCTGGAATAGAAAGACTCTTTGCTAAGGGAAGAAGTAAATCTGCATTCTCTGGATCTAAGATTCCACGATCGATAGCTTCCTTTATGGATAAAACATCACCTCTTTGTGGATCTACGATTTTACCACTATCAGCATCTATCCTATTACTTTCAATAGCTTCGGACAATGTCATTTTCTTTTCTCCATCTCCAGAGATCTCAGTTTCAATAATTTGTATCGTTTCTTCATCGATTAGACCACTTTCCATAGCTTCGCTAGCTTTAACGATTCTCTTCTTCATTTTTTGAAGCACGATCGGTTTAGCTTCTCTTTCTGGACTTTGCGAAAATGATCTAGCTTTACCAATCGTTACTGTATACTTTGGCTCCGTAGTTACTCTTGCTCTTGCTTTAGCTACCAACGACGCTCTATCGGTAATATCTTCTTCAGGTGTAAATGGTTTCGTAACAACCGTATCCTTTACTTCTACGTTTTCACCATTTTCTTGTCTCGATGGTTCAACATCGCTCGATGATACGCTTTCATTCGTTTTAAGATCAGATACCGGAATGTCTGTACTTGCTCGTAAATCTTCTAATAGAGTTTCTGTTGCAGTAATAGCTGGGGATGATTTAACATTCAATACTTCTTCTGGTGGGACAAGACCACGTTCTATAGCAACTTCTCGAGGTATTTTCTCTCCTGTCTTAGGATCTTTGATCATAGTTTTTTTAACAGCTTCAACGGCAGCTGCTGCTGCCACCAAAGGAGCACCAACGACTGCTACCAAACCAAATTTCGTTGCATCGAGCAAAGACAATTTTCTATCATCGTCGACTTTATATTCGCCAGTCTTTGAATCGAGTATACCACGTTCCACCGCTTCAGGCATTGCAATGTTTTTACCAGTTGATGGATCACGAACTATTACATCTTTAGACTGCAAAGTACCATCGTTGACAGCTTTTAATAAATCGGCGGATGTACCGTTATCGGTCGAGATAACTAATGCCGTTGCAGGATCATAAATTACACCTCGCGATACTTGTACAGGATCCAGAATGGACGATTCGTCTGTTACCTTGATTTCAGTATCCTTCGTTGGATCATCAATGTGTGTTAATTCTACTTTATCAGGCTTCCCAGAAATTTTAGTGATTTGTAATAGTCTTTGATTTGTTTCATCGAAATCGGAGGATTTATATTGAAGTATTACCAACTGCCTTTCTATTGCCTCTTTCATAGATATTTTTTGTGGATGAGTATAATGCCCCGTGGAATCTAAAATATTTTTTTCCAAACTTCTCATTAATGACACTTTCCTTCCATTATTTGGATCAATCACAGCTGCAGAATTTGGATTAATGATTTGTAATTTTATACATTCCTCGAATGATACTAATCTATCAGTACCTGGTATAATAAACAAACCAGTAGCTGGATCGAACAGTTTCTGATTAATGGCATCAGCAAGTGTCCAACCATCGGATGGTAACTCGAACACTCGTTTCTCTGTTAAAATACGTTCACTTTCTATAAACGAACTAACTTCTGATTTATGATTTCTAGTAGTTGTCACTGAGCTTTGCGTCTCAATTTTCGTTTCATTCGAATCTTTATTAGTCGAGAATGAATTCGAATCGATCATCATTTTTTGTTCTTCTCTATGCTGCGAAGGACTCTTCGATTTGGATCGTGATCTATCGATATTATCTGGTGAAGATGGTGGACTAGTTTTCATTGGAGATACCGTACCATTTTTAATGGTAGATTCGATCGATGACGAAGGTATGAAAGTCGTTGAAACGACTGAAGGTTTAGTAATTGCAGATTGTGTTAACTTGTCTTCGCTCGGTGGAACGATTTCTTTAGTTATAATAGTCGTAGTCGTTCCAATTGCTATTGGTTGCGATTTCTCTCTTTCATCCGAACTATCAACGTTACCAACGTTTGTGACTAGGGTAGTTTCAAAAGTGACTTGTTTAGATGGAAAATGTATTTTTCCAGCAGGCGTTTCTTCCATTTGTTTACCAAGTAAACCTTCTTCTATAGCTTGATGAACACTCATAATTTTTCCGCTGTCAGGATCCGTGAAGATTTTATTAGTTTGATCGATTAAACCATGTTCAATAGCTTCTGCATAAGTGATTTTACAATCTCGATTGATCACTTCTCCTGTCTCCAATACGGTTACATATCTTTTCACAGTTTTGGTAACTGTTTGGGTCGTTACAGCGATATTTAACAGACTTGTAAGCAACGCAGCTCCGTCTGGTGTAATTAATCCACGTTTAATGGCATCTTCCAAAGGAACTATTCTTTTAGTTCGTGGATCCAACAGTTGACCTGATTTTGGATCGACTAATTCTAATAAAACAGCTTCTAACACACTAATTTCACGACCCTCCTCCGTAATTCCAATACCACAATTAAGCATCTCCGATACCGTTGATCTAACGAAGCCCTGTTCTTCGGCTACGTCCAAGGGAACTGTCTTTCCAGTTTTTAAATCGATTATATAAGAACCTCCTGATTTTGGACTTATCAAACCTTTTAAAAGAGCAGAGTTTAAGCTGATGTATTCTCCAGAAACGGGATCTTTAAAACCATCGATATCAAAAATAGTCTTTTGTGTGATTGACATGACCAAACCCTTATCTACCGCCTCCTGTATACTCAATTCCTCGTCTTTTAAAGTGTCTTTGAATGTACCTTCCGGTTTAACAACGCCTTTGGACAATGCATCTGACAAAGTAATCGGTTCTCCGGCTTTCGTATCCGTTATAGATTTGAGATTCTCTGAATCTAAGACACTTCTCGATATGGCTTCCAATACCGTCAATTTTTTCCGATGCGCTGGACTGGCTATCCTACCAGTTTCATCGATTATTTCCAAATCGCAACAATCCTTAAGAGTCATCGGTTTAACGATAAGTTGCCTTCGACGTGCCTCCTTCAAGGATAATCTTTCCATTGATAAACCGTGCATATACCTACCACTCTTTGGATTCAATATACCTTGCTGTATTGATTCAGCTACCGTCAACTTGATATCGTTACGCGCATCGACCACTTCCTTAACATCAGGATCAATAACACCTTTTTCTATAGCCTCATTCAATAGATAATATTCCCCAGTAACTCTATCAAGAATACGACCTGACCTATCGTCGACAAGACCTTGGGATATCGCGTCGGAAAGTGCAAGAGCGTTCTTTTTAACTTTAACCGTGACATCGAGTTTCGTTAAATAACCCCTAGAGTATGCCTCCTCGATGGAGATTCTTTCACCGTTGGCCGTAATAACTTGACCCGTTATTGGATCCAACAAACCCTCGCTCATCGCATCGGCAACGCTAACACCCGAGAAACTGGTCGTTACCTTAACTCTATCATCCCCTCTCTCGGCATCAAAGAGCTCCTGTTGAATAGCCTCGAGTAGTGAGATTTGTCGACCGTCCTCCGTTACCCCACAAGGTCCCAATAAGTGATTCGCCAGATTTCCATCTATCAGATTCATTCGCGCAGCTTCCTCAATCGTCACGCTTGTTTTCGCGTCGCTCGAGGTTGCTATTCTACCATTTCTAACATCAAGAATCCTAAGTCTTATAGCTTCGCCAACCGTTAGTATCTTCCCAGTACTTGGATGAACGATACCCCTAGCATCTATCACGTTGTCCGTACTGATACCCTCCTCAGCCCTGTGTATCCTCTTAAGACTCCTAATTTCGCTAAATTGCATGGTGCTTCGAGCGTCGGTAGTAGAATCCGTCGTCGTCGTTGACGTCTCGGTAACGCCACTGATTCGAGGAGAATAACCAACATCTTGTTGTCCCTCTGTTCTTGCACGTTTCAATGGCGATGATTCACGACTTGTACTACGACGAATGGAATCGCTACTCACACTGGTCTCCGTTGATTCGTGTTTTTCTGTGATGTACCTGTTGGGAAATCAATCGAAAAGGAATTCCATGAGATCTCTCGATTAAATTTCTTCTTTTAATTTTTTTTTCTCTATCTTTCTCTTTTTTTTTTTTCCACGAATTACTCACTGCGATTGAGTGTAATGTGTCGTTGTTGAGGTATAACGTTCCTCGCTAGTTGTACTCTCGTAGATGTTAAATTCCGTGCGGAATGTCCGCAGAGGTCGTTGCTCTTGAAGAGCACGCTAAAACATAAGTCGAGTATATTAATTTCGATATAAATGTTATGAGTTTTTTTTCAAATTTTTTATAAAACGATAAAAAAAAAAAAAAAAAAAAAAAAAAAAAGAAAAAACAAAATAGACTAAAAGTCTCTGGAGTATATGGAATTATTCTTAAATGCTTGAAAATTTTAGGAACGGATAGATAAAAAAAAAAAGAAAAAAGCGAAAAAGTGAGGAAGGAAGAGAGAGGGGAGAGAAAAGTTGTCAATTTTCGCCGATTGCTGGGCGATGCTAAACGCTGGACGAGATCATATTTTTAGAGCACGTTCAGCTTCCGTTGCAGCTGGGGCTCGCTCACAGCTTACGTTAACGCCTCGTTTAAAGTATACTTTTTCTTTTCTTTATCGGCTAAAGTCACGAAACATGTTTCTATCTTCGTCGAAATTTAGGGAGACGCGTAATTCTCGAGTGATAACTTTTATGCTAAACTCAAAGTGAAGTGAAATAATGTGCGTTAGAGTAGAGTCGTCCGAGGCTCGAAATAATTTTTACGATCGAAAAAAAAAAGACGGGGGAAGAGTACGAGAACAATGAGAGGAGCGAGATAGAAAGAATCGACTTCGATGGCCTAATATTTTACATAACACACAATGTATAAGATAAATAAAAAAAGAAAGAAAGAAAGAAAGAAAGAAAGAAAGAAAGAAAGAAAGAAAGAAAGAACAGAGTGAACAAAAAAGAAAAAAAGAGAAATATATCGGAGCCATAAGTTGTGAGTCTGCGTCTAAGAAAAGAAAATGACGGCATCGTTAGTATGTTTTCTTTTTTTTTTTTTTACGATGTAACAAATTACGCTAATCTTTGAATATTAAATTCTCTGAACGGATCAACATTGCTTCCAACGAAATTGCGTAACTAGATGTATGACGTCAGATCGGTCGGTTTCTCTATAATATGAGAGTGAAATCGTATGATTGCGACACATTTCTGTTTACCGCGTGTGTACTTTAAAACTTCTATTCCTAGATCGATTCGAGATCTCACTCGCCTCGAAATTTTTGACACAGAATGTCCATCACACGATCTGTCTAGTCACACGTATTCCCAATTTTATTACCTTGGTAATAATTTTTCTTTCCGTGAGTACCATCATTGATAACGATCACTCACATAATAATCCAATAAATTACGTTGTTTTCTTTATTCCTTATTTTTTTTTTTTTTTATTATAATTAGATTAAGTTCACGTAAAAATAAATCTACATGGTTTCTTTCTTTTTCTTCTTCTTTCCTTTCCTAATCAAGTCAATCAAGTCACTTTTATGAGAGTTAAAAAAGATTTTAAAAGAACGTAACTCGATAATTAAACTCGAAGGATCTTGACCTCGTTTTATAAATTATTTCCAACGAATGTGTTAATGAATATTTCATAGATCGTTGACTACTACTACTACTACTATTATTACTACTACTAATATCTCAATTGTAATAATATCAAATTAAAAGATCTCATTCCCTCCCCGGCCGGTGAACGTCACGCAACACCACGTTAACGCGACGAGCTCGCCCGGGATACTGATACTAAAATCGCTTAGACTCGTGCCAAAAGCCTAACATCGTTTCAGACGAACTAATACGCTTTATACGCGCCATTTTTAAATACAACCTCTTTCTTTTTTGTTTTTTTTTTCTTTCTCTCTTTCTTTTTTATGTATCTCTCTTCCGATAATACGAAGATGAATGAATACTGTTCTGCTATTGGTCAATTCTCCTCAATTTTGTAATATCTACGGACTGCAATACGATATTATGATTAGAAATATAGTTATAGATAGGACACGTGACTTCATTCGTCTCCGATCGATTTCATTTTCATTCAAAACATAAATACGTTTACTATCATTTAAAAAAAGACGAGAATGAGAGTGAGTGAAAGAGAAAGAAGGAGAGTGAGAGAGAGATAGATAGATATTATTTTCAATTTTGTGATGAAGATTTTCTTCATCTTTCTCGCCTACTTCTCAATGTTATTTTTATAAGACCCTAAAGACTATACATAAGTAAGATGACTCACAGGAACTCGAAAAAATGTTACTGAACTCTTGCAACATATTCGATTTATTTAACTACTGAATATAGAGAAATTTTTATCTTAAGGAAGTTAAATAATAGAAAGATTTATAAATTGTGCAAGAGAAAGGTATTGTTAACTATGATCATTTTCTCGATGACATCACGATCACTTAAATAATTCAAACGTATGCTCGACTGATAAGGAATTGAGTGTTGCTATCTAATCGGGATAATTGTATGTATATCTTTATAGAAAGTATAGCAAGATATTGCGATTAAAAATTTGATGTTAAAATCTTCGTTTATTAACACTAATGTTTTAATCGAATCCAAAGATCTTTAGGATAAATTTAATAAATATTGATTAAAAAAGAAAAAAGAAAATAAAATAAATTCTCATCACACTGACAAATACAAAGTTTCTATAAAAATCACTTAAGAATATCACTATGGGAACAAAAAACGAAAAAAAAAAAAAAAATACAAAAAGGGAAAAAAATTCAAAACAAAAAAAAAAAAAAAAAGAAATAAAGATGACGATTTAAGATTTAACTTGCACCTTTCGAATGATCTTAACACCGGTCATCCTGTCAAAAATGTCACACAACAGTCAATGCGTAACACCTTATGTCATAATCACGAGTTGACAAACAAAAAGAAAAAAAAAAAAAAACAAAAAAAATATTAAATAAATCGAATGAAAGCGAAAGTAAAACTAATCGAAAAGTATCTGACGATGGAAGGAGATCTCTTTCTAGAGAGTTCCGTTCGATTTAACAGACGACGAGACTGTGAATAAGAGTTTAGTTCTCCTGACTCGAAAGACGTAAGCAGGTGGAATGACAAGGCGTGCAAAGGCCGAGTCATTATCTGTTCTGCTACTGCTCGCGCCGCCACACGATCCAACGCAGTCTGAAAACTAACAGAACGCGATGTCCTCGCGCATTTATCGATCCAAAATGGAAGGCGGTAGAAACGATCGTCCCTAACGAAGCCTGCGCTAACTTATTGACTGTATTCGCTTGGATATCAAAAGAAAGAAAGAAAGAAAAAAAAAATAAAAAAAAAAAAAAAAGAAAAAAAAAAAACAAAAAAAAAAAAAATATATAATAATAGAACAAATGTATAACAATTAATGATAGTATTCTAAATATAATCAGATCAAAAACTCGTACGAAGGATAAAATGGCGATCCAAGGATATCCAGTTCCAATCAAATAATAAACACTAATTCGATATTAAATCATTATAAAAATTAAATGTCATTGATATTAACTCACCTGCAAAGAGATATCTTCGGGATATAACAAGGCCAACTGCCTAACTCGTTCCTGAAGTAGACTCAATAGGGTAGTATATTTTCTATTTAGTGTGTCAAGGTCACGCGCAACTCCATCCACCGTAGTTACCGGTTCTCTACGTGGTCTTTTCACTGATGCATCCAACGATGGGCACACTTCTTCCAGCTGTTCTTTGAATGCTCTGAGCCTTTGTCCATAGATCTATGGGGTTCGGTTAGTCCGTTACGGTTAGTGAATTAGATCATTTGGATCCACTACCGTTAGCCAAAAGCGAAGGTAAAGAAACGCATTTAACATGGTATTCGCTTCTTTCCTTTTCTATATAGAATCGACGACGACCCAATGTGATGCCGTTGTGTAAGTATTCGTTGCGTTAACGTTACTTTATTAATATAGCTTCTCAAGAATGATTTTTATTTTTTTTTTTTTATTTTTCTTTTATATCTTGTCTTGAGTGTTAGACAATTATTGCCCGTTTGGTAAATTGCGTTGATGTAAATTGCTATGTTATAATAACTTCCCTATCAATTTCTTTATTTCGTTACATTTCGGGAATACAAAAAAAAAAAAAAATAAATAAATATCAAGGTTAATCGAATAAGGTCAATCGAGAGTTTTAATTATACCACACTGGGTCACTCGTAATAAATACGTATTTTTAGCGAATTAGACCCGCAAGCTTTGGTTGCTTTAAAAAAAAAAAATAATTAAAAATTATGCGAAAGCCAATCGATCAGAATGAGCTGCTTACTCAACTCTACTATCTATCTATCCATATATATATTTCTTTGTATATTATGTTTGTGATTAGAAAAATGAGCTGAGTATAATAATTACTTAGCCCATAATGAATTAGAAAATTTCAATGAGTTAATCGATCTTTTGCTTCATGTATTTCTTGAGAATATAGTAAAAGCAGCGATTTTTAGTAACAGCGATTTGATAAAATCACATTCGAGTATGAATCTCTAAAGAGAAATATCAATTTGATTTATATATATATATATATTACTTTTACTAAATCTAAGTTTGCTGCGGCTTATTCCTTAAATTGCTGAAAGTAGTTACGTTTTTCATAACTTTACATGTAATATAATACATATAAAATAAATATACGATGCTGGAAAATCATTAATGTTTTGTGCGTATAAGTACGTGTACGTGTACGTAATGTGTTTGTGTAAAATATCTAAATCTCATTCACACATTGCATTCATACCATTTGCTAAAGCTAATTATTGAAAGAGAAACAAAAAAAAAATAATAAAATACAAAAATCCAATTGCTACGATATAAACCTTATCATCTTACCTTGCCTTCGCGAATTAATCTTCCACCAGTAACGTTGACTGCTTCGATTGCTGGAGCACGATCCACAACTCTGTTTAACAAATTCTGCACGGAAATTTGAAGGATGGTTTATAAATTATTATCGTTGTTTTCATTTCAATGTTTAATAATAACTTAAATCTCACGTTCGCAAATAAATTAATAAAGATTAAGAAAAAAAAAAAAAAAATAAACTATATATATATATATAAAAAGAATAAAAGAATTTTGTCTACCTTAGCATTCTCCAATTCGAGTTTCATATAGCATTCGTCGATGAAGTCAACCTCATTTTGATACGAATTATGGTACTGTTGTGCGAGACTATAAGCCGCTTCCGCACTACGTAATCTATCAACGAGCTGACCACAAACATTAGTCCATCTAGCGTTCAATCTGTTGACCTCGGAATCTAATCTATCCATATCACCGTGTGGTCCATGATGATTATGTCTTGATTTTTCAACGAGACGTCTGGCGTTGTGGGCGTCGTCGTTCAATTGATCAATAGATGACTGTTGCTGAGCAATGGCATTTTGAAGGATCATGAGATCCTCGAGAACATTTTGAAGACCTTTAACGTCCGACGGTAATTCACCGAACGATGCCAATTTTATTTCAAATTCGGATATAACCGTGGTATTTTCTTCGAGACTAGAAAGTACGATTTCTACGCATTTCAAACGTTCTATGTAAAGATTGCTAAGATTCCAAAGATGATTCCATTTGGTCATTACGCTATCGAGTTTATTTCTCATTGCTGGAGTCTTCAAAGTAATACCACGGAAAGTCTGTTGTACTTGATCGACTTCCGGTGCCAATTGTTGCAAATTTTGTTCATAATCTTTGTGTTCTAATACCAAATGTTCGAGGCTATCGAGATCTCTTGGCAATGGAGCCGCAATACGTGCATTTATAATACGTTCAGCTTCATCGAGCGCTTGCTGAAGCGAGGATACCTGTTCGTTGAAAATTCGACCAGCGTTTTTAGATTCCTCCTCGGCTTTGGCACGTTTCTCGAAATCATCGAAGAGCCTATTAACATCAGCCATCTCACGTTTCAATCTTCTCAATTGTGGATCAGCTGGATCACCTTCGCTAAGTAATTTATCTGCATCCTCGTTCAAAGCTTTTCTAATAGCAGTACGTTGATCTTGTCCCATAGCTAAGAACTGAGGTAAGTCCCATCCCTTGACCACCTTGATGGTAGCAAAAATCATGTTCTGTCTGAGTCTTAGTTGTTTGCGCTGCCACAAAGATACGCTTCTATCGTATTGTCGTCTTGATCGTTCAGCAGCATCCAATGCATCTTTATCTGGTGGATGAAGTGAAAAACAGACACCTGGTACAGGTGATTCGACTCCTTGCGAGTTCTTTACACGCCATTTAACTCTACCAGAATTATCATAGAGAGTACATTGTTCTCCTTTCTCGATTGACATCTGCTTCAATGAAGATCATTATGAAGAATAAATGTTTTTTAACATTTTAATTGTTTAATATTTGAAATAAACTTACGTTTACTTGCTTGTAACTGCAAACGCAAGTAACTTGCAATGGTCTCGTTACTGGCTGTCTTCTTTGTTTCATCGGTATAACTTCTTTAGCCTGTTCGACCAATCTCTGAACGTGCTCACCATAATTATTAAGTTCTTCTCTAAGTTCTTGCATACCCTTTAACAATCGTTCACCTTCGTCTAGAGAAAAATCAGATTGCGAATAAACCGTGTTAAGTGTTTCGTCTATCTTAGAAATCCATTGTTCAGCCTGTTGAATATCCTTGAAAAATTGTTGACTATGCGCGGAGTGTTTCAGATGAACTTCGAGACAGAGAGTTAGCTGAAGGAGCCAAGCCCATTGACTCTGCATCGCTGACATATAGGCCTCGATCGTTTTTGCTGCTGGATGATGCTGCAGAACCAATGCTTCTCCTCTATCTTGTACAGCAGAAAATTGTATTTCTCGTTTCTCCAAATCGCTCATCAGGGACTGTATTAAAAAATTATAATAATCATGTAGAAGAAAGAATAATTATTATAATAAATATTATAAAATTGATATTGGAAAATGAAATGAAATTTTTAATCGTGTATTAGTAAAAGATTTACCTCAATTCCAGATCCGTATGTACGCTTGTAAAATATAGAATAATATGAGAAGATTTTTTATATTAGTAATATTAAAAAAAAAAAAAAAAAAAAAAAAAAAAAAAAAAAAAAAATAAATAAATAAATAAATAAATAAATAAATCGATATGTGTATGTGTGTGTGAATATTTATGCAATTTAATAATGTTCCGACCAACCTCGTAATACTGTTCGATGCTTTGAACGTTAAGGTTCTTATCGCTCCAATCTCTTGTCACCTCGGTCTCTTCCTTAGCATTAAGCCACACAAGTTCTCCAGTAGCAGATTGTATAAAATCTTGTAAAGTATCCAAATCGGAAAGTCTCTTGTTCGATAGTGCCAAAAGTTCAGAATAAAGTTTCTGTAAATTGCTGAGATGCTGACTATACAAAGTCAATTCCTCCCCGTGGAAATTATTTTTAGCTTGAACACACTTGTCTACTTTCGAACGGAACTGATCAATATTTTTATGTTCCTTCTGATGAACGTCGAATTCGTTTTGAACGCTTTGCAAATCCGAGCCGTAATCAGCTTCTTGGATCTGTTTTAATTTAGCCTTGCACCAATCGATGCAGTCGTGTAACGAACGGAAATGTGGATTGGTATCTACCAATCTCGTTTCGTGAACTGTCGTTCGATGCTTCGTGACAACTCGTTCTTCTACTGGGAATGACACCGCGGAAAGTGGTTGTACCAAACGTTTGTGCAAGAGAGAACGTAATGCTACCCAACGTTGATGTAGTTTCTGCACCCTATTATTTCAGGGAAAAAAAAAAAAAATAAGAAAAATTAACAATCAACTATCCATCATATTTCTTAAATCCAATGTATAATAAATAATTATCGAATGTTAATTCTAACTTAAATTCTTTACGGTCTCTAAAATTGAAATTTTATCTAAGATAAAGTCATTCGAAAAAATTTCTAAACAAAAAAAAGAAAATTTATTGACCTCTTGTGAAGTTCAGCAGCTTGACTATATCTGCCTTCGGTGAGTGTGTGTACATCGGTAAAAATATTCTGTATTTGAATTTCGGTATTGCGAATGTCCTGTTCCAGCAGGTCAACCGCATGTTTAGCTTCTAAAGGGTGAAGACGATCGAGACGTCGAGCCTCGTCTTCCACGCGTCTTTCCAATTCTTCCAGACGATTATCAGTTGACTTCATCTCACGGTGAACTTTCTCGGCAAGCCGTTGAAGTCGTTCGAGTCTAAACATAAACATTTAAGGAGTGAGAAAATATATATATATATATATACATATACATGTACATATATCCGTGAAAGCATCTTTCGTGACTCGATGCATTTCGTGACTTCATTGTAAGATTATCCTTTCGTACATCGTAACAAACGAGAGAATGCATACCAAATAGGATTCACGATTAGATCTCTTCTCTTTTAAGAAGTACTTTCTAATCGTGAAGCGGATAATTAATTAATCGTTATTTAAATATACCATTAATAAACAAATATACCTCATTTAGTTCGTTTATTTTAATTTAAAATTAAATATCTACTTTAAATAGATATATTAAAAATACCTTAATAAATGTCTGATTGACTATAATATAATATTATATAAGTAAAACTTCTATTTTACCTAAATAAAATAAAATGCGACAAATAGAATTATAAATATTTATTTTAAATAAAACGAATAAAATGAATGGTATATTTGTTAACTATTATTTTTCTTTTACTTTAGACATATAAACTAACCGTTTGATTTCATCAATAATAGCCTGTTCTCTTTCTTGATGTAACATTATTAATCTGCTCCAATTCTTTTCAATCACATCAATGTGCAATTCTGGTTCCATATCGACCTCACCAACAGCTTCAAAATATTTCTGCAAATCTCTAAAGATATAAGACAATCTTTGCTTGTCCCTGTATCTTGGCGGTACTTCCTCGTTTTTGAATTTAGAGCTATCAGCTGCGAGTTTTTTCATTTCGATCAAAGTTGGCGGGAAAGATCTATCCTGTACTAAAGTCATCTTTTCACGTATCCAAAGGTGTAGAGAGCTAGCAAGTTCACGATACTCAGCTGATCGTCTTTGGGCTTCGGTATCATAAAGGGGATGAATTGGGGGTGGCTCAGGGAACACGTCGTAGAGCGAAGAGATGTACGTTATCAAAGACTTCTCGTCCGGTTCCGGTGTATCCACATCTATAACAATATAAATATTAATAAATATTTTATTCACAATTTTGTCATTTTTTTTTAACAATTTTTTAATTTATTTTTAACGAAATTTTTAATTTATTTTTAACAATTAAATAATATTAACACAATTAAATGTTCAAGTTATTGTTTAGAGACTGTTATAAAAGAAAAAAAATTTGTTTTTCTCTCTCTTTTTTTTTTTTTTTTTTTTTTTTTTTTTTTTTTTTTTTTTAATAATAATAAATTAATTATTTCGAATTATTTACTATCATTTACATCTATTCAAATTTGATTTTACATGAACGAATCATCAACTACATCAACATATATCAATTGATCTTTATAGCGGTATTCTCTTGAACAATGGATATCCCATCTATGTGCGTCAAGACTAAAGTATACGTACGCACATAGAGACTTAGAGCAGGGACGACCATAATTATTTATACGGAGAGTCAGTGCTACGATCGGTCACGGTACTCGGCTTCAACCGGAAACGACGGCGAGTACCGTGACCAAAAAGAAAGGCGACTGTGGCCGGATTTGTGCTTGGTTATTGGGTCTACGTGCACCTTGCTGATGCAGATACAGATTGTTGAAAAGAAGAAAGAAAAAAAAGAAAAAAAAGAAAAAAAAAGAAAAAAAAAAAAAAAAGAAGTAGAGAAAAATTATTTCTTTTCTTGCTTTCAACCTTACTGCTGATGATTCCTGTTTACAAATTTATAAAAAAAAATAAATAAATAAATAAATAAAAAAATGATTGAAGAAAGACAGGTAAAGAGAGAAAGAGAGAGAAAGTAAGTTGTTTGATCGGACAATGACAAGTCTGTCTAATAAGAGAATCCATTGGACATGTGCTTTCACCTTCGAGTCAACGACCAAGCGAAATAGAATTGAGAGAAAGGATAGACAACAAATCCGACTAAGGTGAACAAAAAGTAAAAAGTAAAAAAGAAAAAAAAAAGTAAAAAAAAAAAAAAAAAAAAGAGAGGGAGAGAGGAAAAAAAAGTCAGACAGAAGGGATTTATGAGGAACAGGATTACCTTCTGGATCGAGAAGCCTTGTAACGCCGTACTCGCGCTCGGCGACGTGGAAGACCCGATCGAGCCGTTCTCGAGGTTGACTTGCACGAGCACTTCTCCAATCGACGAGGTCTGGACGGTTTCTATGGAGAAGTGCGCTAAACGCCAAACCATCTCTCCAGGAACAAGTAAAGTCTGTCACACGGACACCAGGATAACGAGCTGTTGAACGTCTTGCCCATCTTAGCAAAGCTTCTCGAGCTGTCACATTTGGTTCTTGACCTACTACAATATCTGATATCTGTAACAAAAAGTTATACGACATTAACACATTAACAATAATTAATTTTCTATTATCAATAATAACTTCATAAACTGTTTATATATCTTGAAAGAAGTTTAAAATTAATACTATTAACAAATAATAATAAGCAACAACTTTACGACATTTCAACTTTCAATTGCTTTTTATCAGTGATAAAATTCAACAATATGTTTACTCATATTGTACAATAAAAATTTAAATAATTATACAGAGTAATCATTCCCCTTGGTCTAATTATATGATACACAACAAACTCATTGATATTTCAATTAAAATTATTTTATAAACTTTACATTCCGTAATTTAAGATTGATATTATAAAAGAAATAAGGAAGCGACAACTTTATGATACTTGAGACCTAAATATTTTTGATCATAGATAACTCAAAAATGTTACTTTGTATAGATATAGAAACATAAATAGTATAGAGATTAATCATTCCCTAATTTAAATCAGAAATACCTTTCTTATCTATTCTAAGTCTGTAGACCAGAACGTGCATTCAACGAGAGAAATATCTTCGAAGAAAATAGATCATGGTATTTAAGGAGAACGATATAAAACTTTAACAGACGAGGGTGGTGGGTTGGTATTTGTTCTTTTCCGAAAAAAAAAAAAAAAAAAAAAAGAAAGAAAGAAAAAGAAAACAAAAAAAAAAAGAAAGAAAGAAAAAACGGGAGAAGAAAGAAGAGATGTGTAGGAGAGATAGAAAACAATGAGATTTCTCTCTACTTTGCCTTTCACGTTTATTATTCCTAACTTAGCAGATGTTCTCGATCGAGTTATCGTTTGATGACGGTGCACCGAACTCGAACTCGAACTCGATTGGGTTCGTCGACTCTTTCTCTTTCCTTCGAGCTATCTTGTATTCGTTAAATGTCAAGTCGCGACTCTGTGAAGCTTCCTTATGCTTCATGTTTTACGCCACGATTCAAATAGATGATGATTCAATAATAACATCAAATGATCGATATCATTTTGTATTTTCTTTGACTCATATTAATAATCCATGTGTATGCAAAATGTGGATGCAAAATAATCATTTATGCATGTATATATATATATATATATATATATATATATATATATATATATAATTTAACAATAGATAATACTATCAGCTGATCGAAATTATTTTTTATATTCCTTGATTCATATTAATTATATATGCATATATTTGCATTGTCAACTGATCAAATTAATTTTGTATATTTCCTAGATTCATAATAATCACTTACATGCATGTATATATATATATATATATATATATATATATATATATATGTATGTATGTGTGTGTGTGTGTGTGGATTAAAGATAGAAAGATAATTAACAGTAGTACATACACGCTCATGAAATTTCCGCAACATTAGTTGTCGGCAACTTTGATCTGTTACATAAGGTATTGCTACCATTACTCGTCGTCGTGTAACTCGAATAGAAAATAGATAAGATCTATTCAAAGATCCTGCGCATAATATGAATCTCATAGAAAATGCACACCATGTTCAACCCGAACGAGTCGAGATAATGCTTTTTGCATTTGTCCGAAGAGTTATTTAACATTACACACAGAAAGAAATAAATCCATTGTCTAAATGATTTATATTTATCGTAGAGAAAAAGAGAATCAAGTGGCATTATAATCCTGATCCTTAGACATATATATATATATATATATATATATATATATGTATATATAGCGATCATAAAGATGAGATGTGACGTGTTACATGAGTAAGATTCGATATCTATATATCGAACGATAATCGTCAACTTGATCGATAGCAATTACATAAGTATTTAATTTTTTTTTATTTTTTTAATTTTTTTATTTTGCCACTCTTATAGATATTCCCTTAATGATAAAACAAAGTTTTTCTAAATAATTTCCATGTAATGTTAATAATAATTATTTAATATAAAATAAATAGTTATTTTTTGAAACTTCTTAGATTACTTTTGAGATCTTCTTAAATACAATATTTCTTTATCTATTTTTTTTTAATCCTTCCTAGATCAATCCTTAAATCTTCCGATAATTCTTATCGATCAGATACAATAAGGTGCATTGATATTTTCAGAAATTAGATATTTCATAGATAATAAATTGTATGGAGTTTTCAACATCAGTAAGCCTCTCGGTTTCTCTTACCCTAACAGTCTTCGCTTTTGGAGAAGCATGTCGAGTCAAGGTCGCGGACGAGGAAGAATCCTTGAGATATTTTTGAGAGCCATACTTGGTTTGGTCCTCGGTAACACTTTTTTCTTCCCCACGAGTCAACGTCGTTGTCTTCCGAACTATGCGCGTCACGATGCGTTTAGTGCCATTTTCGCCGCGTCTCGAGGTCTTCGTCGACTCGATCGACGAGCCTAATTTGATATTATACGAATTTTCGAAGCTATAAAATATTCGTCTCTCGCACCAAATACGATTCGCTCAAGGAAAAGAAAAAAATTGTATGCTCGAAAGACCGATTGAGAAGTCCCAAAAATAAAAAAAAAAAAAAAAAAAAAAAAAAAAAAAAAATATTTTAAAAGTCTAAATGACAAAAATAGATAAAAAATCTTGCAGCAAAAGATTTCACTTAAATCGTTAATATATATAAATATATCTTTTTTCTTTTTCTTTTTTCATTCAATTAATTCGTCAACTTATTTTTCTTTGAGTCTTTATATCGATCATCGAAATGAATTAACAATTTCAACGTGGATAACATTGATAAAAATTCATGAATGTGTATCGGACTACTATTATATATTCGTCGATACAAAGTTATCCAACATTGCAGAAGATATCACATTATTTATTATATAGATCACGATCAACATGAAACAGGCGGATCGTGGGTGGTATATCACCGTTCTCGATAATCGAAGGACATCGCCAAGAGACTAGATGCGACGTTACTTTAACTATCCAACAATTTCCGCTCGCCCACGTTATATACATTTTTAATCGGTTTTTCTTCAGGCTACGAATCCTTATTAAGCTTGGATCATCAGCAAGAATTGATCGAAGATCAAGGCTAATCATTTTTATCATCGTGTTTATCATTATTCAAATAAGATGAATAATTAATTATATTTGCGATTAAAATTAAAAATAAAACTTCAACGAGAAAGTAATTAAAATATGAATAAATTATTTCAAGATAAAATAAATAATACATATTGTTATTTAATTTACTTTAGAATGATCATATCGTTATTAATATAAAAAGAAAAAAAAAAATATATATATATATATAATACATATTATTTAATTATTTAACTTAAAAAATGAATTAAGTCTCTCGGTCTCTATCTTTCGAGTGAAACTTGAGCGAATCCAACGAATCATTGAACGAGCCTACCTAAGACCTCTGTAGAAAGACGTCTTTTAGTATAGATCGCTTGTAGATCATCGCCAGAAGGACTTCCAGTACGACTCGAGGAAATAACGTTAGCACGATCGTCATCCTCGTGAGTACCCTGTACGAATAATCGACCACTTTTGCTAAATCGATATATCGACATCGTTCTACTTTTTTTTTCAAATTCACTTTCGTTTCACTTCATATATATATATATATGTACATATATAATATATATATATATACACACATATAGAAAAAAAAATCTACATTCCAAAGCGTTCTCTTTATCTCTTTCTTTCCTTCGGGGAAAAAAAAAAAAAATTCACGACACTCTTTACAGTCAATGTTTGTTTTTTTCTTTGTTTTTCACAACGTCAATTAGAACGAACGAAAAATAGAAACGAGTTTTCGATGTTCACCAAACAAAATTCCTCTTTCGATCGTCTTCTTCTATTATTTCTTCTTCTTATTCTTCTTCTTATTCTTCGTGCAACACAATCGAAAGATAGCGAAGCTGAACGAAAGAAGAAATTTGATTTTACGTGCCGAACGGGACATGAGAAGAAAAAGAAAGGAGAGAGAAAAAGAGAGAGAGAGAGAGAGAGAGAGAAGGGAAACGTTGTTGGATCGTACGTTCACGTTCAGCAGGATACCGGGGCATCAAGAGAACGGCGATGTACACCAATGAAAGCGGTACTTCCTTGTGGTTAATGTTCGAGTTAACGTTCTAACTATCCTCCATAATTCCACCGGTACTAGCTAACAAAATAAGTTCATTCCAATCACGACGAATAATCTTTAACATCCCTCTTAATAAACATTTAATTTTACTAATTAATCCTTCAATGGATTTCTTCTAATTATCTAATCAACGACATAATATTTGATAAGAAAAATAATGGCATTAAATTTTTTATTAAATTCTTTTCGAAAGAAGAAAAAAACAAAAAAAAGAAAGAAAGAAAGAAAGAAGAAATTAAATCATCTATCAAATAAGATCAAACAATAATATTATTATTATTATTATTTTTTTTTTTTGAATAACAATAGTGCTTGTCACTTTTAATCTGTTTTCAAGTAAATACAAAGAAAACAAAAAAATTGATCGAATTTGGAATATAAAAAAAAAAAAAAAAAAAAAAGAAAAAAATGGAGAAAAAGTAGTCAAAGTTAATTGCAAGTTGAAGAATTGGTTACACGTGCCACACACTTGTGGTTGTACGACTCGTTCTATACCATTTCGAATATACTACACATCGCACATACCGTCTACTTCGAAGATACCACGATGTGACGTAGAGCACGCATTTACGTCGGAAATAATCGCGAGTAGGTCGGTGAAATAAGCTACAATAGATGAGCTCCGACACTAAGGTGTCTCAAGTCAAGGAGAATTTAATCATAGAAAAAGAAAAGTAATTGTCTGTATATTCTGACGTCATGACATGCGCACTATTGATATTATCGAAACCGACATTATTAAACAACAAAACAATCTCGTTATTTAACAACGGCTTAATGTCACTCAAAAGAATCGAGAACCGATATCAACGTAAAAAATATTTTTCGAAAACTCAGACCTCTCGCTTTTTCTTTCTTTCTTTTTTAAAGATTTAATCTATGACAGAACGACAATCGAGACGTCGACACATTGTCACTCTTTATTCGATTCAATTTTATATTCTAAAAGAATTCTATCTTAAACGACGAAATCGATAGATCTTGCGTATACGATTCGTATAGAATGAGAGAAAAAAAAAAAAAAAAAAAAAAAAAAAAAAAAAAAAAAATTGTTTCTGTTTCATTTTTTCATAAATTAACTAACGATTTGATAATAACAAGGAAATAATGCCCTGACGTAATTTCAACGTGAACGCTTTCCGAACAACGATCACTCCTCCAACGAGATAAGAAGAAACAAGAAGAAAAGAGATAGAGATACCGATGGCACAAGTTACAGGAAAGAAACAAGAGAACGAATAGCAATGCACGACGCACCGATCGCCACTGTGCTGCGTCCTTTCGAGCGCAGGAGAGTAGGTTCGCGATACGGGCAGGTGAGAGAAGCGCCTCTATACCCCCACTATAACTCATTCTACTCACGGACTACTCAAGCGCCTGCGCGTTACGATGCCGATCTCTTCCCTACCAACTCTTCTCTTTAAGAGTTGAACAACACCCACGCAATGTGAATGCCATCTTTCCTTTTATTTTTATTAAAAAATTTATACACTTTTTATCCTCCTATTTCAATCTCTTCAAATTTATGCCAATGCGTTAACATATGTCTGATTTTATAACATAATCAGAAAAAGAAATAATGATGACGATGATGATGATGATGATGATGATGATGATGATGATGATGAGAGATCAAATCATATGGGATTTTTTTTTTCTATGAACACAATAGTAATTTCTGTTCGTACGAATGGCCTTGTCTATAAGCAAAATTCTTTACCAAGGACATTAAATAATGATCTAACTCGTTAATTATTTCACACCTTCAAGGTTTTTAGGGGAATTCATAAGCGAAGGTTGTATGGGAGGAAAAGGAGGAGAGTCAAAATGATCGTAGAATGAGAAGTAACTATTTTAGAATTAGAAAGTTTGAGAAAAATAGTAAGATGTTGGTGCAGACGAAAGCAGGTGACCGGATGATTGATATATAGATAATACTATGTTAGAGAAAGAGAGAGACCAAAGAGAGAAAAACTTATGTTAGTAACATTGATAGATTTATAATATACAGTTATACCTTAAGAGAAAATCGGTCAGATTTAATTGTATATCTCGAAATGATCAGTTTTATGCTCGGCGAAGTGACTTTCTGAAAAAAACCAACTATACTCCAACCAAACTCGATGTAATTTCTTTTAAAATAATCCTAATTTGTCAGACCATAATTTGACATACAGGAAAAGAGAAGAATAAAAGGACTACCGGATGTAAGAAGGAAAAAAAAAAAAAAAAGAAGGCAGAAAAATAAAAAGAAGAAGAAGAGGAGCAAGTGGAAAGCCGTATGGCGATGCCGGTTTGTGTAATCTCGATTTACGGTGTATACCCCAGCAATACGGTAAAGAGGAATAGAGGAAGAGGGAAAGGGAGAGGAGGAGTGAAGGAAAGTAGAAAGGAACGAAGAAGAAGAAGGTATAAAGATTGGAGAGAACTGGCTGCCCGATCGTGGAGATCGGCGAACCGGATATGAGCTCGTAACTCCTGCCAGTGCAAATCTGATCGTCATCATTATTATTTCCGGTATACTATGGAATTCATCCCAATAGAAGGATCCTTCATATATAGAAAAGGAAAAAATAAAATAAAATTGAATTAAATAAAATAACAAAGAAAATAATGATATATAAAGAGGTAGAAGAATAATTCATTTCTTTGAATCAATGATCTAATTTTATCTAAAATCAAATGATTATGTTGTTATTGTTATTATTATTATTATTATTATTATTATTATTATTATTATTATATTTCTTTTTTATTTTTACTTTTGATATATTTGGAAGAATATATAATTGGTCTACTAATTTAAAAGTGACTTTTCTTTGGTCGGCCTTGCACGGAAGAGAACGGCACGGTATTAACGATATTCCAAGTGCGGCATCACCATCGACTTACTCCACGAGTCTTATTCGGACGAATGATGTCATGTTCGCAAGACATCCTCCACGAGTGTTTCACGGGAAAGAATAACGTTGGACTGCTCATGGTATAAAGAATGAAAAAAAAAAGAAAAAAAGAAAAAATAAATAAGAAAAAAAGAAAAAGAAAGAAAAAAGTGAGTATGGTACAACAAAAGGTAAGAGAAGTCTAAAAAGGCGTTCGAACGCATCCGCCCGATTTAAACGATTCTCTCTTTCTCTCGACCCACTTTTAGTGTCTTCGACGATGTTGTCTGTTTTTGGAAAGAATCAGACAGAAAGAGAGAGAAAAAGAGAGACAACGACGATGACGACTTTGAGATATAAGCGTAGGTGAACTTAAATGCGTGGGTGATATCTGTCTAAGACACCAAAAATGGACCTTCTAAGTTAATTTTCTCTATTCTTATTTTCTTTCCTTTACTTTTCTTTTCTTTATCTCTTCAATTTTTTTTTATCTTCATTACCAACAATAAATAAAATTCTATTCTATTTTATAAACTTTTAATATCATCTTAGAAACCAAAGAGATGAAAACAACTAGCTTTTTAATTATATAATTTTTCATGTCCTACAATATTATTACGTGATCTAATTAAATGTCATTTCTTAAATGACACACAAACACACACATATACGTATGTATGCGCGAACATATATATATATATATATATATATATATATATATATATTAATTAAGTTGCACAACGTAAACTCAAATTACTTTCCTTTTCGATACGTTCATAGAATTATTTTCACAGGCATAATATTTTTTTCTTCGTTCTTCCTTTCGTTCTTCCTTTCTTTCTTTCCTTTCTTCTGTTTCTTTTTGTTTTTTTTCTTTTTTTATAATGATATTAAATATAGAAATATTCTTGTCTGCTTAATATCTTTTGTAACGTTCTTTTATTAAGGAAGTAAGAAACACTTATCGATCGTTGAAACTTACAGAGTTCGATCGAATGAAGACCTTTAACTACTTACTTGACTTCGTTCAATAACAACGAACATTGTCAGTGCATCGTTAGAGAAAAAAAAAAGATATATTATGTGGTCTTATTTAACATAATTCATTCTGATACCAACGTGTTATTATATATATCTATACGCATCTTTGAAGAAGTAAATAAAATAATTAACCAAGAAATAAACTTACAAATTTCGATAATGAGAAAATAAAAATCAAATAATTTTCATAATTGATCTCAATTATCAATTATTTTGAAAGTTTCGGCATTCTACTTTTTGATTAAATATAAAAAAAGAAAAGAAAAGGAAAAGGAAAAGGAAAGGAAAGGAAAATGGAGATACAAATTTTTAATAAAAATCATAATTTGAACATATAAAAGAATTAAAATAAATTCTTTGCAGAAATCTATTGCCAAATCCAACACGTACTTTAAGTATTACGTTATCTATTCAACGAAGACCTTCGATAGAACTTCGATAGAAAATGACATTGCATTTAATGCGAGCGCTCACGCGCGCAAGTCTTTCTCTATCTGTGTTCGTTGTTTTCTTTGGTTATTTTTTTTTCTTTTTTTTTCCCTGGGAAACTAAGAAAAGAACTGGATCGTTGATCCAAAAGTGTAAGAAAAATTTCTCCACCTTTCCGAGTATCATTCCGTGATTTTCTTTCACTCTCTTGTCGGAGTCAAGTTGCCAGGGAGAGTCGAGGACGACGCGTTTGACAAATACGGTTGAAAGAATTGCGACATTATTACACACCGTAATGTCGTATCTTTACGTAGGTAAGGATACGCCACTTAAGTATATTTACCGAGCGAACCTTGACCGATAAAGGAAATCCAAACGAGCTGTGAGTTTTACGTCTACTTAGAACTCACGTTAGACTCTTTACGATGACTCAATCATTTTTATTTTTTCTATTTTTTTAAGAGGGGGGAGGAATGCATGGTTTCTTGATCTTTTCCTTATTTTAACGTATAATTTTCTTATTTTTATTTTTTTTTTTTTCTTAACACTATCATATGCAATAATAAATCAACACGAAGAATTGCGAAGCATTAAAAGTTAATTAATTCTAATTTAAACAATAAAATCGTAACATTAACAAATGTTCAAGTAGAACGAACGTAAGCGTTTGTTGTTATCTACGATTAGAAATTCGATGCAAAGATAGCGCCTATAATAAGCAAGCACTTAACGAAAGCATGCATCCGCATACGTGCAATGCCCGTATTAATTATTAATCTCTATGAAAAATGAAACAAATGATATCGATAAAAGCGATAAAATCAATAAATTAATCATTTTCGTATAAATATTATGAATATACAAACGATTTCATTCATAAAGGACTCCTACGTATTTCTCGTACTACGTAGTCATTCAAAAAATCTACTATGAATGAATTAGCTTAGAATGAGTACGTTCAACGCCATCTACTATCGAAAAAGTGAAAAGCGTACGAGCTTGGTCGATAAAACAGTCTACGCAATAATCTCGTATCGTTAATGCAGTTTTCTACACTTCACATACAAGAGATTAAATATATATATTAACAATTATTATTAATATTCTATTTTTTTTTTTTATGAAAAAGCGAACGTAACGTGCAGTGTGACCTCAATTTCGTAATGAACAAAAATATAAAAAGAAAAAGGAAAAGAATTTTAGCGAGTAAGAGTTAGAACGACGAAGATAGCACGAGTTCCTATAGAAATATACAATATTTTCTTAAGGAATGTCCTATTATTTCGTTTCTTTTTACTTTTTATCTTTTCTTTCTTTATTTCTTTTACGTTTTAAATTAAAGAGAAAACAAGTGTAAGGAAATCCTTTAGAATAAAGATATAAATACTTTTTCAGATCTTTGTGGAAAAAGTTCGAAGGGCTAATAGAGAATGCAGAATGCATCCCAAAGGACATTGTATATATATGTATAATACATTCCAAATGGGAAAGCAGACTTCAAAGGAATGTGTAAAATGGATTGGACAAGAATACTGATATCGACAAATCTTATCCTTTTTACTATTAGTCGCAGCACTTTCGCATGAACAAGCTATTTATTCTCCTATCTCTCTCTCTCTTTCTCTCCCTCCTTCTCCTATCTCTGTCCTTTCTCTTTCTACTACTACTGATTACTACTGACTACTACTACTAAACTACTACTACTATTCCGTCTCTATATTATACGTATCTCCGATTCCAAGCTCTATCTCAACTCGATATAGAAAACGATCATTCGGGAATAGTAACGCGCGAGTTCGTCGTTCTCTCTCTCTCTCTCTCTCTCTCTCTCTCTCTTTCTCTCTCTCTTTCTCTCATTCTCTCTCTCTTTCAACGTTGAACTACTACGCCCACATAGAAGTAAGTAAATAGTTTCGAGCGAGCTTACGAGAAAAAACTTTTTTTTTTTCGAGCTGACGAACAATTGCTGCTTTCGCTTAAAAAATAATAAAAAAAAAAAAAAAGAAGAAAAAGAAAATAAAGAAAAAAAAAGAAAAAGAAAAGAAAGGAAAAGAAAACCAATACTTATTTATTTTAAGGGGGGACTTACCTTGCGTCGCCATCTCTGCGGCGCAAAAGAACAAAAAAAAGATATCACTGTTAGACGACTGTGATTGTTCTTAATATGATAGAGAATAAAAAAAAAAAAAAAAAAAAAAAAAGAAAAAAGAGAAAACAAAAACCGTGAAGAAACCTTAGAATCCTATTTTTTCCCGCCAATTTCTAATACTATCAGCAATTTGACTTCTTCGAAAACACCCGGGAAGTTTAAAAATAGAAAACAAACTCGTTATCTATATTTAAATATATATATATATATATATATATATACTCGCCACATACACATATACGTATATATATATATATATATATATATATATGTTTGTCGATATGTTCGAGGAATCGAACCTCGTCTCGTATCATTTGACGGATCCAGGAAACAGAGATCGGTGTGTTGTGTTTGCGTTTCCGGCGGCTTTTCACCGTCGAGAGAACATACGTCGAACACGGTGAAAAAGGAGGGAAAAAAAGACGCACGCGAGAGCCGCGCAGCTTTTGATCTGGCCACATGTTTCTCTCAGTCGTTCGTTATTCTATTCGCAAACAAGAATGAAGAATGCATGTCTAGACTATGCGTTAAGATGTCGGCCGATACATATATATATATATATATTTCCTTTTTCCTTCGTTAAATTTTTGAAACGAAATTTTTTACTTAAATAATGCCGAGGTTACTTCCCTCGTAAAGAAATTTCGACTGGTTAAAAAAGAAAAGAAAAAAAAAAAAAAAAAAAAACTGTCTCAATAAATCTAAAAGATCTTCTTTCTCTTGGATTTTTTTTCTTGACATTTCATGAGACGAGGGGATAGAGAGAAATAAACAAAAAAAAAAAAAAAAGAAAAGAAAAGAAAAGTAAATAAATAAATAAAGAAAAATAAAACGAAAGAATGTGACATCATTTCAAATTCGAATAAAAAAGATTTCAAAAAGAAACCTAAAATGGAAACTATTGAACACGACGTTTCTTCGCTTGAATTTTACTGGCATATATAATACACGCACAAACATAACCATTGCGTTCCTTCCTCTTATTTCCATTTTTACGATCAGGAATGCGTTTCACGTTTGCAGTACTGAACGAACGGCGTTCAATTTTTGACGATAACGCGACTCCATTCGTGGCTCCTTTATTCACACAAAGGAGCCCTTTCACGATTGAAGGAGAGAAGGAGACTCTCTATAAGAGACGACGATGCTGACAGAGAGAAAAATAGAATGAAAAGTAAACACACAGTGCGTGTGTGTGCTTGTGTGTCTGTGTATGTATGTGTATATGCAACGTCGAGGAAGAGATATGCGTTCATTCGAGGAGAGAGGAATTGCGCTTATTAAAGATGCACATTAGTCCTAAATAAATTTCTATGTTATTTGGATCAACTATATATATATCTATATATATATATATATATATATATATATATATATATATATATATATATAAAGAAAAAAAATAATTCTTCATTACATTTGCAATTTAAATGTTGCAAAATATCGATCCTCCCTATGATCGATTAATATTTCATTGACCGATCGAACTATTAACATTTACTAATTAATAATGTGAACTCTATATGATAATATGTACGAAATAATTCATCGATCCTTTCAATCGATTCGAGAGCAGGAACATTGAACGAAGTACTTCATAAAAAAAAAAAAAAAAAAAAGAAAAAAAAATATATATATATTTGGATTTTATTAATCAACGACGGGATAGAACTTGATAGTGCGTGTAGTGTATGCAAGTGGTGAAAAAAAAAAGAGAAAAATAAATAAAAAAGAAGTGATAAAAAGAAGAAGACGGAATTCGCAAAGGCGAAGATGAATTTAATCGATAAAGAGATGAATGAAGAGCGCTCATAGCTTCCAAGATAGTTTGCTACTTTTCCTCTCTCTTTCTCTCTCTCTTTCTCTCTCTTTCAAGTCGTTTTATCTCTTTTATTTTAATCAGTGCGGCTACCGTTTGCAAATGCGCCGTGAACCGCGGTTAAACCGATACGTCGGATCACATTACTCGATAAACTGCTGGTCGAGCGAGAAAAGATCGTCGGATGCTGCTGCTTCATCACCATCATCATCATCATCATCATCATCACCATCATTATCACCATCATCGCGACAATATCGATCCTCGTTGATCCAAAATTTGATTAAAGAAACACTATTAAATTATATTAGATATTTAAATGTCCACGTTTACAAAGCGATTTCATTAATTTAAATCAATATCGATCAATCGACTGACTAATCACCACGGTAAATTCGAACATTAATTCGATTTTGTTATATTTTACTTTTAATATTTCCCCGATTTCACGATCGAAAATACTTTTCTTGATCTTTCCTAATACTCGTGCTAATAATCATCGAAACATTCACAATGACATTTACAGATAATTTTAATTACGATATTATAAAAATTATTGAATTAATCGATTCGATAATTGTTATAAAATAATAGAATAGTCGATAAGTTCGTCTTAGAAAGAAAAGAAGAAGAAGAAGAAGAAGAAGAAGAAAAGTCAATTAATTTAGAAGATTTGCGAATTTGACCTAAGGAGGGTGCGATAAACTCGTTGAAACGACATGTACGGCGGTCTATAAAATCGAGAATAACCTGTGAAAGTGAGATAGATAAAAGGAGAGAGAAAGAGAAAGAGAGAGAGAGAGAGAGAGAGTATAAAACATAGAGAAATCGTATCGCGCGTACCAAAAATACGCAGCAGTGAATCACTCGAGCTAAGCCATCCAAGTTTCACACGAAGAGACCGAAGACGAATGGTTATGGCGCGAAATGTTCAAACCATGCTCCCTCCGTTTACATAATAACATCCGTGCGAATCTCTGTCTTTACTTCTAATATCAATTACTATGTACATACATACGACGATTTCTAACAAAGAGACGATTGATAATTTTTTAAATTCACCTAAAACCATCCCTTCGTTTCCAAGTGAATTTTTAACACGTTTAGATATTATTTCGAATTTACAAAATTAAAAGGAATATACATTATTATTATTTTATTTTCTTTTTCCCCCCAAATCAATCAAATTATTATCCTATAATGTGTCCCTGATCTATTTGTTTTTTTTTTCTTTGTCTTCTAAATAAATTATCAAATCTACAAATTATAATCCAATCAATTTTTCATCTCTCGATCTTCACCGCTCGTTGTTGTCAATTATTTTAAGAAACAAATTAAATAAATATATATATACTCGTTCTAATTCAATGAAATCAATCAAACAATTCGAAAATATTAAAAAAAAAAAAAAAGGAATAATAAGGAACGTAATAAATCGAAAATTATTTTAACTTTCAGTATTGATATTTGTGATCACCTACCTGGAAGTGCAGTATGATGGTCCAAATCAGGCCAAGTGTCAATTTAGGATTGCCATCAACGATATCCTCGGCACGTATGTTTACAAGCTTGATTTTCTTGTATCGAAGAAAATCGAGTGCCATTTGTACGTTTTGCAACATGTGGAAACGCATCCTTCCTCTTTCCCGTGGCTAGAATTAGAACAATTATTATTATTATTATTATTATTATTATTATTATTATTATTATTATTATTATTATTATTATTATTATTATTACATATTGTATAAGAACATTATCCAATAAAAACTTATTCAAAATTAATCCTATTAATAATATAATTTCTTAGCTATGTATAACAGATTATTGCTATTAAAAAATTCTTTCGCGAATCTAATAATAAATGTATTTAAATAATTAATATTTTCTAATGCATTCTATTGTTATTGGATTAAATGATTTTTAACACTCACAAGATGCTCCCCTGAGAGTACTTCCAACAAGGAGATAAGGTTGTGCCCGTCCCGCAGGTCCTCGAACAGGTCTCCGACATGTCTGCTGGCCTAAAACATATAAAAATCAAAATCAAAATTAAAATTAAAATAAAAAAGAAAGAAGAGAAAGAAATGAAAAAAAAAAAAAAAATAAATAAATAAATAAAAAATAGAAATATTAAAAAATGATGCATCTTTCAAATTATTACTATAATCATTATAAATTACAGATCATCGTGAAGACATATATTGATTGTACTAGGATCATTTCAAAAGACAATCTGAATTTCTTTCAAATATAACAAATACAATTCCAATGATTATAAACGGATCAATTAATTGAAATATATTGTACATCTAATTTTTATTACGTATAATAAATTAAACAGTAATTAATTTAAAAATAATTCGATTTACAAGACTAATGATAAATGATTATTCTAAATATTAGTCATGTTTTGTTTATATATGACTCCTCTCTTCCTCTCTCTCTCTCTCTTTCTCTCTCTTACTCCATTGATACTAATCAATCGTTTTTACTTATCATCTTGTCTTATCTAAAAATATTATTTACACATCGGACTCGAAACTATTTATTAAACCATAAAAACAGATTCATTTGAAATGATCACTCGCATATATATATATATATATATATATCATCAAAATAAATCGTACGAAATAAAAAAGATATAATAAATAAATTGTATTTATAAATAATTCATTTGATAAATTACATATAAATTAAGATCATGGATACACATTATGTATAATTGTGCTGTGTATTGTGCCGTGTGTTGAAACGTATATTGAAAAAAACCGTGCTAAGGTGAAATTACGTGCGTTATCGTGCAATTATATAAACAACGAACGAGATTAGGATAATAAAAGAAAGATCTCATACACGAATTAAATAAAATATTATAAACATTCAAAGAACAAAGTTCAATAGCGTTCATGATTATAAATTTAATATATTATTAAATCAAGCACAAATGGAATGATTAAGAATTCGCTTTAAAATCATGCATACAATGAATAAATATTAAAAAAAAAAAAAAAAAAAAACAGGCAATCGTGAGGACGTATACGTGATATAGACGTATAAAATAAATGTTTATTATAATAAAGTTATAAGCGAGGAGTTTGGAAATTGCCATGCGCTGACAGCAGCAACGATTTTCAAATGAATTAATTTGTTTAGTACAAATGATTTATGTATCATTTAACGATTAATATACCAGACTTTTGTTTCTATAAAATTATTCAGATAAATTTGTGAATAATTTTAATGGAAAATGAACATTAAACCGATATGAATAGCTTTCTGCAAAACTAGTTTGTAATAAATAAAAGAGACATAATCGATAAGAAGATAAAAAAAAAACCGAAGTATTTAGCATAAACGATTTTTCAAAGTTGAACTTTTAAATGCTATAAGTGATAAGGTTCATTAAAAAAGAAAAAAAAAAAAAAAAAAAAGAAAAAGCAGGCATAACAAATTATATGCTTTGATGTTGCTATTGCTGATGTTACTGCTGCTGCTACTGCTGCTGCTGCTGCTGTTTTGCTTTGTTACAATTTTACGATCGTATGCAATAACCATGGAACTTACGGTGGGGGAGCAGCATGGTTGGTTGTTGACAAGAACGCACACGTGCAGGCACGTGTAAGTCTGAAAGAAACATGGATGAAACCAACACCGTGTTTGTGAGAAAAGTTGTGTTATAAATTGTCTATATGATATGTATGTATGATATGTATTGTATGTATATACATAAATATATATGTATATATGTCTTAATAACGTATAGGCTATTTCGATTAAAATGATGAAATAATAATTATCATAAAAATAATTTTTCAATGATCGAAACGCGCACATACATATGATGTAAACATGTATGAATTGTATATACATATGCATCTGTATATGTATGGATGTATGTATGAATATGTACATATAAGAGGAAAAGCAAGTTTCTTTTAGTGGTCCCCCTTTTATAATTTTTTATTTTTAATGTATGTGTATGTGAGTATAGCCTATCTACGTGGCATTTATATATATATATATATATATATATATATATATATATATTAATATAAAAAAGTGTGATCATTGTGGCGTGTCTTGAATAAAATAAGTCGAAGTTATCGTAAGGATGTATCCCTTACTTACCTTGACATATTTCCAATGCTGTCGTAGGTATGCATGAAAGAGATAAACATATAAAAAAAAAGGAGGAAAAAAAAGAAAAAGAAGAGGAAAAGAAAAAATCGAAGAGATTGGTGATTAAGATGATGATTAAATATTTGTTTTTAAGTTTTTTTTTTTTTTTTTTTTTTTTTTTTTTTTTTTTTTTATTATTATTATTACTTTTTAAATATCTCAAAGACGAGAATCATCGACGTGTTAAAAAGGTAAGAAGAATAGATCTCAATAAATGATCTCTTTCTTATCTCTTATCATTCGTAAAACAGAGAGATAAATTCTTGTTTGAGTATTCTCAGTAATAAAACTCGTAAAAAGAAAAAAGAAGTTATACGAGAAAAGTCTCTCTTTCTCTATCTATCTTCTATTTCGTCTTTTTGGAACGAAAGAGATGAACACATAAACAACGTCGCTTCTGTAAAAAAAAAAAAAAAAAAAAAAAACTTTTACGAAGTCCTTCCTTTGCAATGACTTTTCAGAAGTTCGATGCGTGTGGGATTGCCGCTCCAGTTCTTAACCAGATACGGGCGTTCGTTCTGCCTTCAAGCTGTACACAAAGTAATGACTGCGGGAGTGACGAAAGTCATCCATTAAAATACCGTACGACCCCGATAACGGGCTGAACCAATCACGCTTACTGGAAATTAACCAAATGCATTGCCATCGATTGACTCTATCTCTTGAAAAATCAAATCAATAGAATTTACGTAGCGTAGAACGCGCTTGCTCATCTTTATAAAAAAAAAAGAAGAAAAAAAAAAAAGAAAAAGAAAAAGAAAAAGAAAAACATGAATTCGTTTATGACAATTTTTAAGAAATATCTTATTCTTTTTCTTTTTTTGAACTAAACGATGCTACGCTAAAAATTTATCTTTATTTACCTGCATATATAATTTTGTATTTTGTATCAATTTAAAATGGCAAATAATAATAATAATAATAATAATAATAATAATAATAATAATAATAATAATAATAATAATAATAATAGTAATAATAACAATAATAAAGTTATTACATTATTATTGTCATAATAACTTTGTCTCCTAGCATTTTAAAATCCAATAAAAGAAAAAGAGACATAAAATTCAGAGCCATTTATAAACAGTATTAAAACACAAAAAAAAAATCTCCAAATAATATCCAATTCCAAATATAAACCAATTCCAAATTAGATTGTATTAAAACAAAAAAAAAAAAAAAAAAAAAAACAAACAAAAACAAAAAAGAAATTGCTGATATAAGAGACAAAAAGGAAACAGATTAGTTTATGTTTTTTGTCGATTAAAGAATTGTGGCGCCTTAACGCAATGACACACAGAACACACGGACGAATGTCACGTTAAAAGTGCACCCACTTTAAAAGGATTGCGCCACAATCTCGAGTTGTCCCCACCCAATCTTAAGTTCTATAGCCAACAACAAGAGCAACAGCGGCAACTGCAGCGGCAACTGCAGCAGCAATAGCAGCAGCTCACACCGGTAGGAGGTAACGAAATGAGCAAGGATCAAGTGGGCGCGGGAGAAGGTTTCCGAATAAGGTCAGACTCGCGAGATCGAACGTGGGCGCGAACACGATGGCGAATCGAACAGTCCAAGACTGGAAATTCAGCCTACTTGCAATCTCGTAACACAAAGAGAAAAACATTAGAATTATTTATCCTAATATTTATTTATATATCTTTATAGAAATTTTTTTCTTTTTCTTCCTAAATTTTAATAATCAATTTTTCATTCGCATTTAAATCCACAAATTTTACTCAAATCAATGTCTCAGTATCAATGTCAAAATGTCCTTTATTTTTATTTAACTGCATGATCATCTGCATGATTAAAGGAAAAGAGAGAGAAAGATCAGAAAATTTTTTAAATGACAATTTTTATTACGAATTCAATGAATTTTTAATTTGAATTAAAATATTAATTTCTTTTTTTTTTTCTTTTTTTAGTATTTCTCGATCGAGCATCATTCAATTCTAAAATTAAAAATTACATGTAACCTTTTTCCCATTAGACGAATCAAATGATTAGAAATTAATTGAAGATAACTATTATCGTTTTAACGATATATTTTTTCTTACTGATTTCTCTGTAAACTAGCGATAATTCACACATCGTTACCTACCAGTTATACAATGATGAAAATAAACCGATGACGGTATTAACGACACGCTTTAAGTTTTACCAACGATGAACAAACAAGAAGTGATAAAAAGATTGCGTATTACGAACGGTAAACCTAAGTGATTTAACGGATGAGACTAAGATTATGTGAAAATTTCTACTGTTACTAGCATTTACAAGCTTTTTCTTTTGTTCCTTTTTTTTCCCGCCATTACATGTAATAAATCGCATTAATAAGATTGAACGTCAAAATTGATATTCTTTTATATCAAATTATTTGTTACGAAGTTTTCTCTCTCTTTTTTTTTCTTTTTTTTATTACTTTACTTTTTTTTTCTTCTTTTTTTTTTTTTTTTTTTTTTTTTTTTAATATTTAATATTCTCGAGTAGCTACAATAGGATATTGTCTCTATTCTTTAAATTAATATTCGATAGGTACAAAGCAATTCAATCTATCCATATAAAGTATACTATCGATACATATACGTGTTCTGTAATATGATAGATTATTGCAATCAAGTATACTATATCAAACATTGGAATGTAAGGATAACGAGATTTATGTTAAATATAACTACGAGATACTCATTCTAAGTAATCAAAGTATTTTAAAACTCAGAAGGACGATCACAATTTAATCACAATATCATAATGAATCATCCGATTTGAAATGAAATAAAACTATTTGAAAAAGAAGAAGAAGAAGAAGAAGAAGAAGAAGAAGAAGAAGAAGAAGAAAAGATCTAAAGAATAATAATACAAAGAATCTCATTTATTCGTGAACTCCTTTAGGCAAGAAATATCATATGGAAGCTGACGTAACGAGAGACAGATACAGGAATCTTTATTATGCTACGAATTATGCAATCCATAATGCCAAGGACGAAAATGAAACAACAAAAAAAAAAAAAGAAAAAAAGAAAGAAAAAGAACTTGAGAACGAAGAGAGCAGGAATATTAAGTTTTATATAATCACGAGATAAATAATATGAAATAAATAAAAGTATATATATTTATATATATACATATCTAAAACGATTATCTAATGCGATACATATATTTAATACGATTAAGACAGTCAACGATTAGACGAAGAAAAAAAAAATAAAAAAAAAAACGAGTAGAATACTTAGAACTATTAATTGTCATTCATGAATTCAACAACCCACCCATCTATCCAACCAATCTATCCATCCATAGATGGATAAAACTGATATTTATTCCGCATCTTTAAACCATTCAAGATACTCCAACAGAATTAGAATAGAAGAAAATATTTTCCAGGAACTACATGGCAAAAAAGAAATGCTCTGAATAAATAAATAAATAAATAAATAAATAAATAAATAAATAAATAAATATCAGTAGGAAAGAAAGTGGAGGAGGGATCCCACGAACGTCAACGATTTAAAACATACTTTCTCACGAAATTAAAGGGACGATTTTCGATATTAACTTGAACGAAGTTAAAAAGCCCCCGATATATCGATGTACTTACGTATAAAAGAATGGACAATGAGATTAGAAAGATAGAAAGAAATAAAAGAAGAAAGAGAGATAGATAGAATACGAGGGACGTTAACTCGAGGGGATTATACGTTAACGAGACAATTTCGAGATCGTATACGGTTGTGATTCGCCTTCCCTTTTTTCCCTTCCATATTATACGAGCGCATACTTTAGCTTTGGTTCGAATAAAACATTGTTACTTATGCTATTGCTGTTGCTGTTGCTGTTGCTGTTGTCATTGATGAGTCATTTATTTTCCTACGATAATAAAACTCACTAATTCGAAGAGATCTAAGATTTAAAGTAACATAAATACTTTCTTCGACTTTTCATCGTCCTTTATCTTCAACGATTTCCTCTCATTATGAGCTCTTTTTTCTTTTTTTTTTTTTTTTGTTTTTCTTTTCTTTTTTACTCGAAAAAATATACAACGAAGGAGATTTAAGTTACTCGAAAACACTTCGATCGTCATAGATCTTTTCATTGACTTCGTCGAACACGCAAAAAACGTTCGAATTAATGCTCGTTCTTTCTTTCCTTTATTTTTTCTTTTATTCATTTCGCGCGCAAAAAAAAAAAAAAAAAAGAGGAAAACCGCAGTTTACTGTGGTTTAATTTCGTCACATTGTTATCGCATTGATTTTATTCTCCTCGAGTTCTGTCCTGTTCGTTTCAATTCGTATAAAATTCTCCCGTCTCGTATACATACAGAGAATAGGAGAGGCAGAAGAGAGGGAGCGGGGAGGGGGAAGAGGAGGAGGAGGAGGAGGAGGTCAACGACGGACGACATTGAGACGGAAGAGAAGGACTTCATTTAATCAATGATTCCAATTGCTCATGAATATATCGTGTAATCGAATCGATCCACGTTGACAAACTTTACAATTGACATATATGATTTTTTTTCTGTTTTGCAAATTTTTTATTTTTTTATACGAGTTCTCCCATCCTCTTTTTTTCTTAAGTTTCTCTCGAAATGTTCCATTTATTTATCTCGATTTATATTAAAACAATGAAAAATAATTTCTTTTTCCTTCTCGTTCTTTCACGATTATTAATGACATATCTTTTTTCTTTCATTCAAAATGAAAGAAACAGAGAAACAGAGAAACAGAGAGAGAGAAAGAGAGAGAGAGAGAGAGAGAGAGAGAGAGAGAGAGAGAGACAGAGAGAAAAAGATGTATATACCATTTAGGGAGGAAAAAACGATTCGCAAAGAGTGATAGAAACTGGAAACGATGCGCATCTTGCTTTACGTTGGAATAGAGCTCGACCAACCTCAAGTATCTCTCTCTCTCTCTCTCTCTCTCTCTCTCTCTCTCTCTCTCTCTCTCTCTCTCTCTCTCTCTTCTCTCTGTCTCTCTTTTGCGTGTGAGAATTCACATCACGTATATATACTACCAACCGCACGTATCGAGTTATAAAGCAGGAGCGTCGTGCGAAGGAACGCGACCTCGTTCCGCTTCAGTCGTACGTAAAAAAGACAAAAATCGAAGAGAAGAACAAAAAAAAAACAAAAAAAAAAAAAAAGAAGAAGAGAAAAAATCAAAGGCGTTCCTTCGAAAAATTCCACTCCTTCGAAAATATCCTCCTCTTCGATGATACCGTTCTATCTCTCTCTCTCTCTCTCTCTCTCTCTTTCTTTCTCTATACAACAACCCTTCCTCTTTTTTCTTTTCTTTTTTCTCTATTCTTTTTACCTTACATCAGAGAAGCCTTATTTCAGTCGAAAAAGAATCACTATGTTCTCATCGGGATTTATCAAGATACACTACTGTCACATACTATAAGTATAGTGATTCACTTGGCTTTGTCTATTATGATAAAAACGAATCTTTTGAAACAATATCAGTTTATTTATCCTTTGCAATTCTAACACTTTGCTAAATATTTTCTAATATTATTCTAAATCGTTCAATTTTTTAATACACAAATATATATATATATATATATATATATATATATATATTATTTGATCGAATAGTTATCATCAATATCATCATCGTCATTCGTTAAAATGACGATCATTCAATGTGAAAAATTATTGTAATAAAAATTATGGAATAGAAATAAAAAAAAAAAAAATATATATATATATATATCTATATAAACATCGAAAGACAAGAAAGATAAGAATCGTGCGTTAAATACGTAAAGAAAGAAGAGCACAAAACGAAAAGAAAGAGACGAAATAATAAGTATCGAGTCTCTTAGTATTGTTCTCAATCGGATAGCGTGTCGCATCTTGATTTTCTTTCACTCTGTTACCGCAAGAAATAGGATGACGTCAGAAGGTCGTCATTTAAACAAAGCTGCCGCCTAAATATTACAAGCTATAAATTCTCTTTAAACTTCTGCCCCTTTAAATACTACCCAAATGGAAGATGCAAAAATCAATTAGTCCCTTTTCACGCACGAAAAGTATATATACTGGTTGGTCAACGTTTCGTGAAATTTAATGGCTCGTGTTAAAAAAAAAAAAAAAAAAAAAAAAATATATATATACACAACATAAGTGGACATATAATACCATTGTCACTTTCGAGATCAGTTGTCTTTGTCTCTCTGTCTCTTTGTAATTATTGTTAATGATGTCATCGTCGTTATACTCGTACAAGATAATATGTTATCCGATATTTTGATGTATAACTTTAAATTTACACACACACATGCATACACATATATATATACGTATGTATGTATGTATGTATGTAGAAATGAAATAAATAACGATAAGTGATAAAAAAAAAATTCATTAATATTAATCTATAGGTATTAAAATAAAAGTGTAAAATAAACATTAAAAATTTAATATAGATCGAATCTAATTACTAAATAATCAATGTAATATTGATAGATCGATATATTGAGACATATATCAATAATAAAATATTTATTTCATTCCTATATATATATATTTCTTTTTTTTTTTTTTTTTTTAACATATACCTATATTATTTAGATATTATTTAGATTACAATATTTTTTAGATCCATAACGATTCGACTTATCGAAGAAGAAATGTAAAAATATAGATCGAATCGCTTTAATAAATGAAAATATAGAATCGATCGATAAACGTTATCCACGCACGTTCTTCGTTATCTACATGTAACAATAAAATGCCGTTAACGGAACGAGGAATATAACTTTTTTTTTCTTTTTACAAAATATCGACTGAAGTACGGTACAAAATCAAAGAGTAAAAGATTTATACCTTGTGTTAGACTAATGGCATATTAGTGATAATCTTACATTATCAAAAATAAACCATTGTCTATACATACTTTTAGATAAAACAGATGTATCATTTAATTGTCAAGTATCTTGTCATAAAAAAACAAAAAAAAAAAAAAAAACAAAAACAAAAACAAAAAATATATGAGCTGCTATCTTAAAGATATACTTCAGGTATCACGATGATGTAATTCAAAAACTATAAACATTTCGTCGAGTCATTGCAATGAAAGTTTTATGATAGCTTGTCGAAATTATTTTGAAAGGTTCGACAGTTCAACAATGAGTATAATCTTCTTCTTTTTAGGAGAACAAAAAAAGAAAAAAAATAAAAAAAATAAAAAAATAAAAAAAATAAAAACACGTCGAGATTCGTCGACCGATAATTTTTTAAATGAATTTATGAACTTTGTATATTACCTTTTTCAAGTGTTTGTTCACCCATTTCGTAAAGGTCTTCTTTTGTATGGCGTCTCTTTCGTCTGTAAAAAAAAGGAGAAAGGGAGGATATACATGTGTTAATTTCAAAAAAAAAAAAAAAAAAGAACAAAACAAAACAAAACAAATTTTATATATATACACACACAAAAATAAGATATGTTGTGAGAAAAGAGAAACATATATCATTGATTAATACTTTCGGTGTCATCCTTCGAGTCGACAACTTTTTAATCTTTTGTTGTCATTACTCTGTTCAAGCTCAAAGTATGACTCATCGTTAGAAGATATTATTACGTCAAAGATAAACAACACACTGACTATTTTATCTTATCTCTATCGTTAATATTTATTCGAAGAATTCTGTGTTCCCCTTTTCTAAAGAATATTAGTAAAAAGAGGCGGGAAGAAAGAAAGAAAAAATAAAAATGAAGAAATGCATGACGACGAAAAGTGCATGCTAAATTTGTTCATTCTCTTATCAAATCCTTTTTAAGAAATATACGTATGTTATTTTCATCTCCCGTCAGATACTTCTTTCAGTACTTAAAGTACTATTATTGATAAGTATGCCCCTTTTAACTCTGAAATTTCTTCTTAAGCATGATCATTCGTAAAACAAAGAAGCTCTGTTATTACGATAGTTAACCACGTTATTTATATCTTTTATTCTTAAATGACAATTTTATTCAACAATTGACCCTAGAAGTTTATTTTTATTAACAACAATAGGACCCACGAGAGAGAAGGGGAAAAAAAATGGACTTATCTCAAGGGATAAATTTCATTTAACATAACGTAACACGATAATGTGACCCGACAAAGAGCTATTAGGTTATTATGGATCATTTGAGAATTATTCTGAGATATATTTATCTGATAGCTTAGAAATAAAGGAGGACGAAATTCATATTATAAAATATACCCTATACTCTCCAACGAATAATGTTTTCTTTTTTTCTTCGTATAAATGAAACGAAATAAATTTCTATTGTCTAATTATTTTTATACCTTTATTAGATTATATATAATATTTTTCAAATGCCTCGAGAAAGAGAAGACGTCTTGAAGTCTTGATGTCTAAGAACGAACTAAATGTGAAAGAAAGTGAACACCTCTCGTTGGGAGGTATCGTCAAGATCATAGCCAATGTTTATAAACATAAACGCACGTACGTATATACGTACGTACGTACGCCGAATGTCTGATTCATAAACTACTAAGGTCTAATCGAATCAACAATAAAAAAAAAAAAAAAAAAAAAAAAAAAAAAAAAAAATAGGAACAACATTCGACTGAATATACCAAACTTCCATTTAAACTTTACCATTAAGAAGGCATGTGTATTTCTCTCTCTTTCTCTTTCTCTCTCTCTCTCTCTCTCTTTAACAGAGGAAAGTAAATAAAGAATCTTCTCAATGTCTCAATCTGTTTTCTCGATAAATAAACTACGTCTAATGTATCTTCGAATGAATTTGTAATAAAAAAAAAAAAAGAGAGAGAAAGAGAGAGAGAGAGAGATAAAAAAAAAGAGAAAAAGAGGAAAAAAATATATACATGTAAGTATCGTTAAAACTAAGTTTTACAATCTTTTACAAATCTATCGAACTCGAATAAGTTTATTAAAATTCGTTAATGTACTTTTCAAAGAAAAAAATATATGAATATTTTTCAAGAATATTTGTTCCTGTTGAACAATATTCCATATGTATTTCTTTTTTTTCATCTTTCGAAAATTAATATTTATTGTATGCACGAATGTGTGGGTAGAAGAATATAATATTGAATGGTACTGAATTATTAAAATGACTAAATAAACTTCGATTGTACGGATAAAGAAAACGTTTGACATCTTACGTGATTTTAAATACTTTCGAACAAAATCTCAGACAGAGAAAGAAAGAGAGAGCGAGAGAGAAAGAGAGAAACATTAGTTGAGTGCTTTTGTCATTAGCCATTAAGTGAATAACTTTCTTAGGTATTCGTTAGACACTTAAACATTGCCACGAAGTATTTCTTCTTCCTTTGTTAATTTCAACGATTCCGTCATTCGTCCGTCATAGTTTTTCTTTATGTAGAAATGACTATGCGGCTGAGACTTTTAGTCTAAATTTAGTTTCGAAGAGAATGAATTTCTTTTTAATCCTTTATAAACCAATTTATCATTTTATGTAAAAACAAAAAATAAAATATATATATATATATATGCACAAAGAAAAACTTATATTTAATATATATTAATTTTAATTTGATTTTAATGTTGAATAAGAAAGAGGATGAAAATTTTTGTCTGCTTTTAAATAATTAGAATATTTGTAATTGATAATATAATTATATATTAAGTATTGATTGATCGAGATCAAGAGTTAAGAAATGATCGAGCCCGTGATGCGAATAAACGTTTAAAGACACCGACGAAGTATCCTAATATGGTTTGGTATTGCGACAAAGGATAGAGCAAAGAAAACGAAGAACGTATCATTACGAAAGTCAAATTTACTGCTCTTACATAGATATTTCCTTGATTACTGGGTGTGCCATATATGTATATACATATATACGTATACATATAATCGATCAGCTGAACAAATAATCGCTGTTCAATTAATTCGAGCTTATCGATATTCTTTGCCATTCTGTGCATGCATTTTTCAAAAACGATCATTAAGTAATTAATTATTCTTCATACAAAAAAATATATATGTTATCAATATATATATATATATATATATATATATATATATATATATATATATATATGTATGTATGCTATAATAATGTTATTTATATATATATATTTTTTTATATATATTTATATAAATATATATAAAAATATATATGCTATCTATCGAAATTGTTTCTATCTGATTTGAGAAAAAAAAAAAAAAGGAAAAGAAAAAGAGGAAAAAGAAGAAAAAAGAAACTATGACCATATTAGGTGGACACACATATATGTGCGTGCAACATAAAATGCACTTCGAAGTACATTATCGTCGGTCATAAAATTAAACCATCTTGAGTGCCGTCCTCAAACATACTTCGCGAGTTTCTCTCTTTCTTTCTTTCTCACTCTCTTTATCTAATGCAACACGAATATATTCAAGCTCGAAGAGAGAGAGAGAGAGAGAGAGAGAGAGAGAGAGAGAGAGAGAGAGAGAGAGAGAGAGAGAGAGAGAGAGAGAACACAGATAGCGGTACTTTCAAATTTAAAAGCGCTTCACCCACGAGACGCTTGGAAATATTTCAAGTGGCCATCGCTCTTGGCGATATATCTCGACTGCTATGCTATGTCAATGACTTTACCGATGGTTTCTTCTTAATTGGCATGTTTCCTTCTCGCCTCTCTTATTATACTTCACAGGCTGTACGTTTTATCTCGATTGACCGACTCGATGACGTTTTAGCGTTCACTGACACTCTACTTCTTATTCATATTTATTTGGAATCTAATCAAACGCATAGGATATTAATTAAAAAAAAAAAAAAAAAAAAAAAAAAAAAAAAAAAAAAAATGGGAAATATTTTCTTCAGATTCCAATCATCCCAAAAAGAATATTATTATTTACTTTGAAATATAATATATATTTATATATGTGTGTAAGAGTTTAATTAGTAAAAGACAATGTTGATAAAGTTGATGAATCTTTGTCGTACGTATTTTCTTGTCTCGAAAATTTTCTTTGTACTTTAATCAATTCAAATATCAATAAAATACCTAAAAGTGCTAATCTATACGTTATAATATAATCTATTAAAAATTTCTTTCTATCCGTTATAATCGTTTTAAAAATCATCATTCACTCATTAAAATGTAATATATTGGGATTTGAATTAGTAAGAAACGAGTAAGAAAGAGTAAAGTTAATAAAATGTTAATACAATTTTTCCAGATTAATTGTTTAAAAAGTAAAGACAATTAGAAAGAGAAATAGTCTTTAACTGAGAGGCTAACCCATTTTATTCAACGACCTATGAACTTCATTCATCAAGAACATTGCTGTCATCTATTCTTGTCTCATTCTAAACACGACGACGACTTATCACTAACAATGTCAAGTAGTAAGGATCATCGTACGAAATATTGTGCCTTGATGATCGTTAATAGTATGATAATAAAATTACGGTTTATTCCACTTTGCTCTTTCGCAATGTAATCTTTCGATTCTTCGAAGGCACTAATAGTTTTCAATTGCTATCTTACTTCTATCCGTTTATCTATCTATTTACTTATCTATATTTTCATCTCGATAATTATAAACCTTTCTGCAATATCTATCTATCTTTCTATCCATCAAACGAAATTGATAATTTATTTGCTTTTCTTTTTTTATTCTTCTATGCAAATCATTAATAAACAAATCAAAGATTCACTCTCTCTCTCTCTCTTTCTCTCTCCCCCCCCTCTCTTTTGCTCTCTATCCTCGACACATGTAATTAAACGTATATTTATTATTATCACATCGTCGAGATACGTCAAGTAGTCTAGCAAAGGAGGAATGTTGGCTTCGATCCCAATCAAGATCGAAAGTATTGCATCCTGACTTTGGCCTTTCGATGTATCGTACTACGGCATCCTATTCCGAATACTTTAGGCAAACCCTTTTCCCTACCATACTGCCCTCCCTCCCTCCCTCTCTCTCTCTCTCACTCTCAGCTTTTATCTCGATCTTTTTCTCTCTCATTCTCTTTCTCTCTCGTTGAAATTAAACGAACCCATTTACTTCGTTGACATTCAACTTAGGGTCAAGGCACAGATCTATCGATTCGAAAATGTCGAACGTGATCGATCAAATATTACTTGTCTTTTGTCTTTCTCAAAGCTGTAAAATTGTTAATAAATCATTAAGAAGAAAAAAAAAAAATAAGAGAAAGAAAGTAAAGAACAAAACAGATTTTCAAGATGAGGAGAGTCCTTAAATTTAAACAGCCCGATACTTTCCAGATACAGCAGATAACTTCGATCGAAAGATTAATTTCTTTTTCGAATAAATCTACAAGTCAAATTATTATATATTGTCTGCTTGATATTATCGATTGGAAAGTATCAAGATTATAGAGGAGGACGGAGGACGAGAGCTTGAGCAATCGACAGCTTGACCAGGAAAAAAAAGTAGTGTCATTATCAGAATCGCATTGACAAAAGGGAAAACAAAATTAATAATAATAATAATAATAATAATAATAATAATAATAATAATAATAACAACCTATCCTTTCTTATCTCCCCTCCCCAGAGAAAAAGAAAATTAATTAATTAATTAATTAAATAATTATGTAAATTAGTTAACGTAACGTATCTCTCAATGAAAACGATCACAATCGCAATTATATAAGATACTTTGTAATAAGCTCATAGATCTAAGTATCTCACGTTACGTATTTGCGTTCCAGTGGTAATGAGACGGGGAAAGGAAAAAAGGATGACGAGGTTTGAGGATCGGAGGGAGAGGAGGAGGGGGAAGGTGGGGGGGGGAGAAATACTCGCGTGGGTGATCGATCGTTCGATCTCTGGTCAAGCTATCGTTCGAAAATCCTAATAAATGCTGGATAAATCTTCGTGGAAGCTCGAATTCAGGTAACAGTATGATAATGAATAAAAAGGAAGGAAAAAGAAGGAAAAGAAAAAAAAGAATAGAAAAAAAAAAGTTTCTAGAAAAATGATGATCACCTAAATGATACTATTTATAGATTTACGATCATTTCTACTAAATGATAATGACCGTGTAAGGATGTACATATATGGAATTTCTCTGACGAATACTCATTGAAATCGCAATGATTACGTGTACGTTAAAGAATTCCTTCTCATTTGATTATTACGCGTCATAGGGATACGTAGAGTAAAAATATTTAAGTTATTTGAAGAAGAAAAAAAGAAAAAGAAAAAAAAAAAAAATCTCGTGCAAAGTTACGATTAGTTGAACGGGATAGGAGTGCGTGTTAAAAAAAAAAAAAAAAGAAATAAATAAAACTTGACAAATGTATGTCCTGCGTGTGCTTCGAAGTTAAAAGTATACGAGAATGAATGATCGATAACATTTCTTATATCGATTGAAAATTGTGTTAATCGTTAATTGAAACAATATATTATTCACACGCACCCACGCACGCACATAATTGAAACTCAACAAATGAAACTAAAACAATATATCTATAACGATTAATTAAGCGAAATCAAAAACAGATCTGAACAATGATTTGAAATGAAACGAGACGAAACATGATATTAATTATCAGGGAATTGGTTATATGGATTTGAACTGAAGAAAATAAAATGAGACTTGCTAACGATGGGAATATAGGAGGATAGAGTATAGCAGGGAATGACTTAAAAATGTTAATGAGGAAACAAGGAAAAAAAAAAAAAACGAGAAGAAAAAAAAAGAAAAAGAAAAACGAGATGGCGTAAAAAAAAAAGAAAAAAAGAAAATATTATTAGAAGAAGTCGGGAAAGTGAGTTACGAGCTTTCATCGAAAATGTCCAGCATCACATGCTCAAGAATCTCGGCCACCTACCATGCGCCTCGATGAACATCGCCCAGCAGCCCCAGAATGCAGCTTGGGTGCTGCTGGATCGTTGTTCCTCGAGTACGTCCACCACCACCACTTCCTCCTCCTCCTCCTCTCCCTCCTCGTCATCATCATCATCATTGTCCACCTCTACCACCCCATTCTCTTTCTCTTTCTCTTCCTCCTCCTCATCTTGATCCTCCTCTTGCTCATCCCCCATCATTTCTATCTCTTCTGAAGCACGTTTCTTCTCGCAAACCGTATACAACGACGTTGAGTATCCGTTTCCGTTCTGACCTTTGAACTTGGAGAGACTCTCCTCGTAGCCATGCTGTGACCTCTGCTCACGGTGATGTTCGGCGACGGTGTCAGCTGGATCGAAGCCCAACCTCTCCTTGTAGTAAGCTTGAGTCGACATCTTTTGACTTCCTTTGATCTTTCACCGACTTTTATTATCTCCTATTTTTCTTTGTCCGTTTGTTTGTTTGTTTGTTCGTTGGTTTACTTGTTTGTTTTTCTTCTTTCTCCTCTTGCTTATTCCCTAAGAGATATTTCAAACTGTCCTTTCGACACGCTTTTAAATGCGCATCTTTAACACTTTCTAGTTCACCATTAATCAGTTTTATTTTTCTTTTCTTTTCAATTCTTTTCTTTTTGTTTTTTTCTTTTTTTTTTTTGTCACACTTCATACACTTGCATATTTGTTTCGAATACACTGAATCTTTTCTTTGTCCGAACACCACACATTGATAATTATTTTACTCGAAGATTGTTCGATTTTGACGACCACGTTCAATCACGATTTTTATTCCCCCTCCTCTCTCTCTCACTCTCTCTCTCTCTTTCTTTCTCGTTCGATTATGTTCGTTCGTTCGATCGAAGGACACCGTCTACAATATCGTTTTATTTTATTAATAAATTTTAATTTCATTTAAATATCGATGACGAATCGTACGTTCTCTATTTAAAGATACGCGACTGCAATGTAGATCTATTTTAGGTCGAATGATATCAAACGAAGATCATAAAGTTCTATGATATGTAAAATTGGTTTTAAAAAAAACGAGGTCACCTGTAAGGATAATTTGGGGAGAGAGGGGCGAAACGAGAGGGCGAAGGTCGGATCTCACCCTAGTTTCTACGAGCGATCGATAATTTCCCATCCGACGAAAAAGAAAGAGAAGCGTAGAATATCAGAGAAAGGTGAGAATTAAAAGGAAGAAAAACAAAAAAGAAAAAAAATACCAAAACAGAAGAACGGCACAAAATAATTTTTGTCGAATTGAACGAGGAAAAAAAAGCTGAAGAATAAAAAAAAAAAAAAAAAAAAAGAAAAAAAGAAAAATGAAAAATGAAAAGGAAAGAAATAGAAATAGAAGAATAAAATCGTACCAATCGTTGATCGATCGATCAATCGATCAATCAAATGGCAATCTTGAAAGAGTAGAAGAGACAATTCGAAGCAAAGCTCTGCTAGCAAACGACCGTTCGTGAGACGCGTGGACACGAGACTGTGAAGGAAGTCTCGACGATCGAGGATCGGTACCCGAGTGAACGCGAGCGCTCACGTTCGCTTTATCCGCGCATATGGTATCCCCGCATATGGTAATCGTGAATCGGCACTCGTAACTGTAGCGTGGGTGTCGTGTCCTCTGAAAACGACCCACGGAATCGATTTCATGCTTTACAAAATCGATTGGTATGAATATAAAAAAAAAAAAAAAAAAATCATTTCCTTCTCCTTCTCTTTTAATTATAAAAATTACTAGACAAAAAATTGTTTTCTTCATCGAGTGTATTTCCTCCTCTTTTGTTTCTGTTTTTTTTTTTTTTTTTTTTTTTTTTTTTTTTTTTTTTTTTTTTTTTTTAATAATTAATAAATGATTACGTCGGCTAATGAGTTCGATTTAAATGTCCTAATGAAAATTGTATAAAGTTATAAGAATATATATATATATATATAAATAATATTTATATAAGATAGAGAAACTACGTGACTAGTCTAAATCTTTGTACCTATTATCGACGTATTAAAAAAAAAAAAAAAAATAAATAAATAAATAAATAAATAAATAAATAAATAAAATTCGTCCAGTTATACGAAATAAATGTCGTGAAAGGAGAAAAAAGAATAATAATAATAATAAAAAAAAAAGAATGTAGAAAAAAAAATATTATGGCTCGTACGATCGACTAGAATTTCTTATCAGCATCGCGTTTTAAAATAAATGATATTCATCGTTAAATATACATGAGTCTCAAATCTAACTGAAATTACATACATATACCAACTGATTTTATAATTTATATAGACGGGACCAAAACCGGTGCAAAACTTGAAGCGACCTGATCGAGAAACGACTACGCTCGTCGAGTTTGTGGGCGCGATTATCGAGTCTGCATTACGTCACGTTTGGTTCCGGACCGAAGAGTACAGGACACGAAGGTACAGAGATCAATTCAGCACCTGCTAACTTCCTACGTAGCTAACTGCAAAGAGATACCTTGCTTTTTAAGATCAATTTATCAGCGCAAAACGCGTTCCACGATCATTAACCGATTTTATTTATAGAGAGTTTGCAAGGTGTTCACTATTATCCAATGATTGATAGTCTCTCTCTCTCTCTCTCTCACTCACTTTCCGTCTCTATCTGTTCATGTACAAAGCCAAAAGAAAATATCTGACAAAATGATAATACGTACTAAATGATCGATAACATAAATGATAATAATGATCGATGGTATTATTTTCACATTAAAAATAAATTATCTAACACGTTCGTTGATATATTGTAAAATAAAACAGCTGATTCGATATCATTCAATTAACAATAAATTATATTTAATTATGGTATAATTGTTCATTGAGAAAACAAAAAAGAAAAGGAAAAAAATCATCAACTGATTGGACCAGTAAATTTACGAGGGGGAAAAAAAAAGAACAACTATATCTACCAATTATCTAACTTATTCTTAGAAAAATGAAACCGATTCAATTTATGAAACTTCATCATCATCATCATCATCATCATCGTCGCAGTTCCTAAAAAGAGAGGAAGCTTTATGAACGCAATTAATCCGATAATAATCATCCTCAGAATCATGAACGTTTTCTTCATATCCTCACGAAATCATTCTGTGTCTTTATAAGTCCATTCATGAAGACTGAGCAAGGTGACTCATTTCTTTCTCTTTCTCTCTCCAGTGTTAGTCATACCTTGTGAACGTGTATATATATATATATGTGTGTGTGTGTGTGTGTGTGTACTTTACTTAGTGTAAACAACGACGCTTTACGATAAAAGATTATACTTGGGTAGGTCGAAATGTTTTGACCTTAAAAAAACAATGAAAGGAGAATGTTCAACATAAGAAATTGAAAATTATACTCGTTAAAAATAAATCTCTCGAAAAAAATTATAATATCTTCCGTTTCGACATGTTCCACGGCAATTTCAATGCATTATGTATATTTGAAAATAAATTTTTCAATACGACTGTTTTAGTTTTCAAGTAGAAACAGCGAAAGTAGGACGGTTCGATAATAACGAGTACGAAACTACATACATGCATACATACATACATACATACATACATACATACATACATACATACATACATACATACATATATATTTATATATATATATATATATATATATATATATATATATATATATGTATATAAGTAGCTGTGCACGAAAGAGATCCAAGTTGAAACGAAGCGAGAATAATAATCTCGCTATTACGATCGAGACTTTCTCGGCAGGTTTACGTAATCTTAATCGAACGAAGATCGCTCGCACGATTGACGATAGTTGTGCTCTTTTTTCTTTTCTCTCTTTTTTTTTTGTTTTGTTTTATTTTGTCTCTATCTTCTTATCTTTTTATTGTTTTTTTTCTCTGTCTTTCTTTTTTTTTTTGTTTTCTTTTTCCTTACAAGAAAACATTATCAAATAAGTCCCGACAATTATACGTAAACGAGCTTGCGACGTAGACTTTCGAAATGATTTCTGCATTTCCTGGTATTGTGAACCGGAAATGGTAATAGCCGCAAGAACGTCCGCTCCATTATATTCCTTAACGTTTATAATACCATCTAAAAATTTTCTACCCATAGGATTTCGCTTCGTTCATTGAATTAAAATATTACGAAATATTATTTCAATTTTTTTCAAGGACATTCGAATGAGATAATAATTTTCTACGATATAATAATTTTATCGCCATTTTCTCTTTTGTTTTCTTCGTACTTTATTTCACCTCCTTCGAGATATCTCTTAAAAGTACGAATGAAATTTAAAAATCGTTCCAAAGTCTAATTCGTTTCGTATCTAAAAATTAAAATCTTAAGATGTTGTAATCGAATCCGTTATCTCATTTGAAATATCTCACGGGGGATCTCTGAAATAAAAATTCGCCTTCTAATACAATCTTCGTTTCGTAAGTAAAGAAAATTATACACCGAAACTTTCAGTCTATATAATAATGTTAAAAAAAAAAAAAAAAAAAAAAAGAAAAAAAAAAGAAAGAAAGAAAGAAATATAATGTTCTATGATTTATAGGAAATTATAGATGATTAAAAAATTAAAAACTAGTGAAATATCGAAAATGTTAAAAAAGAAATGAACCTTCGTCTTTCCCACGTTCGATTTCCGTCCTTTGGGGGCACTTGAAAAGAATTCAGGAAACGAAGAAAGAAGAAGAGAAGAAGAAGAAGAAGAAGAAGAAGAAGAAGAAGAAGAAGAAGAAGAAGAAGAAGAAGAAGAAGAAGAAGAAGAAGAAGCAAACGTGGCTCGTGCCGATGCATAGCCACGAGATCATCGAGAAGGATTTCGAAACGCTGGCATACCTAACGGTATGTCTCGAAGGTGGAGGTTAAACTGAGTGCCAGGAGAACGTTTGCCTTCGAAGCTGTCGACTCTCTCGAAGGAACTTCGCGTCCTTGCGAATTTCGATCAATCGATCAATCGATCAATCGATCGATCTATCTATCGATCTCAACTGTCTCTAATCCTATCTTAAACAGATCTAACTAAACGAATCGTTCGATCTCTTAATCGTCGGACATCTTCAAAATTTATCAATTATTTCGTAAATAAATTAAATAAAAAATTTATTCATTAATATTGTTATTATTATTATTATTATATATATATATATAGAGAGAGAGAGAGAGAGATTATGTTGTAATTATTATGCAAAAGTATAATTATATTCAAGATATACGCAAGATATAATTATTAGTAATAAAAATTGTATAATATATTAAATTATAAAGAAAATGAATTGTTAAATACGGAGAAATTTAATTGTGAAGGTTTAACGATCAAATATGGTCTGAGGATACATAATCCAAGCGGCAATTGAAAATTACGAAGATGCTAATGACAGGAACAAAGCAAGTCGTGAGAAAGCAAGGACAGTAAGGCGTACAACGCCACATGGATATTGCGAATAAATTTTAGTAGGGTTATACACACACACTCAGGATACTTTGCAACTTAAGATATAATCCTTGAAAATGTCACATAAAGGCTTGCGACAGTATTTTAACGGCATGAAGATCAAAGCTGACAGCAGCCAGCCATTTCGCCGACTTCCAAGTCCTACCGTAGAGGACCGGAAAGAGAAAAGAAAAGAAAATGAAAGAGAGAGAGAGAGAGAGAGAGAGAGAGAGAGAGAGAGAGAGAGAGAGAGAGAGAGAAATTATTACATATTCCGAGATTAAAATCTTAAGAAGGAATAATCATAAATATTTGCTAACGAGGAAAGTGAAAAATTGAACATCAGAAATTCTAATCGCCTCTAATAAATGTGATTTAATTAAAGTACTACTGGTATTATCGAATCCATAAATATTAAAATAAAATAATATCGTCAAAATTATATATATATATAAAAAAAAAAAAAAAAAACAGATCGATAATAATTAAATCAGATCGAAGAAAGTTCAATCAGTAATCACCGATTATATCTTAAATTAAAACCGCTACGCTCTATGAGGATTGGAGCAACGAAGATGATTTAATAATAGATCAATTTCTCACACGGTACTTTTCGTAGAGGAAAACAGATCATTTGAAATACTTTAGACGCAAAAAAAAAAACAAACGCGTCTTAAATGAAAAAGTAATCGTCGAGAAAAAAAAACAAAAAAAGAAACAAAAAAAAAAACAAAAAAAAAAACAAAAAAAAGAAAAGAAAAGAAGAGGAAAAAAAATCAATGATAACAAATCCATAGATCAATGTAGATTCATCGTTATCTCTAAATCAATGTGATCCCAGTATGTCGAACGAATATAATAGAAAATAATTAAAGATAGACGAGGTTTAGAGATGGATGATTCGTAAGGATAGATCGGTAGACTCGGTAAAGAGACGCGTGCAATTAGAAAGGTTGGGCTCGAAGCTGAGAAGAGAGAGCGTGGATAGATAAATAGATTCATAGTAAAGTTAGAGAGAAAGAGAAAAAGAAAGAGAGAGAGAGAGAGAGATATCGAGAATGAAAAAAAGAGATGAGGAGGAGGATGAGGAGGGAAGTAGAGAAGTGTGAGGAGGGACTGAAGAAAGACATCTATCTATAGATCCTGGACAAGTCGAGTCGTCGAGAGTCTTCCGAGTGCCGCGAACTCGGCGACGCGCCGCGACGCACACCGTTCTTCTCTCGCCTGCCGGAATTAGATGCGAATAGAAAATAGAATGTCGTGCGAGAGTATATACCCCGACGGGATGCGTCGCGACGCCTCTTCTCCTTGGTCCCCTGATCATACTACCGCCGCCCGCCGCGTAGAAAGTTCGAGAGAAAGTGCGTATCCGTTAGTACTTAATCCTCTTTATAATAACTTATTCCTTATTTTATCCCATAACTTCATCCTAAAGTAAACATCGATTGGAATTTTTATGAAAAAGCGACAAATCTTTTCCACGATTATCGATTATCCTTATTTATTTATTTATCTATTTATCTAAGTTGTTGGGAACTTTTTTTAGATGAATAATTTTCAATTTTTTTTTCTCCCTCGATTATTATTCGTTTTCTCTCTTTCTCTCTCTCTCTCTCTCTCTCTCTCTCTCTCTCTCTCTCTCTCTCTCTCTCTTTTTTTGTTCTTTTATTTTTATTCTTTTTTTTTCTTTTGAGAAAAATGAATGAATTAGAAAAATATCCCAACTATTTACATGTCCACCAAAGTTCTACTATATGATATTCTATATCTATTAAATCCGATTAGAATGAATTAATAAATTGGACAATAATTCTGATTGCTTATAAATGACGAAATCAAAATTTCCTATGCGTTTCATATATTCTCTATTTTCTTTTAACGTATAGATTAAAATACTACACAGATTGGCGTGAGTAAACGATTAAAAAGAAAGGAAAAAGAAAAAAAAAAAAAAGAAAGAAAAAGGAAAGAAAAATATTCGGGCCGTTTGTTCACGAGCACAATCAAATTTTTCTTACACATTTCTTATATCCTCTTTTTTTTTTTTATCCTCTTTTAATGCAGAACGAATGAGGATAAACGACATGTATCTCGCGTTGTTAACCGTTACGCATTGTTTAAAAAGAAGACGACGACACGGAAGGAAGCCCCTGGTACATAGAAGTCATGAGACACAGGAAAGTATTGTCTTGAATCATTACCAATCGTCATCATCATCATCATCATCATCATCATCATCATCATCATCATCATCATTATCATCATCATTGTCGTCATCATCATCGTCATGCAAACAATTGAGAAAAAAAAAAGTTCATCAAGTGAGAAAATTTTGCAAAGAGAAATTTCTTATAAAAAATTTCCTTTAAAACGAATTAATTCGTCGATTTCTATCGACAATTTTGATTAATGATACACATTAATTATTTTATTAATACTGTCAAGCCTTGGGAAAAGGGTGTGCTCCTTAAACCAAGAAATATTTTTTAATAAAGTAAGAATGACGCTTTAAACAACCTCGTTACTTTTCGACGATCGAACGTGCGAATGAGGTCGTATCGAAGTGAGAGTGGGAGAAAGGATAGAATAGGGAAAATGAGAGAGGAGAGAGGAGAGAGAGAGAGAGGAGAGAGAGAGAGAGAGAGAAAGTAGAAAAGAAGAAATAAATGAATGAACGAAGGAACAAAATGAATGGATGAATGCTTAAATAAATTAATGAACAAATGTCTCGAATTCACTGATTACTCCAACTCAATTAACATTCTAAATTAAACAACGTAAATAACAAAATTAAAAATTGAACGAAATTATAAATCAACGTTTCTAATAGTACGTCATTTTGATCAGTCTTACTCTTACAAAAAAAAAAAAAAATACTATAGAATTTTAGATTTTTTATTAGATAATAATCGTGTTCGATATAGTGACGATTAATTAATTTCATCGAATTTATCCCAGGTACGTGTATTATAATATACATATACCGAGAGATTTAACTTACTCAGAGGGAGTCTCGAAAAGGAATGAAAAGAGGGGTGAAAGGGAGGGAGAGGGAGATTGAAGAAGGGAGGGTGGGGTGGTGTGTCCGGTACGGTGGCATTCTTGCGAGCAGTCGCATAACGGGTCCTCGACTTGATATTCTCCCGGACTTACTAACCGAACCTCTAACTTCACACAAACCTCCCGAAGGAATCTCGGTTTCGATGCGGTTATCGAATGTAACGAGGGAAGAGGGGATAATGATTATGCGTATTCCTGGAATCCAGGAATGAACTAATTTCCATTTAACCTACATACATATATACATATATATATATATATATACACGCACACACACACACATAAATAATCAACACGTTATTATGTGTCAACGAATGATATCAAAGAATGATTTTATGTGTTCTAAGATCAAACAAAACAACAACAAAAAAAAAAAATAAAAAGGAAAAGAAACTTCATAGAATCATTTATTCACAGACGATTCTATGTGTCTTGGATATCAAAGAATAATACAACCATAATAAAAAGAAAGGAGCCTCTCGAATGTATGACGATCGATCCATAAATGGTTAGGTATGGGGGCCGTTGTAATGATACGTGGGAGAGAGCATGAGGTAAGAAAAAAAAATAATAATAAAAAACCAAAAAGAATAATAATAATAATAATAATAATAATAATAATAATAATAATCATAATAATAATAATAATAATAATAATAATAATGATGATGATGGAAGACACGTGGGGTATAAGTTACAAAGGACTCGAAACCAAACAGAGAAGACATGGTCTCATCAATCGACGAACCTTAATTGTCTCTAATTGTGTAAAAACTTTTTTTACGCTGATCTAACCCATCCCATACTATATTTGGAATTTTATTACGTTTCATTTTCACGTAGGTGTCCCATTGTTTTTAGGGTGATATCACGTTTTTATCAAAATAGATATCTATTTCATCTTAAACCTAATCGAGATACGTGAGTTGACGAAGAATGCTGCCCCCTTCTGTTTTCCTTATGGCTGTTAATTAATATATATCAGGGATTTTATCGTTTTTCACATTAGTCAAACGAATGAAAACTAATCTACTGGATTTGAACAATTTCACAAATATTTACTTATTTATATCTCTATCACCTCCTTCTCCTGAGAAAAGAAAGAAGATTAAAAAAAAGAATATATAAAAAAAAAGAAAAAAAAAAATTGATCTTCACGGACGAGAAGATTTCGAAAATTCCTGAGAACATCATGACGTAACAATGAGGTGTTTAAATTGAAGAATGTAAAACAAAGGCATGTTTGAATCAATAGCTAGCACAGGTAGGTAGATAGGTAGTCGAGAGTTAGCAGGCAAACAGGTAAGTAAGCAAGCAAGCAAGTAAGCAAGCAAGTAAGCAAGTAAGTAAGTAAGTAAGCTGCCAAGGAGCCAACCAAGCAAGCAAGTAAGTAAGTAAGGAACGCGTTTAGCCCTGCCCAGCTCAGCGCCCTACCCTATAGCTTGCCCTGCCCAGACCAGTTCGCCCACGGCGAGGACTAACTGTGAGGACGATGTCTCGTCTTCGCAACGACTGATCGAACCGAATCACATGTGACTTTAATTCCAGATAACAGCTATGTCGATTTCTATGTCGATGGTAATCCTCCCCTCCTCTCTCTCTCTCTCTTTCCCTCTCCCCTCCCGTCCTCCCCCGACTTGGCTCTAACGGATCACCCGCATTTAAAGAAGAAGCCGCTATTGTCCTAGTCTGCTCGATGTGTTTCGACGTCATAAAACAAGGTAAATAGATAATTGGTTTCTAACGGGTTTGAATGTTACTGTTAAGTGACATCTAAAGTCTTAATAAATTGTTTAGAAATTATTGCTCTCAAAAAAAAAAAAAAAAAAAAACAAAAAAAAAAAAAACAAAAAAAAAAAAAAAAAAAACCCAGAAAAAAGATAAGAAAAAAAAAGCCCAAAAAGAATATCCGTCGAAAATTTTCAAGAAATACAAAAAATTCAAACGTCGTAACCCTTCGGGCAATGTTGAAAAAGGAAAAAAAAATAAATAAATAAATAAAAAAAACAAGTTGCATTCCATGAAGCGATTCTTATCAAGGCCGAACACGCCCTAAGTCGTTAGACATAGGGCGATAATCGTAATCGTGATCACGATACACAGGTAAATACGTGGTGGCTCGGTCTCGAACATCGGTATCGAACTTGTATCGACGAGATGTCTGCCTGCCATGGGTGAAACTCTGGCATTTCCATATCCGTCGTACGTCATCGATGTTCTCTCCTCGTGCATATAAGTTACTCGTTTCGAACTGACGCCACTGTGTGCCGGAACTCAACCGAGATATTTCCTTTATCATCAGACATTATCGCTACCCGCCTCTTTCTTCGTTATACGTTATATGTATGTGTTAGTTCGAGGTGAGGCATTCTACGAAGACATTTTTTATTTTTTTGAAAAAGAAATTTGCAATATATATATATATATGTATATGTATAGGTGTGTGTGTATGTAAAAATAAAAAGAACCTTGCCGATAACGAACACGTGACACATTTGTTAATAATAGTATTTGTAAGAACAATTTGACAGAAAACAGCTGATATTTATTTTGAATAACAGCTGTTACGTTATAAATTTGACAGATATAACATAGTTGAATATTTATCTAGAAAAAGATTTCATCCCTGGCAGTAATAATGTTTTATTAATATTATAAATAAATATTACATATTACAGCTGTTTTCTGTCAAACTTGGAATCATCGATGGTACAAAAATTCTCTTTTATAATATTCTTAAAAAAAAAAAAAAAATAAAAAAAAAAAAAAAAAAAAGAAAATCTATTGACAAATATTAATAATTTTAATAAATATAATAACAGCAATTCATTTATTATCGAATATTTATTACATCTTACGATGAGAACACATAGAAATCATTTTTAAAAATGAAACTCATCTCTGACGTAAGAGGATACCTAAAAGTATATACCTGTCGGAACATAAGGTCGAACGCACCTAGAATATTTATTCTTTATCGTATAACAGAAACATCCTATTTATGGCTACGGATTTAGCTGATCTCCCGAAGAACACCAAAACGAAATGAAAGTATACAGTACGGTAGAAAATGTGAACGTGAACGATTCGTCGTGTTTTACAGGTTGGATGAACGGTTCGAGTTAAACTTCTTGGAAGTCGCAGACACCTGCTAACTATCGTCAACTTGATAAGAGAAACGGTCAGACACTAATAGAGAAACGACCGTTTCGTATATGAACAAGAATAGAAAGAAAAATTAAAATTTTTTATCTTTCCCCGTAATATCTTCGATCATTTTCAACGAAAGATAATATTTTTCTTATAAGGATATTTTTTGTAAAATTCTTACGTGAAAAAAAACAAAAAAAAAAAAAAGAAAACGGAAAAAAGGGAGGGAAAAAACAATATCCTTAGTTAGAAATGCAAATTTGTATAGATATATATATATATAATAAATTTGTTTAATACTTGAAATAAAATTTTATTATATAGGTCGATCCTCGATACTCGATCGGAATCAATCGTTTATTTACGTTAATTCGAAAAAATGAAAATAAATCGTCAAAATAATTTTTACGCGAGAAATAAATTTCTTTAAAGGAAGAATAAAATTTGAACGAATATCTATTAAAAGGTTAGCCTTATGTAAAGATTTATGTACGACTTAGGTGCCGAGTCGTACCAACGAAACTTGCACGAACATTTCAAACTAACTTTCTAACTGTAATTGCAATATACATTAACTTGTCTAGGATTGCATAGCCCTCCTTGGCCCTTTCGGGATAGTTAAACTAGTTCAACATGAATATGGGATTAATCGTTCGAAGGATCACGAATGCGAATCAAAATCTAGAAATCATTTTGTATTAGATTAGATCGAAATAGAAATTAGATCGTTCGAAACCTGTTTAGAACTTTGAAAGTGAATGCTTTAAATCATTATATTGCATTGTTATTTTCTACGATGCCAATTCATCGAATTCTAATATTAAAAGTTTCATATGGATTAGAAAAATTATAAATAAATTTCTACAGAACTGAGCTATTATCGGAGATCGTTATTAGAGATACATATATTAATAATTAAATACTTGGAAATTTGTTTAGAACTTTGCAAAAAAAAAAAAAAAAAAAAGAAAAAAAAAAAAGAAAAACTTAAAAAGCAATTAAAAGTAAAATCATCATTTATCATTTACAAAATCTTATTACATTTATCCAACTTTCAATGAATTATTATATTAGAAATTTTGATATAGATTCGAAAATAAATTTCTAATATTAGTAAGAAATTATCCATTGACCAATCGAACTATCATATCTCAGTTGTCTTGACGTTTCAATTAGTTAAGACTTCAACAAGAGAAAAGAAGAGAAACTCTAGATATATATCTATACGAATAGCTTAGCAATTAGCAATTCTAAGCAAAGCGACTAACATTTATGGCGATATACCTATGACATAAATGGGTTATCACGATGCTCCGGAAAGTGCGCCATTAGAGAAACGATTTAACACGATGAAGAAGGAGTGCAGCACGTGTTCGCGTTTACCTGCAAACTTACACTAACGTTAGACGATATTTCTTCGTAGAATTCACTTAAGGCCAAGGAACAATTTCCATAAAACGATGGAGAACACGTTACTTCAGATCGTAAATCTCCAACTTATGTGCATTTACCGGAAAAATGATCTTATGAAATTCTAATGGAAAATTTGTGGGCAAACAGAAAAAAAAAAAAGAAAGAAAAAGAAAGATTCAAAATCTCAATATTCTTTTTTCACTCACGATTTGAAAACATTCACAAAAGAAAAAGGAAAAAAAAATCAATCGATCGATCACCATCATTTACCATGTTAAAGATTCTAAACAAATTAATAAGTTCAATTTTGATCATAGTAAATAATTATAAATAGAAAAATAATTATTGGATTATACATAAATACAATAACAAATTACATTTAATTATTAACAAAGACTATTTTTAAAAAATAAATAATGGTATAATGGAAAGAATAATTTCTACGTTCAAAATGGAAATGCATTAGTTCCTTTTTCTCATCGTTTGTTCTATAATTAAATCTCATTTTGTATGATTATGTGTGTGTGTGTGAAAGAAAGAAAAAATGAGAGAAGAGTAAGAGTAAGAGAGAAAGAAATATGGTTATTATTAGAATGTGTTGGTGCAATCGTTTTCATATTTAAAATGCCATTAGAAAATGGAAATTCCACAACGATGAAATCTTTAAACAAATTCTATCGATAGTTTTCTTAATCATCTCTCTCTCTCTCTCTCTCTCTCTCTCTCTCTCTCTCTCTCTCTCTCTCTCTCTCTCTCTGTAATATATATATATTACACCGTATTACGTTATTCTAAAGCTTTGTTTCCACGTTCTAAAGAAGATCACGAAGGATGGAAAAGAAAAGTAGTAGAAAGTAAGTACATTACGGCACGTATTAAAAGAGACGTATCATTTCCACGTTGGCATCCTCGATTACGAAAGTCACGACTGTGTAAAGTTTCGTGCAAAATGTTAAAGCTTTAAAAATAGCTTGTATATCTTTTTTCTTTTTATTTCACTTTATCTTATCTCTTTTTCATCATTGAAAATCTTCGAAAAGCAAAGAACTTCGAAATCGAATATTCGTTTTTAATCTACATATATGAACTTTCTAATTGTCCAAACAAATTTTTCTACTTTGTGTGCGTATATGTGTCTATGTCTATGTATGTACGTGTGTGTGTGTTTGTACGAACATGTGAATTTTCTTTTAATTTTCTATCCATGAAATATTTTTCCTAAACTATTTCTCGATTTCTCTATGTTCTTTATTGCGAATATTCTGGTTTTTTTTTCTCCTGATTAATTTTTAACTAACGATTCTCAATCGATAATTAATACTAGTCAACGTGTGATCAAGTAACTCGATCGAAGAACTCAAGACGACGATAAGGAGGTCGGTCTCGCTTTTATATACCGTTTACAGCCTTGACGAGATACAAGTGTATACGGTGTGTGGTCTTTCTTTAAGGCTTCACTTCAGAGGAGCTGTTAATCCGACCAATTTTTCCCTACTCTACCTTCGTAATACATTCTAAGAATAAATTAAATAAGTTTTTCTTTCTTTCTCTCTCTCTCTCTCTCTCTCTCTTTCTTTCACATTTTCTCTCCAAGAGTAGAATATAATACTATTTAGGCTTTCTTCCAAACTTTAATCACCGTCACTTCATTTAGTCACGGTCCAACAGCTCAACCGGTTACTAAAGAGCTTTGCGGAAAGAGAGTTTGCGATCGTGAGATGAACCCAAAATGAATCGCTATAGTCTTAAAATACTCTGTCAAAGAAAAATCAGGTATTGAGATTTAGAGATTCTTTTTTTTACATGACCAGGGCCAAAAGTTCTTTACTCAGCTAAAACATCAATTGTAAATAAGTTTTTTTTTTTACGATCTGAACAAAAAGAAGAAGAAAAAAAAAACATTAAAAAATTCCCAGAAGGTCTCCTCTCTCTCTTTCTTAAAAAAAGAAAAAAAAAAAGGAAAAAGAAAAAAAAAATAAAAAAGAATAATTGATCTCTAAGACGATCTAAAAAACTTTGGGCCCGCCCCGTATCTCTAATTCTTCCTTTCCTTCTTTTTTTCTTTTCTTTTCTTTTTTTTTTTTTCTCTCCTTCTTGGCCACCTTCCAAGAGTTGTATAAGAAATATTATCGAACGATAAAAATGCTACGAAGGAAATAAGGTCAATTTCCATCTAATTTCAATCAAAGAGAAACTATTGGAAAGTGTGGAAAATCTTATTTCCACCTTGTTGAATATTTAAAAGCAAAGAAAGAAACAGAAGAGATAGAAAATTGATATTAAAAGATTCTCAGATAATGATAAAAATGGAATATATTGATAAGTAATAAATTCCACTTGAAAACTTACGACCTTCTTTTCATTTTTAAATTTTGCATTCGTAATATGGAAGGGATTACGCGGAGTCGACGTCCTTGCGATAAAAACAAGTTCCTACTGCACGTGTTTCCCCCGTGTTTGAACGAATGTGCGTGTCCTAAACATTTTTATATTCAACGAGGTTAAAGGATATAAGAGATAATACGAAAAATTACATATGTAATATTTATAAACTATTAGAAATAATAAAACGCAATTTAAATAGAAACTTTCAAAACGATACATACCTAAGAAATTTCTAAGACTTAACAAATACATAATAATTAAATCCCATTTTCGAAACGCTAAATTACGAAAATTTAAAATCAAACACAAAATGATAATACCTAATACGAAGTTTGACAAACAATTTGAAAACTATTGAGAGTTGAATTAAACGATAAGTATTCTTACGGCAAAATGATATCGAATGAAAAGAAACGAATTTTCACGATAAAATATTAGAAAGTGTATAGATAATGAAAAGTTGTATAGTTAAGTATATATTTTTTAACGATAAGTATTTACGACGAAAGAATTAAGATCTGAAATAAATCAAAGTAAAACAATAAAGTTTCTAAAAAAGCTTGCAGGTTATAGGAAAGTTTCGTTATTATACTAGTGTTATACTAGGCACTCGTTCTATATCTATCTCTGTCTTTCTAATGGCAGAAACCGGCCGGCCGCAACTGCCACGTTGTTCCCTTCTCTCCCTTTCGTTGTTCCCTTCTCCCTCGAGGTATATAGCCACGACCTCGAGCAGGTATATACCTGGACGACGTCGTCGTAGCTTCAACTGGTTAGAGATTTTACCCGAATATAACAAGCTGCCTCGTTCATTCGACCATCTAATATTATTATATTAATAGAGAGAGGAAGAGAGAGATGCGAACGATTCGACATAATTATGTTAAACAAAGATTAACATATACATACACACATATGTATACATATATATATATATATATATATATATATATATACATACGTATATATGTATAAAAAAGACATGCCTTATTGCAGGTATAAGTCGTACAAAACGTGACTCACTAACGTTTCGTGCTTCGTATTATAATCAAACGACTTTATTCCTCCCTCTCTTTCTCTCTCTCTCTCTCTCTTTAAACTCACGCGTCGTTGAGTTAGAGAGAGAAAAAGAGAGAACAAGAAATAAACACTTCTGGCAACACAAACAAGAAGACGTAGAAAATAATTTCTTGATTACACGTGTCGCTGTTAAAATCCACTGTACAATATTTTTTTCTCTCTCTCTCTCTCTCTCTCACTCTGTTTGTCAGTCCGTCTGAGACTTTATTTTTTATCGAATATAAGACGATAAGAAGACGAATACAAGACGGAGAAAGAAAGAGATCGATAATAAAATCAAATAAAATTCTCGCTCTTACTTTTTTTAAAAGGAGAAAAAAAAAAGAAAAAAAAAAAAGAAATTCACTTTTCTTCGTCTTTCACTTTTATATATATATATATATATATATATATATATATATGGTTCACTGTTAAACAACACTCGTTCGTTAAAAACTCGCGCACGAAATTAGATTATGGCACTAATTGGGAGAGGATGATAAAATGCACATATATATATACATATACATATACATACATGTATATATATACATATATATATACATATAAAAGAGGATTAACCGATGATTAATTAAATGGGATAGATGAAGGAAAAATATAGAAAGAGAAAAAGAGAGCCGAAAGAATAGAGGACACGCGTCAAGTGTCGCTCCAATGTTCTAACCACGTCGTCTCGTCGCAGACTGCACTCGGATGAACGACAACCGCCCACCCAATCCCTTCTCTCCCCACTCTCTTCTTCGCTACACACACTCACTCTCACTCGTTCTAAGTCCAATATCCCTCTCTTCTCCACTATTAGCTCTCTCTCTCTCTCTCTCTCTCTCTCTCTCTTTCTCTCTCTCTTCCCCACTATTATCTCTCTCTTTCTCTCTCGCTCGCTCGTTCTTTCTCTTTCTATCTATCCTACTATCTTCTAAAAATCCTCTATCCTCTAATCTTCTGAAAATGAAAAATCAACCTATCGGGATTTCTTCGGTCCATTACTATAATGGATGATTAAATCTTTTTATGACAGCTCACGAATTTGTACAATTATATCTTTATGACCTGTTCCGAAAAAAATATATTATCCATGTAATGTATTTTGAAAATTCCTTTTATTTGTTTCTTTTTTTTTTTTGCTTTCTTTTTTCTTTTTCTTTCATAGGAAAATATTTGTCCTCTCTCTATCTCTCTTTCTCTCTCGCTTTCCTTTTCTTTTCCTCTTTTTCTCTTGTCACGTATCGTACAATTTATTTCTATAACATAATATAAAATATTTAAAATATATAAGTTTAAAAAGAAATATGTATTATCTTTCGCTTTGTCGATCGATTTACGTGATATAAACCAACGATATAATCGTACAATTTATCTCATGAAAGATAACTCGAAAGCTACTTAAAAAAAAAAAAAAAAAAAAAAAAAAAAAAAAATCTAGATACGATAAATGACGTGAAGTTCATAAAACACGAACACACACACAGACGTTCGAAGTGTTCTTTCACTGAATTATATCGATTTGAAAAATCTAATATTTTTTTCTATTAACAAAAACGACACAAGAATTCTTTTTAAACGATCAATTAACGAACTCGTTCACCTTCGGAAATATATATTTTAATGTTAATTATGTAAAAGTTAAAATGTGGTTTTTTTCCCTTTCTTATATCCTTTAATATGTACGCAACTAAACGAATATTCTATGAGGATGGAGAAACGTTTTTAAGCTACCCCACTCGTTATTTCTAACGAGAGAGAATTAATGACGACTGTTGAAGGTCGTAAAAGCGAGCCATAAGTACCGTTACATGTTAATAGCACGATATTATTAAAATTCGTACCATTCTAATGTGAACAAACAATTGCCGACGTTAATTATACAAACCTATTAAACAAATAATTTAGAAGAATTAGTCGTTTTAGTCGATAATAATCGAAACTAATCGAAAATCATTGATTGAAAAAAAAAAAGAAAAAAAAAACAGAAAAGAAAATACTTTGGTTATACAAATTTTTTTTTTTTTTTCTAATTATCGTCTCATCGATATGTCTAATTTTTAATGATCATCAAACGACGACGTTAACGTGGCTTTTAATGAATTTATGAAAAACTAAAAAAAAAAAAAAAAAAACAAAAAAAAACTTAGAAACCGTTCCATTATAAAATGATCCCGGAATAAATGATAATTTTTTTTTATTTATTTTTACAAATAAAAGATTAATTTTTATCCAACAATTAATTTCAAAAAGACTTCTAATTTTTTTCCTTCTTTTTTTTCCGCCCTGAAGATAGAATGAACAACTTCCTCGTTACAAGAATAAAGAGAAAAAAAAAAAAAAGAAAAAATAAACAAGTATATTATTTTTACAGTACGATATTTCCAAAAGAAGAGCTACCGTTAGATCGCCATTCGATTGGCGATATATATATATATATATATATATATATATATATCAAACTCGACTACACATAGGCGTATTTTACTTTGTCGATCGTACATACGTATTTCCAGAAACGTTTAGATCGTGAAGGGGTTACTTGACATCAAAGAACTCTTTTTTAAATGCTGGACTTGTCCACGACCTCTTACATTCCTAACTGTACAAAGATCGAGAACAAGATCGGTAATCGAAATATATATTAGAATGCATTGGTAAGTGCAATTTCAGTCTTGTTACGAGCGCCGATTCTTTCGTTTCTTCTTCATGTCTTGCTTGTGAAAATAAAAAAAAAAAAAAAAGAGAAAAAAGAAAGAAAGAAAAGAAATAAAAAGAAATGAATAAACGATAAGTGATCGAGACTAAGGAGAGAAAACAAAAAGAAAGAAGAAAAAATAAAAAAATAAAAAAGGAGGAAGAAAAACATGAAAATGATTAAAAATCTTATTATATTGTGTTTTATACTTTATATTGGATTTACTATGATTAAAAGTGACATTCATGATAATAACTATAAAGGAAATAATAATCGATTGATCGCTACTTTTTGCGAAGGTCATGAGCACGATGAAAATGGTGAGTAAAAAAAATTAATTTCATTCATTCAAAAAGTATGTACCTTCATTAATAATTTCATTCATTCATTCATTCATTACCTTACGAATACGAGGGAGTAGTAACGAAGGTAGTAAACGGAGTTCCGGTCATCTCCGACAGAGCGAGCCACTGTTCAATGAAAGAGTTTTCAGCGGGAAATTTACGCGCTATCATAAAATACACTGAAACTATATTTATTTTTTTTTTTTTTTATAAAAAATTAAAACAAGAAAAAAAGAACTATCATGCGTTAATATTAACAATGTCATTAACAAACATAAATTAATATAAATAAGTATGAATAAAAAAAGTTTTGATATTAAAAAAAAAAAAAAAAAAAAAAAAAAAAATATATAAAGAAAAGAGTAAATAATCGAAATAGATACGATACAAAATTTCGAATGAAGAATTAATTAATTAATTAATTAATTAATTAATAAAATACTATTCTTATCTGTTTCGTCTCGGTTGGTAAGAAAGCTCGGTCGATAGAGTAAATTCAATGCAGAGAGAAGTTTAACAGAGACTGAGGTCTCCCTCGGTCGACGAACTGATAGCTACTGCCACAGTCGACAAAGTTCTTGTCAATATCATTCTATTTTCAAAGCTAATATCCCTATGTTTCTATACGGTCTAATCAATAAGATCGTTCTTCGGTTCAAAGACTTTCAAAGTCAAAAATACAAATAATTAAAAACGAATATAAAAAATAATCAATGTTTGTACACGTTTCTTCATAGCAAACCTATGATATGAAGAAAGAACTTTCTAACATCGTATCGTTTCTTCTAATACAAATGATGATATCTTTTCAATGTTAAAAATAAAAATAATTAAAAATGAATATAAACTAAAAAAAAAAAAAACGAAATATGTATAGACTAAAGACCATCAGAGATTTCATTTGTATATAAAATTTCTATAATAAAAATAAAGGAACATATAAAGATCGGAAACGACATAATAAATGACATAATTACGACGATCACGGTCTGTTTATTGACGAAATCGGTAATAATAAAACTGGTTACGTAAACATCTATTGCAAAACGCACCTGCTACTATTAAACGTCGTATTAGACGGGATACACTAATGCAAGTGTATTCATCATTGAACATCGGTCTAATGACGTCGCATAGTAAAACATTACACGCATGATTGACTATGAACGGCTTTCAAGAAGAATAAAATACGGATAGTACGTCGTTCGTTTATCACTGGAAAGTATAAGAACACGACCTATGAAGAGTTCAACGAAACCTGGACATGAGAAAATCGATTTCTCGTGTTATACCTGAAAATGTCTTCTACGATGGCCATTTTATATCGAACAATACTTATAACTTTATTTTCTATCAATATTTTATTTACTGATTAATTAATTTTTCAATTAAAATGCACGTATATGAAATGATTCATTCGCGATAATAACACACGTACTAATAATCAAAATTATGATAATAACAAAGTTAATAGCAAAAATATATATATATATATATATATATATATATTCTTTTTCTAAACATTTTTTTATGAAAACAAATCAATGCATTAAACAACTTGATAATATTATACTTAAAGAAAAAAAAAAAAAAAAGAAGAAATAAAAGGAAAAAAAGAAAAAAGAATTACAAAGGTATTAGTCGATCGTGTGAAACAGAGACTCTTGTGTGGGAAATTAAGTGAAGATAAGAAGGTGAAGAAGAAGAAGAAGAAAAAAAAATCATAAGAGATATCAAACAGAGGAGGAAGGTTGAAGAGATATAAAAAAAAAAAAAAGAAAGAAAAAAAGAAAAAAGAATGAATAGGAAGGTGTAGTCTCGGGCATCGAACCATGACCCTAGCACCTGTTGCCGCCTCCACGGTTGTAACTCAATGTGGACCGACCTAACCTGCGATTGCACTGCACCCACACCGATATGACAATGATGATAATGATGATGATGATGATGATGACAACGATGATGGTTACGATGATGAAAATTATGACGATGCTTGCTATCGTACCGAGATCGTAAAACGTATTGCATAATAAATTTTAGTATTGTTTGTCCTTTAATTAAGAAAGAGAGAGAGAGAGAGAGAGAGAGAATCGTTAATGTCGAATGAATATAAAAATTGAGTTTCATTAAAAGGAAAATAATAATAAAAAAAAAAAAAAAGAATTATCGAAAGATATTGTTAACAATATTATAAACGATTACAATTTTATATTTCGAGTTTATTCACACGATAAAATAATATTTTATTTATGAATTAACTCGATACAATATAATATAACATGATAATTATAATGGATATCTTGTATTTTTAATAATTAAATAATTTTTTCAATTTAAATATAACCATCCCCCACCCATTGGTATTAACCCAAGATGGGATTTTAATGATTAAATTTCAAGAGTTCTTATCAATTATCTCCGTTAATTACTTTTGCTTTTCTATCGAAAGTTTTTAGTAATAAATGTATTTTTTACGATGTTTTGATTATCATATCGCATCAATAGACGATTGTTTATAACGAAAACGGTATAATACCATGAAGTGTACATTCTATTCTCGAGTAATCGAAGGAATGTCGTTCGTATCGAATAATTACACGATAATAAATCAATTAACTATGAATAACATAAATAATAACGTTTGTCGAGGACTCTGAATGATTTTAGTTATCAGATTAAATGAAAAAAGAATAAAATCAATTTTACTTTGGGAAAATATTGTTTCATCAGAAGCATCGCTGTTTGACCGCGACTTGGTGTTTCGCTTTGTAGATGCCATTTATCGAAGTCATTGAGCGTGAAGAACCGACAAGTGCAAGCGTAGGCTGACTATCGATAGATCGATCGGCAATATATTTATTATTGTCGTAATATTAATAGCTGCAAAGGGAAAACCGTCATATACATCGAAAAATGATAAGGAATGTATACGTGGTGGCGTACACACGCATAAAAACGCGTACGTGGAAAATTCATTTTAAATAAAAGACGAAAGAATCAATGAATAATTCGTATCATCCTGCGAATACATACACGAATCGTCGCATTTCATTCGATGAAATAACATTAACGATTCTTTTTATCAATAAACAATTCTTCGTGCGACGTTTATCTAAATATAAGAAAACACATTGAACGTAAAAATTAACGTAATCTTAATAACAAATTTAAACAACGTCAACGCGCAATATCACGCTGTAATTCATATTAATCGATTACCGATATATCGAATCGTTTAGTTAACTTCTAAAGAATATAGCTCGTTTAAAGGGCAAACAAGCATGTCTTTTTCGAAAGGAAAATTTATGACTTATTTAATCGAATAATTACCTACACACTTACGTCCATGCATATACAATATAAATACATGGATATATTCAAAATTCTCGGTACCTTCTTATCGTTTAGTTTGATCTTACCGTGGCACTAATCGTTCGCATAAATTATATGTCGCACGTTCCTCCGACTACCCTCTGATTCGTTTGTTTCCTTTGAGATAAAGTAATAGATAAAGATACATATATATATAAAGATATATATATATATATATATATATATATACATGTATATATATATATATATACATGTATATATATATCGAAAGTATTGCCGTGTTTCGATTTCCTATCGTGTTACTTGTTCTTCGACGACAAGGTTTAACGAGTCGATCCGAATAACGTGCGAATCGAATATCGCTTCTTTAAACCACATTATAGGATAAAGAGAAAAGAAAATAAAAGAAAAATTAAAAAAAAAAAAAAAAAAAAGACAAAGGAAAAAAGAAAAATAAAATAAAAAAGGAGAGAGAAAGAGAGAGAGAGAGAAGAATAAAAGAAAAGAAAAATTGTATAAGGAATAAAAGGAAAGGAAAGGAAAAGAAAAAAAGGAAAAAAAAAAAAGAAAAAGAAAATGAAAGAGAGCGAAACATCCTCTTGCAAGAACGGCAATTCGATATTCGACCATTGGTTTCCAGTTTCCGTTCTTCTTCAGCAACCCCCAACGAAGGACGAACAAGATTCCATCACGAACTAACGTTTCTCGATATCCGAGAACATTCTCTTCTCTCGGGTTGACCCTTATCTCGATGGTTAATTAATTCCCGAGAATACTTTATTGAGATTAATAAAATGTATTGTAATAATTAAAAATTACTATGAAAATAATGCGATTAGAGTTAGACAACATTTTTATAAAGTCTTGATCGATTATCGTAATAAAATTATATTATAATACTGAAATGAAAATAAATTTAGTGACAATATTTTCACACGTTTGAAATTATCAATTAATATTTGGTTAATTTATTATACCTCATAACATTTCGAATAATTTAAGTATATATATATATATATATATATATATATATAAATTTTATTTTAGCTAAGATAACATTCTACGTTATCTACATATAAACAAAAACTGCATATAAACAAAGAAATAATACAAATTGGAATTCAATGATTAATTCATTTTATCGATCTATTTAATCGAAGGTCGCTTAAAATTTTATCTTTTTCTTTTTTTTTTTTTTCTGAACAAAAAAGAAAATAAAAGATTTACAAGTGCAATGAATTTTTAAGAGACTAGGACAACGATCGATAACTGAATGAACGAGTAACAGCATCGTCGTACTTGTGTAACATAACAAGAGAACTAAACGATATGAGATCCAGTCATAACCAAAAGCAAAAACCACGTGGATCAGCATCAGGAAAAAGATTAACAATGAATGCCTGCTAGATCAGATATCAGATGCAACGTGCAAGAATTAATATAAGAACGGCTAACAGGATAAAATTTTTATCGCTTTTCTATGTTATTTAAACAATCAATACTATCGTATAATCATTTAATCTAAATATCGTATAATCATTTAATCTAAAATAATTCGAGTATAAGTACATTAAAATGAATATAAAGATGTTATCGATCGTCCATTAAAAATAAAAATAAAAAAATAATACGCCATAAATATTTCTATGCTATTAAAAAACTAAATACTTTTGTTTACTCGTACGAATCTAAAATACGTTCTTCAAATAAGTGCATTAAAATACTATATATATATATATATATATATATATATATATATATATATATATATATATATATATATATATATTATCAATATCACAACGTTATCGATCATCTTTAGGATTGTCTTGGTATTATCGCTTAATCCAATTCGCGAACATAATCGTTAAAATCTCACAAGAAAATGAAATTAAGCTATTTAATACTAAGCTTTGAACTCTGATTCATAATATTTTCAATGTAGATATTATATTACTTTATTTGCCAAAAGGAATTCTTTATTGTCTCTTCTCATTGTTGAGTCAGCCAGCGTGTACAGTAAACCGCATGTGAGTGTATGTGTGTGTATGTGTGTGTGTGTGTGTGTGTAGAACTTACGTTTTATCGACCACATTCTACTCTTGAGAAAAATAAAAAATAAAAAAAATTCCAAACGTTTCTCAAGCGAAGGAAAAGAAAGATAAAATTAAAAGGAGAATAAGAAGAAAAAAAATATATATATATATATAAAGAAAAGAAAAGAAAAGAAAAGAAAAGGAAAAAAAATTGAGGAAGTGAGTAGAAGGAATGAATTTATGGTCAGCTGGTTTGAAGTCAACTCAAATGTGAGTTCCTTCGTCCCTTCGTCCCAATGGACTCAACTCGGTCTCTCTGCCTCTCTGTCGCTGTCTCCCTTTTTCCTTCCATCCAACATGATTTATATTCCAGCGAGTCGTTGTGACGCAGTTAAGTCCTGCGAAGGTTCCCTTCGAGGTAACGTCATTCGCGTGCAAGCGAAAAAACATATAACGAAATACGATCGCGGACGCCCTACGCGAGCAGGAAATCGAACCGGTTCCTACGAATCGAGTTATTTTCGAGTTCGAAGAAGCTTCAAAATAAGGTACCAATAAGGTAGATGATGTCTCGAGCTATCGATTTCTATTATTTATTTATTTATTTTTTTTTGTTTCGTTTTTTTTATTTTTTTATTATTTTGTTCTGTAGATATCTTCTACGATCTAGAATTCAATCTCTTTTATTTATTTATTTTTCTTTTTTCTTTTTTTTTCTTTTTTCTTTTCTTTTCTTTTTTCGACCATCGAACTATTTTTATCACATCTGCCAAATTGACATATATGTAGATCGATTTCGTAATACTAATAGTACAAGGATAATTTAATGCAATGTCATCTGTTTAATTTTAAAAATATCGCCCTATTTTTATCGCGATTGTCAAGTTGACAGATCAATATGATTCTAATGACCGTGCTATAATTTATAATTATTAAAAGTAAATCTTATAAATAAATTTCATTTCTGTCAATGTTGGAATTATTCGATTTCCTTTTTTTTTTTTTAATGTATTTTCTTTTTTTCACTCTATCATAAAAAAAAAAAAAAAAAAAAAAAAAACTAAATGAATAAAAATAAAAAAAATAAAGGAAAAACGCATGAAAATAAAACTAACTTCAATGGATGCTACGAATGATATCTTACGCTTTCATAAAAGCACGCAATAGTTTAAACATCGAAAGTCAACCAGTAGTCGCCATTATTATGTCACAAACCAGTTCGTCAGTTGATTACATTTCTAAGTATAACTCCAATTACACAGAAATGCATTTGCCATGTTCACGTATGTAAGTGTATAAACGTATTATTATCTCTTTCTTTTCTCTAATGAAATTACTAATGAAAATATTCGTTGGATGTTAAAGATTAAAAAGGAAATAAAAAAAAAAAAAAAGAAAGAGGAAAAAAAAAGAAAGAAAGAAAGAAAGAGAAAAAAAGAAGAAAGGAAATGTAATATAACTCACCAGCAATCCTCAAAACAGCCCTATCAGCAGGATCTAGTTGAAGGATGCTTAGCGGTTTATCCTTGGCCCATTCCTTCAAACTGCCATCCAGCTCGAACTCCATTTTTCTAAAATATGTCACAGAAAATATCCTTTACATAACATTCACCATACAATAATTCTTCCTTCATGAAAAATATGTTTACTCTCATAGTACGCATAGAGTTAAAATAATCAATAATTCTCTAATTCACGCGCGCACAGGCACGCGCGCGCGCAAACACACACACACACACACAAACACACGTATATACGCGCACGCACGAACGAACACAAAAACATGAATACATTAGATATCACATGACTCGTCACGTGTATATTCAAAGTTTCAATCACGAGATAAAAAACTAATTAAAAAAAAAAAGAAAAAAAAGGAAAAAAAGAAGTTAAAAAAAAAAAAAATAAAATAAATCCCTTTTAAAATGAATTCGTAGGAATAAAAAAAAAATGCATAACTATTAAACATACTAATTATAATGAATTAATATAACTTTGATAAGTTATACGAACGATAGATAAGCTCTATGCCATGTCGTCGGCGCTTCTCTTCGTGCGAGGAAACGTGCACTGCCACGGCCACGACATCTACCTCTACCTCCTCCTCCTCCTTTTCCTCCTCTTTCTCCCTCCCACGAGTTTTACGGTTGGAAGAAGAGGGTGGAGGATGTAAAAGAGAAAAAGAAAATACGAGAGAGAGAGAGAGAAAGAGAAAAAGAGAGAGAAGAAGGGGAAGAGAGAGATCGAATGATAGAGAGAAGGGAGCAGGACGATAATGACGGCAGTAGTGGCAATGCCAAGCTAGAAACCCTCCTCCTCCTTCTCCTCCACCTCCACCATTTTCTTTCCTTCGATACTAAAGTGTTAGGCTAGGTTAGGTCGAAACCAGCTGTGCGAGCCGCATCGACGCCGCACGAACACTAGTATGCGTGTGTATGTGTGTGTGTGTGTGTGTGCGGTGCGATATAAGTGCGGTGCTATGGTAACTTTGATACCAAGCTTAGTTAAAGGGGAGAGGGATCGTGACATCCTGACTCTTCCCCTCTATTTACTATTATCTTTTTCTTCGACTATTCTAGACTCAAATATTTTACGTCGGTGTCCCTCAATGCGCATAGACGACTTTAGTTTTTAGATTATATTTCTTTCTTTTTTCTTTTTCTCTTTCTTTTTTTTTTTTTTTTTCGTTTTTGCTTCTATTTTTGTCGACCAAAAACTTTCGTAACAAAATACTAATGCAGTTAATGATTACGATGCAGCACGATCGATGTACAATTCTTTAATTTTTTTCTTCTTTTTTTTCACCTCTTCAAAATTTATTCGTTTTATTGAAGTAGAATTTTTTCTTCTTTTTTCTCTTTAAATTTGTTATTATTATCATGTTTTCTTTTTTATTCGACGTGAATAATATAAATAAAAAAAAAAAAAAAGAAAATAAATGGAACAGAAATAAATGATATCGTTACCATTCAAGCATGAGAAAACGATTGAAGGAACGTTATCTTTGCTGGGGGAGAAGAAAGTTTGCCAATGACAGAAAATCGATTCGACGAGACAGAAAATTGAAATTTGTCGCCATCTACAATTTACTTAACTTTGTGTTTTTTCGATAATTTATGAAGAGTTTAAAGCTTGTTAAAAGTACCATCGTCATCGTCAACTTTTCTTCTCTATTAGCTTTTTCTATCGTTATAAAGATACAATGTCAATAGTAAATACTCTTCGTTATGTCAATTAATTGAATATGCTCTATTCGTGCATTTAACTTCTTCAATGAATTATTGATTTTTCTTATTATTTTTATTATCATCATAATTGTGTTTAAACACACACAAAAAAAAAAAAAAAAAAAAAAGAAAAGTCTGAATGCACCTGAAGTTATTACGAAAAGATTAAATTTAAAGATGAATTTCAATCGTGATTTAAATGCATTACGAACGATTAAATTTAAAGATATATTTTATCATTCTTTTAAACCAAACATTGCTGCTGTTTAGAAATATACACTTAAACTGAAAATTTAAAAGATAATTTTTGTCAATAAAGTTCAGTTTAAAAGATTTTATATATATATATACATATATATAAAAGAAGAACGATAAATCTAGTTATTTTCTTTTCTAGTATACGTCAACGCCCGCATGGTTGCAACTTTCTCGTCTATTCCCGATAACCGACATGCACGCACATTGCATCGCTCTAAATCCGTTGGTTACATTAGGTGCTCGTTTCGAATTAAATTCTTAAGATCCGTGATTTTTGTATTTTATGTATTCGGAACTATAACAAGGATCTATCGAGTGGAAAAATAAAAAAAAAAAGGATCGAGTCTCTCTCTCTCTCTCCATCTTCAATCGATTCTATCGTAGTAAAGTAATACTAATTAGATAAAATTAATTAGAGATTACTGTTTTAAGTTTACACGAGTGCACAAAAATAAATTATTCTGATTTATTGATCGCACAATTTCTATCATCATCATCATTATAATTATTTTATTATATATGATCTATGATCTATTTTCTAATTCATTTATGACATAACAAATCGATGATTTCTATGACTTTTACTTAGATGACACATTCTCTATTACAACTGTTTGAATCATTCCCACTGACTAATCCATTCCTATTATTCATCTATATATATATATATATATAAAACTACGAGAATTTAGTTATTACGTAAGAAGAATAGAAAATAGAAAATTTCATTAACCTTCTATAAAATAATTATCGTTATTTTTTCATATGAAATATTATACAACGTAAAATTTCTACTTTCGTAAAAACGAAAATTTTTCGAATATAAATTATAAATTAATTTCATAACATATATATATATATATATATATATATATATATATATATATATATGCTAATAAGAATACAATGAACTTTGTGAGTTCAATGTAACATGGGATTACAAAAAGATTAACAAAAAGATCTATCCTCCCACTGAATTTCCAAACAAGCCAACGATGCACGAACGCCAACGCACAAATTTGACCGAGCTCTGCATTTCATCTCTCTGCATTTAATCGTACGCTGTAATAACAAATACTATTAAAAATAGTAATATCATAAGAATCTCTGTCAGCATATCTTCGATAAATATATAATAAGTTATGTATAATAAGAGATATTTATAAAATATCCATCCTTCAAATATCACTTTGTCTTTTAAATAATAATGACAATTGGACAAAAGGAACCGACAAATATTTTACACCCACGTTCGTTAAAATTGAATCAGAGTATTTTAGGAGTCGTCTGATTCTTATTAAAAAAAAAAAAAAAAAGATAAAAAAAGAAAAAAAAAAAGAATTAAAAAAAATAAAAAAAGAAAGAAAGAAAGTACGTAACTCTTCTGTTCGTTATTAGAAGTAATAGAGTGAAGAGAGAATATATATATATATTAGATATATATATAACGTTGAGGTAAATGGTCGAGATTGTGAACGGAAGTCATTCACTGCAACGCAAAATATGAAAATCCTCATTCGGCCATTTTAAACGTGCCGACAGTCGTCAGTCAATGATATAAACGTTTCTACCGGTTATTAACCGCGACACTTTGTACGATATCAATTACAACGTTACATCGACATTTATATCCTCAACTTTAATTCATCTATATACTTATATAACTATATGTATATATAGATATATTATGTATTTAAATAGGAAAAATTATGTCATCGAGATCGAACGACAAATTGAAAATGATATTAGACTTTCAATGTCGATGAGATATTTGACATTAATTTATGTAGATACGATTTTAGTTTCTCCTCTTTGAGACCATGAGAATTAACACAAAAACAAAATTGTATACAATTTTCGTACGTCCCTATGTAAATATCATCTATGTCTATTAATTTCAAATCTGTAAACATTAACAAACGACTGACTCATCTTTTTCTTCTTCTTTTTTTCTTTTTTTTTTTTTTTTTTTTTTTTTTTAGATTAGAACGAGATCAATCAAGATTATCTCAGATAAATATATTATTTCGTATAAAAATATTATTGATATATGATTCATAAATTTTTCTCAAAATGAAAAAAAAAAAAAAAGAAAAAAGAATGAAATAAAATAAAATAAAAAGAATTATAAGATACACGATATCTCGTTCGATTTTGATTTGTATAAGTATCTAAGACATAAGTTCCTTGACTTTCACTTTCATGACTCACGTTTCAAATTCAATTTAACTCGAAAGGTAGTTTTCCGAAAGGAATCAGAATCATTTTTTTCTTACTTTTTTTTTTTTTTTTATAAACCCTTATACACGTAAGACGGACATCCGTTCTATTATATATTACGTTCCGCATCGATAAACTTCAATAAGCAAACTTCAATTCTATTTTTCCTTATCCCTTTTTTTTTCCTTTTTTTGTTTTACTTCACTTTCTTTATTTTCTGTTTCCTCCTTAAAGAACTTCCTACAACTAAAGAAATAAACGCAATGCAGTATTAAAAGAGAATTTACGATCCTACGACAAAATGTATGTTGTGTATATATATATATATATATATATATATATATACGTTAAATGTGTGTATATATATCCTATGTGATCTATATTCTCTAGAGATGAGCAGCACGTGACTATTACGTACATACGTATATATATATATATATATGTATATCTACGATCGTGATGTGATATACAACGATTTTGGCTTAACTCATACATTTCTATTATATATATATATATATATATATATATAATATATATAAATATGTAGATACGTACGAGTAAGTATCGAACGTCTTATACAACATAGCTGCATTTTTATGGACACGATGCGATGCAATTCGTACGTACTGAATGTGCTGAATAACAATTAACGCACACTAACCGAATAACGGTCTGACTATGCAAAGAATTTACAAACGTTTCCTAATTCCTCTGGCGAGGAAAGAATTCGATTCTTTACGATCGTAAAAAAAAAAAAAAAAAAGATATATATATAATAAACTTAATTTTGTATGTTACTTATTGTTGTATCTAACAATGCGATGTCCTATTTATGATTAATAAATTCTATTAAAAAAAAAAATTCTCTTCAAAATGTTATACTGAAAGAACCCAATTCTCTTTTCTTTTTCCCCTACATAAAAATAATATACTTATTTTATAAGTAATCTATACTATAAGTAATCTACAAGTTTTAAATACTATACTAATACTACTTTACGTTAAATATAAAATTTGTGTATATGGTGTAATACTATAGTTTTATATATATATATACTTGCAATGCATTATATCAATCTAATATTTAAATAATGAGCTATCCTTATTTAATTATCCTAGGGTAAGTATAAAAAAAAAATACAAGAAAAAAATTCTTATACATAACAATGAATTTTCTAACAATAAAATAAAATAGAATAAAATTTATATAAAAAAAAAAAAATATATATATATATATATAAAGTTATTTATAAATTGTGTGCTTCCATTGTTCTATCCTTTTCCACTTGTTCGTTCAAAAGAAAATAAACAATGCCTCCGGCTTCATGAAAACAATTTCTTTCTCTCTCTTTTCCCACCACTCTCATTTTGTTATTTCTTTCTACATAAACAAAAACTACGTTTGACTTATTTGACTTTGTTAAGAAATTTTATCCTTCTCCTTCGCGTGTTTTTTATTTGTGCCCTCTCTCGCGTAGCCGGAAATTTCTTCGAATTTAGGCTGCTCGTTTCGGTCAGAATAACAAGCGAATGTAATAACCAATGGAAAAGGTAAGAAATAATGCTTTCCTCTCTCACTCTCATGTCTTTTTATAGAACAAAGACCATGGAAGCTCTCTCACCCCAATCACTATACCAAGAGAGTCCAACGACTTCCGGCGCCCTTTTCTCGTTTGTTTGAACTTCGTCTGTTCAACACCAAAGTATCCATTATACTTACTCAGTGGTTCTTTTAACACTTCTCGTTTCTACGAAATAATAATACACATAGGTTTGTATATAAAAAAAATATTCTATCCCGTAGCTGTAATAATAATGAATTAACAAAAAAAAAAAAAAAAAAAAAAAAAAAAAAAAAGAAAAAAAAAAGAAGAAACAGAAAAACAACCCTATTTTTATCTTTAATAAATATCTTTCTAATATATATATGAGTATTTATCTACGATACAGTTATTGTGTTTTCTTTTTTGTTTTCTTTTTCTGTTTCTTCTTTTTTTTTCTATATAAAAATATCGAAACAAATATTCTACATGAAATAATAATAATTTATTGAATCCGAGAAATACTTAAAAAAAAAAAAAAAAAAAAAGAAAAAAAAAACCACTGAACAATTTCATTCATAAAATATTCCTTGGTTTCTTTCATAAACTTCAACACCTTCAAACTTGCAAATATTTATAATATTTTTCTGAATAATCAAACGCAGTGAATCTGCCCTCGGGGCTCTCCATCTTCTTCTTGCCCCTTATCTATCCTTGTTATTCGTCAAAATAATATAGAAGAAAAGAAAAATGGACAAAAAAGAAACAGTAAGAATAATAAAAAAGGGGAAAAAAAAAAGAAAAAAAAAATAGGAAAATCTTTTTTCTTTGCAAACGGTCAATTAAAGTTCCACAATCGATCTCGCAATCTTAATGTTGCTACAAGCAACGCGTCTGGATAAAAGCCATTATCCATTTAAACAAGTTCGTGGGGTAATAATCAGCAATGTTCCTATGTATTTACGTGTACATGAGTAGTGCACGAAATGTCGACCGTCACGGTCACGAAACTTTCGTCTTTCGAAACTTTTCCTATTTTGCTATGTATGAAATCGTTAGTACAAATATACACACACTCTTTGACTTTATCTATTTCTATCTTCCTTTAATGATGATAGTCTTTATTGATTTCCTACATACCGAAAACTTTATTTTTCTTCTTACGTTACTTTGTAAATTCAAAAAGGTCAAGGCGTAAGCTATAATAACTGTACCAATCAATATTTTTTTGGCAATAAGATTCAAGGTATTTCCGAAATATTCCAACTATTCGTTCCAACGCCTTAACGATGACGGCATACAATTGATAGGATATAATTTCATCCGATATCAAATGTCTCTTAATATAATTTCATCCGAATTAAATGTATTTTATTTTTATCTTGGGGGAAAAATAGAAAAAAAAAAATTTTTTTATAACGACGAACAATGAACAATTGTCGATTTTTCAAACATCTATTCTTTTCTTTCTTCTTTTTTTAAAGTTAATAATTTTTACTACCGAGACAAAATACTGATATTTTAAGATTTCTAAAATAGTTAAATTTAAAGTTATACGAAAAGATATAAGTAAGGTGTGTCAACTATTAGCCAAGTTAAATATCTTAAATGGTTCGCGTATTAATAACTGCACGCTAAGTAGTAGTAGCACTAGTAGTTTAGTTGCTAGGCTCGAATCGTATTAAAACTAAAAGTCATTCGTCTTTTCTTGGCAATAAAAAATTAATCGTAATTTATTAATAAAATTTCGTTTTTCTCTTATCTAAAAAAAAAAAAAGAAGAAGAAAAAAACAGAAATGTATATACATATATATCCAATTAAAAAAAAAATATATCAAATTGTTTGAAAAGAGAGAAAGAGAGAGAGAGAGAGAGAGAGAGAGAGAGAGAGAGAGAGAGAGAGAGAGAGAGAGAGAGAGAATAGTTCTAAATAAAAAAAGAAAAAAGAAAATAAATAAATAAATATTTACACGAAGTTGAGAAATAAAATGGCACGAGATCGAGGGAGGTTTCACTTCTAGAATCCTCAGGCATTATGTAAGAGCTGGAGATTAGGACAGAAGCAGACAAGTAGAACAGGGCCAAGTCGATGGTTTCTGGCAGACTGACCCATAGTCATAAACCTCTTTACGAGATATATATGATTTCATCAGATGCTTGTGTTTGTAAAATATCATTGCAAAACTTGTAAGCGCAACAAAATCCTTATTTATAAAATTATTCTGTCATCTAAAAAACAATTATATTAATTACATTGACGTAATTAATCGATATTAATTAATAAAAGAATATTCTAAAAATAAATTCTCTTACACCTAATAATCATTATTAAAAGTATATATATAGATTTCATAACATACCTATAAAACGTATTGAACTTATAAATTAATATGGCACGTGCCTTATCGTAAATAGTCGAAATATTTTTTTTGAAAAGCGCGCGCTTGCGACATAGTTTCCATACGAGTGGACTCGCCGGGACCGTTAAAAAAAAAAAAGAAAAAAAAAAAAGAAACAGGGTCGAGTACGTCCTACACGCTAGATATGTACATACACACACACGGTCCATATTCCAAATTCAGGTTAAAAAGTAGAAAAAAAATATATCACATGTGATATCCAAATAATAAATATAAATTATGAGTAATAAATATATGTATAAAAGAAAGAAAGAAAAACAAAAAAAATGCTCATAAGAATTCATTAAAAATAATATAGAGAAAGGAAAAAAAAAGAAATATGAATAATGTATATACATATATATATATATATATATATATATATATATATAGAGAGAGAGAGAGAGAGAGAGATATCTATACGTACGAGAAAATGGCGTTGGCATCAAATTTCGTCTATTCTCATAACGGATTTTCGAGGAATTTTTGGAAAAGTAAAAAAAAAGAAAAGAAAAGATATTCCTGGGGAATTATTTTGGAGTTATATCGGAGAGAGAAACGAAGGAGAAACGTTTCGAGCGGGAATCTTTGCTCGAGTGAATCTTCTTTGAAGGAGAGAGGGAACGATGCTTCTCACCCTCGTAGGAGGCAACGGCCGGGAAGCGTGCGTGAGTAGGCGAGGAGGAAGGACGAAGGAACGTTTACTCCTAGTCGTCGTCGTCGTCGTCGTCATCGTCGTCATCGTCATCGTCGTCATCCGTACAATGCAAAACATGGTCGCGTTCTTTGCGATCGCAGCGCCTCCTCAGCTCTCGTTTCAACTAAAAATCGCGAGTTTCCTCTCTTCGACGAGGAGAATATATGTAGTAGGAAAAAGCTTTGTTATGTTATCGTAAGAAAGAAAGAAAGAAAGAAAGAAAGAAAGAAAGAAAGAAAGAAAGAAAGAAAGAAAAAGAAACAGAAAGAGAGAGATAGATAGATAGATAGATATATAGATAGATAGAGAGAGAGAAAGAACTAGGGCTAGGTATTGAGATCAGAGGGGGAAAAAAGAGAGAGAGAGAGAGAGAGAGAGAGGGAGAGAGAGAGGGAGAGAGAGAGAGATAGGAAGAAACAAGATACTATCGGCCGGCATGTTCGATCGAACAGGGACGTAGACAGGTGTCACTCCTCCCCACCACAAAAGAAATATCAATTTAATAATTTTTATCTAAGCGATTTCAAATTTATGTGTATATATACGTGTATAGATATATACATATACATGTATATATACATATGTATGTATATATATATATGTGAGTAAAAATTCTAAACTTACGTTCGAACTCCTGTAAAGTGGTCGAAGATGCGCCGTTATTCGTCGCGCATCTCGCGGTCGGCGATGCCTCGTGCCGCGAAACGACGACGACGACGACGACGACGACGACGACGACGATGACGAGGATGTCTTATCTACGTAGAAGGGCATGGAGTCGTTCGGAACACCGTAGTTCTCGTCTTTGTTGTTAATATATTTCGTTACTTTCCTCTTCTACTTTTCCATTTCTTTCTCCTTTTCTTTTTTCTCTTTCTCCAGCAGATCCACTTAGTTTTTGTCGTTGTATCGTTTTTTCGGCAGCGGGGAGGGAGGAGAAGAAAAAAAAAATATATATATATATATATAACCGAAACGAAATCGACGATGTCACGCTTGCATTATCATCCACAAGTTCCTCTTTTTACTCTTACATCGAACTTTCTCACTTGTTCGTCTTCCTCGTTGTGTTGTTGTCCCTCACTGAAAACTCACCAATATATATATATATATTTCCTATGTTTTTCTTTTCGATACATATATATACACACACACATACATACATATATATATTTTATATATATATATATATCTTCTTATTAATCACAATATCTTAGATCGATAAAAGCACACGATACAACGACGCTTAACCGTCGAAGACTAACCACGCGGCACTCATACACACCGAACTCTATTTCTCTTATCACTTATCACGGCGATCTTTGCGTCACGAATGCGACCCGGTGCCAGACGACGCGCCTAGCAGACGACATTTTGCCTTAACGCGGAAACGTACGAGACTGGACGAATACACCCGAACCTGTCAACCCAACCGACGAGCGCGCCATCCCCACTCCTTACCTTTCCTCTCTTTCTCTCTCTCTCTCTCTCTCCCGGTACTTAAGCTAGCATGCTTTTGTCCTTCTCTGGATCGTATAATATATATATATATAGATGTATATATATATGTTCTTTCTTCCTTTTTTTTCTTTCTTTCTTACTTTCTTTTGTTATATAGACGAATTCTCCGATACTTCCTCGTTCCATCTTACCCAGGAGAAAATAATGAATGATCTTTCCAACTTATATTTATAATGAATTATATAAGTGATTTTAATCTGGTCGATATTGAGTTTGACCCCGTCTCGATATGCTCGTCTCTCACGCATATTTATTTTTTCTTTATATATATATATATATATATATATATATACATGCGTACGATCGAACATGTATTTTTCTTTTAATAAAATTTATTCATCGAAAAATAATATTCTTAGGTTGGAATTCTCAATGATTCGCCCCATTTTTGTTATATCATAGAAATAAAATAGAACAGTGGATAATGGATAAGGAGAGAAAGAGGAGACGATGATATTAAGAAAGGGGTCGATAGCGAGCTGCTTTTTTTTCGTTCTTTTTTGTTTCCGACTTTCTCACGTTAAGTCTCTCTTTTCTACTACTTCTTAAGATTGTCAATCGTTTCACATATTGATATTCTAAGGCGAACCGGTTTAAAAACTCATGATATTGGAATTTAGCGATATAACTGTTAATGGCGATAGTTTATTATATTAGATCGCTTGTCGAAGTCATTTCTAAATCATTCTATTACTCTGACTTTAGTTTTACAACGGGTTTTTTTTTAACCGTATGTTATAAACTCTTCTCGTTTACACGTTACACCATTAATTATCTCTCTGTTTCTATTACGAAAGAAATAAAAAAGAAAAAAAAAAAAAAAAAGAAATTAAAAGGAAAAAAAAAAGAAAAAAGAAAAAATACAGATATGAGAAAGTATAGTTTTACGTAAACGAAGAGAACTCTTTTTAATATGAGCTCTATAATATGAGGTAAGTACAATCGACGAGTGTGTACGTAGATGCATCGCGTTGTTTTCATTAAGGTAAATGCACCTTTCGTATACGCCTAAAAGTCGACGCCACGAACATCGTTGTTTGTAATATTAGAATTTAGGACGACCGTTTGTCTTCATTCTCTCGATCCCACTCATCTTCTATATAATTCTATCTCTCTTTCTCTTTCTCTCTCTCGTGAACCTACAATCCCCTATTGAAACATACTTTCCACGGCCTTAGTTCTATCATTATTTGAAATAATCCTATAAAAGAGATAAATTCAAAATCAATTATGTATAGGCCGTGTTTGTCCGCTAATGAAAAAATTTCCTGTTAACTAATTAAATATTCTTATTAGTTGACGTAATATTCTTATTAGTTGACGTACCTCTTAAAAATATAAAAATGATGAATAAACTTATAAATTTGAAAGAATAAATAAAATATATGTATATATTTGTTCTCTCTTGACAAGAAAATATTATGAATTAAAGGCTAAGATATGTTTGTTTGTTAGTTTTTTTTTCTTTTCTTTTCTTTCCTTTCCTTTCCTTCTTCCTTTCTTTCTTTCTCTTATTTTTTTTTTTTTTTTTTTTTTTTAAATGCGAACCAGACTTCAGCAGCTAACATAAATCTTCTTTCCTAGTTTGGAACGAGGTCAATAGTCCAAGATAATTATCAAGCTGTAATACTATCTTCTCTGGAATATAACTCTAAGGTGAGACAGATCGTTTGCAAATGAATGTACGTGTCTCGAATAAAAATGAGATGGATGTGAGATCATTTCTATAATGGATGCCATTCGGTTTCTTTTTGCATAGAAAGAATTATAATAACAAGCATTGCTCCCTCTATGGCAATTGGTAACCTTCGAGACCACTTGCGTTGGTTGATGTCACCACTAAATAAAGGTGATGTCGTCGGTAAAAATCTGATACGTTTCCTACGTGTGTTGGACCCTGAGGGCACTGCCTCTCTCTAACGTGGACGCACAAATTCCAGACATGATATTCTATTAACGAGAAAGATTAAAATTGGTTGTCAACGATTACTATCTCTCGATCGAGAGATTAATGTTAAGAAGAGAGAAAGAGAGAGAGAGAGAGAGAGAGAGAAAATAAAAGAAAAAAAAAAGAAGAAAAGAAAAGAGGAAAAAAGTGCGCACATGAGAATTTAATTTTATTCAATGAACGATAATACTAACTCTATAAATGCCCTCTATACTTTCTTAGGCAATCACTGTAATTACGTTCATTGTAAGATAGTAAACCATTAGTTATTAGTTATTCATTTATTGTCGATTGCAAAAATGAAATCGTAATTGTACGATTCAAACGTGTCATATCAAACTGTATAAATTACCAATATGATCTGATAGAATCATTATGCTTAAGGCTTTTTCCATTATTGAATCGATTAATTAAATCATTTTATTAATACTCATGTAATATTGTTAAACCAATTCAATATTTTCTTGAGACGTTAGTTTTTCTTTTTCCTTTTGTAATTGAGTTATAACGTCGTCCTTTTGCTTAAGCAAACGTTTCAAACGTTGTACCTCTTGACGATATTCCGATTTCAATTGATTTGTTCCAACTTCGTGTATTCTAATATGCCTTTCCACCATTGCCAATTGATCCTTCGCGTCCTTTTGTACAGCCTACGATGAGTACAAATTTTAAAATTATTTATAATAACGATAATTAAAATTACACTTTATACTTACGTTCAATTGACTTTTAAGGTTTCCTACTCTATGAGCTATACTATCGCCTATGTATTGAATATCTGCATTTTCTTTCTCTCTTTCGTGTAACAAATTCATTAATTTTTCCTTCTCCGACATAACTTTTTCATATTCCGATACTAACTTTTCGCAATATGCAGTGGTTTTATTCAATTGTCTTTTAAATGAGTCACGTGAAATTTGTACAGAGTATACGACATTTTGCACGTTTGTTAATTTGTGCTGAGTACGTCTGAAAAAGATAAAATGAAAAATAAATATCCTTTAAATAAAATAATCCCAACAAGATTTATTTATGCTATATGTCATTTAATTTGTTTGTCTTTTTTCTTTTCTTTTTGATTACTTTAGATTGCGCTCTAACGTTCTCGTTAGATTTTTTAAATGATTTCGCTCCGCTGTTACCGTCACAAGTTGTTTCTCATTGTCTGGTAGAGACTCCTCCAATTGTTTGATACGCGTAGAAAGTTTTTTCTTCTCTGAATCGTATTGCGATTTCAATTCTTCGAACAATCTTTTGCATTCATCTACTGCTGCAACATGCACGTGTACCGGCATTGTTTTATCGCTATTATTTTTCAACATTTCATACCCTTCATTTACTATTTTATATTTTCCTTGAAGATTACTTAATTCTGTTTTATAAGTTATTACTTCTTTATGTAGACTTTTATTTTCTTGAGTCAAAGATTCTATCTTCCTTTCATACAAGGATTGTAATTCTTGAAGTTTTTGTTTGTGATTAACAACTTGCTGCGTAACTTTATCATTTTGTTCCTTGATCAATGTGGCATCATTTGAAATTTCTTTTATCTCTTCCACATACCTATTACACTATAGAGTTTTCATTGAAATAAACATTAATGAATGAATATTTTTATTTTTATAATACCTTTGATTTAGAATTTTCCAATTCCTTTTGTAAATATTCATTTTCCGATATAATTTCCTTACATCTGCCAGTAAAATCATTGAGTTCACGTTCATACTTGCTTATCAATTCTTTCTTTTCTATTATATTCTCTTGATATGCGTTTAAAAGAGGACCCAAAACATGTAAATCTACATTACCCCAAGATTCTAACATCTTCTTATTTTCTTTAGACAGTTCTGCATCGTTCATCGTACCAGTACTATATTGCAATGGTATAATTTGTCCACATGATCTCAGTTTATCCTGATACCTTTCTAATTCTACATTTAATTGATAAATTACTTTTTTAAGAAGCACAATATCTTCCTTCAATTGTATATTATCAGATTTTAATTTTTGATTAAGATTTAATAAACTATCTTTTGTTTTTTCTAATTGTTGATAAACCTGAGTCGATTCTTCATGATGAACATGCAATTGTCTATATTCCGTTTCTTTTTGCTTCAAAAGAACATTCAATTCTTCGCACTCCTGTTGTACACGCTCATATTCCTGCGCTAATTTATGATACTTATCGCGTATTTTAAATATTAATTTATCTTTATCCTTTTGTTCCTCCCTATCATCTGAAACATCAAGATTATCTTATCTTAGATAGATTATAAAAGTTAAAATTTATCAATCATTTTGAAACTACCTGTAATCGCATTGAAATCTTCTAATTTCATCATTAACATATGATTCTCTTCCATCAGTCTTTCAATCTCTTTACGAAGATGACGTCTACTCTTACTTTTTGGAGAACTTATTTTATCATCGCTCTTATCATTAAAAGACATATCATCCAATTTAAATTTCCCTTTATTAGAATGACGCATTTTATTAGCTTTTCTACGACAATATGTTAATCCATGAACCGGTTCGATCTCATTGGTAGTTTTTACTTTCTCCTTGCCGTGCTATAATAATAATAATAATAATAATAATAATAATAATAATAATAATAATAATAAAATAATAATAGATAAATAAATAAGCATTGTTTCTATAAACTATTACAACTTTTATTTTATGCTTTTTATCAATTAAAGAGTATTATAATTCTTAAACTCAATTTATATTCTAACCTTTATTTATATTCTAACCTCTATTTATATTCTAACCTCTCTCTTAGATTAAACATATTACCTTAATAATACCATGCTTTTCCATGGTATCCTCTTTATCATCAGATATAGTACCACAAAAATAAGACATTATCAATATGTTTTACATAATAAAAATGAAAATTAATGCTAAATGATTCCCAAATAAGTTGCAAAAGTATATCATTCATTTTATAATCCAAGCTATCCAAAATACTTTGTTCACACCTTGAATCACTTCTGTTTTAAGACAAATCCGGATATTAGGTTTATTATTGTAAGCAACTACCATGGCAACGTTGATAAATTCAGTATTCATGGTCAACATAATTCAACCATTAAAAAAGCATACCTTTATCTTAGAGGGAGCCACTTGAGAAACTGTTTACGAAGCCAAATACATTTATTTTGCTATCTGTTCATAAATATATATAAATATAAATATAATTTCTATGAATATTATCAACTTATTAGATCGTCGATATATCGAAATTATACAATAAATATAAAAAGGAAATATTTTTCTATATATATATATATATATACATTGATTCACGTAGTATATGTCAGAATAATGCAGCGGGAAATTCAATAAGAGAGCAAGACCTAAACTTTGAATGAAAAAACACATTAAATGCATGGATTACATACAAGAAAAAAAAAACATTAAAAAAACAATGGAACTAACTTTATGTATAAAGCTAAAAATTTTAATTGTTTAACGATTTATTTGTCAGTAAATTATAGGAAAGTTAAATAGTGTTATTATGAATACGTAAAAAAATGCAAGTAAGAAAAATTAAAATATTTCACGTATTTTGTAATTATTTTCAACTTGATAATATAGTACACATACGTTGTAAATAACGAATTTCCTTCCGATAATTTAGTAGGAAAAATAATTATAAATTCTTTTTAAAAAAATATGAATACATGAATATATATATTACAATGTAGAAAATTTAAAATGCGAAGGAACGAAAGAACAGTTGACTTTTTAATTTATTAACGAGAAGAAAAAGTTTTCCCTTAATTCTTATTTATGAGAGTAAGAAGCCGGCATTCGTTGCGACTTCTTTTAGACAAAAGTAATTTCAATATGACGTTGAATTTATTGCAAGCCCAATTATTGGCTTAAATCACGTCAGTAAATTAGAATTTACCTTTTACATTATGAGCACGTATGTAGGCTTCGTAAGCATTCCTTTTTGACAAGGAACAAATTTGTATGCAATAGTTCGATCCTCTAGATACGCCTTCGTTTTGAAAAACAGCAATCATAATCGATTCAGGAAATATTTAACTTCGCTGCTCATGCATTATTGGTATTATCTTTGAAGAAAAAAAATAAGAACAAAAATACAAATAAAAAAAATAAAAAAAAAAAAGAAGGAAAAGGAAAAAAATGTAAAAATGTAAATCCATTGTTTATGTTTAGATTGAACCATACTTTTTGTTTAAAACTTTTTCTTTATAACGAATGCTCGTTACATTAATAATTAACGGAATATCTTTTTTTTTTGTTCTTGTTTTTAGAATTAAATTGTTTGGCCTTACTTTCCAAGCTTCGTTAAAAATGTAATTAAATTGTTCCGACGAAAATGAGTACTTCCAAGTCCTTCGACGCGTCGTCGTCTACTTCTATGAAATAGAAATATCGTTGAATACATAAAAAAAAATAAAAAAATAAAAAAATAAAGAAAAAGTAAAAAAAGCAAACGAAAGAAGTCTTATCATTTGCCAATACCAACTTTTCAAATTTACAGTTAATCTACTCTTTAGATTTGAATTGTCCTCCACGTAATACAATACAAACGATTACAAAATACTTAAATTTATATTCTATTTGTAAAAGAACCAATATTAGCTGACTTAAAAAGAATTATTAATTCAAGGATATTCACGATTTATTATCTAACAATTAAAAGTCCGTTTATTCGTAAATATTAATTTGATTATCATAAAATTGACAAATAAAAATTATCAAAGCTTTGGTTGTTTTCAAATAAAAAAAAAAAAAATCACAAATATTAATTGTGATAATAGTTATGGCAATGATCTGATTTTTAGTTTTATCTCTCTTTCTTTCTCTTCTCTCTTTCAAATAAAAGAAAATAATAACAAAGATAAAAACGTTCACGGAGTAGATACGGACCATCGACCTTATAAATGTAAATAAAAATTGATAATATGATAATAAGATGCTATTAGTGTCAGTTCTTGGTTAAAAAAAATATAATACACACGATGAAAATGGATTAGCGTGTACGTGTGTGTATGTGTGTGTGTGTGTGTGTGTGGGCGTGAAAAAAGAAATTGATAAATATATACACAACTGTGCGAAAGACATTTGTCCCTGCCACGATAAATCCACGTTTATTCACAAGACCGGGTTGTTACTATGATAACGAAAAAAAGAGCGATAGCACTGTTGACGAAATTATCGTTTTTAGTGAAACGATTATTTCCCGTTAGAATATAAAAAACAACGAAACGCGAAAGAACATTGCAGATATCGTTCCGGTGTGTAAAGATTCATTCAAAGAGCCCGGGGTCTCTTTTTTCTTCCTTGGACCGCCATGAAGCTAGGTAGTACCTTCGAAATCTAAATTTTCGCATAATTTTTTATTTCCTCATTCATACGACTTTCGCTTTTTCTTCCTTCATTTATTTCATTATTTTTATTCTTTCTTTCTTTTCTTTCTTCTTTCGTTTCTCTTTTTTTCTCTTTTTTAAGCAAACGCTTTACTTACAGGCGATTTTATTCCATTGCTATGTATGCTATTTGGAATCGTGGAATCGGAAGACACCGTTGATTCCGATTGTAATTTTTATCAAGATTTAGAACCAAACATTAATTATTACGTATATAATCCTGATTATCCAGATTATTATATAGGCGAACATACTTGTCGATGGATAGCTTCGAGTAATACACGAGTTAAATTGAATTGCTCAGTTTTCGATATTCCACCGGTAAGATATTATTTTATTAATTAAAAAGTTGAATATGAAAGAAACGACGATTTATTGAACTTTCCTAAAAAAAAAAAAAAAAAAAAAAAAGAAACATCATAATCAAACAAATCTTAATAAATAAATTTTGTCGTCGATAGTCTGCGAATTGTTCGATGGATTATATAAAAGTCGATGTCGGCGATGGTATCCAGTACAAATTTTGTGGATTGAATTCTTTCGTAGTCGAATCGATATCATCGAAAATGACTATAACATTTCATTCGAGATATAATACTTATGGTGGTAAATTTCGATGTGATCTCAGAGCAGTCGAAGATCAATGTAGATGCGGTTGGAAGAATCCGGTAGGTAAAGGAAGAATAAAGAAAAATTCGAATATGATCTATCCAATGATCTATAATAAGTTTAATAATGTTCTATCAATGTTATTATTTCATATGTTGCTCCTTTACAGTCTAGAATCGTAGGTGGTGTTGAAACAGGAGTAAACGAATATCCTATGATGGCTGGTATTGTAAATTTTGACACATATCTTTTATTTTGCGGTGCAACTATAATAAGTCCGAAATATGTAGTATCGGCAGCTCATTGCATTAAAAAATACGATCCATCTAATTTAGGAATCATTGTTGGAGAACATAACGTAACGACAGGTCCGTTAAAAAAACGATAATGAAAATATTCCAATAAGAAAATAATTTCTATTGAAAAGATATTTCTATTGAAATTTCGTCATATCTTTTATTTTATTTAATAATTAGGTAACGAAACAAATGTAACTCGACTTCATTTGGTTGACAAAATAATCATACATCCGAAATATCAGGGAAAAAAAAATGATATAGCGATTATTAAATCACAATCGAAATTTGAATATTCCATGAAAGTTGGTCCTGCATGTCTTCCGTTTTATTACATGCAAAGAAATTTTACCAGTCAGATTGTTACAGCTTTAGGTTGGTATTTTCCCTTTATACCATACATATATTCATTTGATATATGTCAAATTTTATAAAATAATTTTTATAGGTTGGGGTACAACGAGTTTTGGTGGTCCCAAGTCTGACGTTCTGATGAAAGTCGATTTGCATGTCATATCAACGAAGCAATGTACTAAGAAATTTCCCGATGTTACGAATAATCAACTTTGTACGTTTGATAAGGGAAAGGATGCTTGTCAGGTATAAATTTGATCGATCTTCATCGTTTATTAGATAAGAAAATAGAAAGAAAATTAAAATAAAATAAAATAATCCTTATATATTTTGATCGTACAGTTCGACAGTGGCGGTCCAATTTTATGGCAAAATCCAAGGAGCAATCGTGTTTTCGATCTTGGAGTAATCAGTTATGGTTCAACCTGTGCCGATAATAGTCCCGGTGTTAACACGAGAATCTCCAATTATTTAGATTTTATTATAAAATCGACACCTGGTAAGATTTTCTAATTCTTATTCGATAACAACGGGAATAACGGGACAACGCCCAAATAATATCCTTCAATATTATCCTCTTCATTATTTCATTTTTAATCTTTTCATCTACCAATTTTAATTTCTAATTCGATAAAAATATATATATATATATATCTTATCGATCTACTTTGTCATAGAATTTACGAGTTCGTTGAATTATATAATTCATTGATTCGAACATATTAATTTAATTATTAACGTCGCGTTGCACCACGTAACTTCATATCAATGCATATAAAACTCGTTGAATAAATATAATTTTATATTAAAGAAAAAAATTTATAAATACGTATTTTATCGAGTGTAACATTCCAATGGTCTACGATATATTATTTAATCATTGACAAGTATTAACATCTGTCTTGTCAAAAGTGTGCCTAAGAGAATGATCACTATATTTACAGCTGTGCTTTTTTTTCGCAGGAGAAACATACTGTCAGGTGTATTAAAGAAGACACGGAACGCACATGGATGTGTATACATATATATATATTTTTTTTTTTTTTGTATATATATATATATATATATATATATATATAGACAAAATGGAATTAAAATATGTATTTTTGATTGAGGCATCAAATAAATTTTCTTAACAAAGAATTTGAAATGGGTGTTTAGCGATGTCGTTCGTGACGATCGAGGTCACGACCCTGATCTGCTTTGCGCTCGATATTCTCGATCATGCGTTTAAGGCTCCGAGGAGCAATAGGGTCCGATGGAAACTGCGTGGCGCGATTTAACTCTTACTGTAACATAAGTGTGAATTGAACGCGTTAACGACCGGATATTTGAAAATATTAACTTACGTGTAAGCGTTTCACATATGAAATTAAGAGATTTTCATTTTTTAAGAAATTCAAAAAAAAAAAATGATCGTAAAATCGAGAAATATCTAGATCTTACGTTCGATCAATGATCTTGACTATGATTCTACGATCTTTCTTTCTTTCTCTTCTTTTTTTTCCTTTTTTTTTTTTTAATACCTAAATTAGAAAAAAAAAAGAAAAGAAAAGAAGAGAAGATAATGATAATAATTAACTGAAATTTGAAGTTATTTGGAGCAATCAGCTGATTCCTAATTCTTTTGACTTGATAAAAACAACGTCCTTAATAGAGATTATCTTGAATCAAGAGAACGCAACAACATTGATTGTCCAGTAAACAATGCCTCGTTATTGCTAAGTTCGCGAATGAGGATGTGACGTAGATAGTAGTAGGGAAGGGCTTCCGCAGTCTGTACCTACTACGTATACGATTACGTCAACGAACCTTCAAGCCACTTGTATTATTAAATGATCTACGTCTCGCTAAATAATTTCCACTTGATACAAGATTCTTATTATTCCTTCTTAACGTTATACATATGTCGATTATATCAATTCATTAATAACAACGTTAATTTAATGACAACTTTAATGATCTTCTCATTTTTTTATTGCTCGTTAGAACGTATGAAAAGGAAATAATAAATGAAATAATTCGATGACAAAGATATTTGGAGAAGGAAAGTCTTGTAGAAGAAAAAAAATTTATATCGAATAATCGCTTGTAAGACGTGGAGGATTTATTGATCGAAGAAAGAAAAAAAGGTGGGGGGAGGGGGAAACAAAGAAAGAAAAACAAATAATAATAAAATATATTTTAGGAATAAAAAGAAAAAAAAATCTATAGATAACCAACGCGAATTAATCTTTAGCATCGAATAGTTCCCCCCGTTTAATAAAAGCATCGTGCTTGTACTATTAGACGGCTCGATTAGACAAGGCCTTATGACGTTATTACATATGTAATTGTCTAATCGTCGTGTCTTTCTCACTCACTTCATCATTTATCTTTTTCTTACACCCTACTTTCGTCAAATCTTCGATCGAATGCTATCCGGTCAGCTCGAAATTATACGAATTGAGAAATCCTGATTTATATAATCTACCTTATACCATCTTATATAAGAAAAATCAAATTCATGTTTATTTTCTTTAACGATATAACTTCGTAGTATTAAAAGAAAATGGAATATAAAAAGGTATCAATTTTATTTCATTGAATTATATTGAAACATTAATCAATATCCATTTGACCCGGTACTAATTGAAATAAATATTTTTATATCCATTGATCAATTATTTCATAATATTTATATGTATAAGTATAAGTTATCGATCTTATGGAACATATTATGAATGATGGTGAGAGAAAGAGAGAGAGAGAGGGAGAGGGAGAGAGAGAGAGAGAGAGAGAGAGAGAGAGAGAGAGAGAGAGAGAGAGAGAGAGAGAGGTGAAATTAATGAATGAATGAACGAATTAAAATTTTTAGTATTTCGACAAAAAAAAGAAAGATTCAAATTAACATAATTTTTGTGACAATAAAAAAGTTGAATAATTTATATAAACATAATTGAGATACTTTTATTTATTTAATCTCATAATATTTATCTTCATTATATAAATTATCAATTTGATTAAATACATACTCACACATGCACGTGTAAATTCTTCTGTGAGATAAAGAAATAGACGTACGTATGTACGAATGTTCGAAATAAATTAGCATATTTCGTATCCCGTATATAAAAAAAAAAAAAAAGAAAAAAGAGAGAGAGAAAGAGAGAGAGAGAGAGAGAGAAGAAAATTCGGACGAATATGATCTTCGCGTAGAAAAAAAATATATAAAAGTAGATGAATATGGTATCTACAAGCATATAAACGAAGTTAGAGACCTCGTCGAGTGGGTGGTGCTATGTGGACGATCGGGTGGAAGGGAGAGATGGGGAAAAAGAACGAAGGACGAGGTCGAAAGGTTACGCGAGCGTTTACGTAATCGGTCGAAGCTGCCGTGGACCATTACTATATGCACGTCAGATGATACATCTGCATGCATCTCGTTGCTATCAAAAGATAAAGAGAGACACGATTGTGTTGACGATTACACGAAGGGTCGATTGAAAAGAGATTAGGGTTGAAATTAGGGTGAGAAGTGGAGCTCAGATGTATACTTTTTCTTTTTTCTTTTTTTTTTTCTTTTCTTTTCTTTTCTTTTCTTTTTCGTTCGAATGAATCTCAAGAAGGAAAAAAATTCCAGCTATGTTTTTATTAGAATTTTGTCTAATTCATTATTGATTTTTTATTCTCCAAATTATCGAACTGTTGATTTCTTCGATTTCAAAATTTTTTCTCCAAATTACGAAATCTTTCTCTTTACTCTTATCTTTTTTTTTTTTTTTGTTTCCTACGTTCCTGATTTTTTTTCTCTATCGATGACGAAACTTTCAATTGATTTTTTAATAACTATTATAGATTGTAATTTATTCGGATTCTATTTCTTTTTTTTTTTTTTTCTTTCCTTTACTCGGAAATTATAATTTCTTCGATTTTCAAATTATTTTTGTGATCTTTCTCGCTACCTTTTATCTTTTCTTTTCTTTTCAAAACGATAACATTATAGTTACCGATTGGAAATATTATTCCGTAAGAATAGGGCGCCATCGCGTTCTCCTGACCCATATAATAGACGAGAACGAATCAATTTGGTCCACGATCTATTATCAGAAGCTATCTACGTCGTATAGTAGAATTCTGAATCTCAGGAACACGCGATGCATTTCCGCGCTGGCGAAGACAAGAAATCCTCTCGCGTGGACGTAACATTCACGTAAACGATTGATGAATAAAAGAGAATCATCGACAGACATGTTACGTAGATGCGTTCTTTTTAAATCTATTGCATTATGCATCTATTCCACTGCTCAATCAATTTATATTCAATAAACATTTTTCATTGTTTATAAATACGAAATTGATTTAAAATTTCTTTGAAATTTATTAAAAAAAAATTTCAAACGAATTTATAATCAAGTTAAAGTAGGAACGCATTTTTCTTTTTTCTTTCTTTTCCATACGTTTGAAATATTGCATTATGCATACTTACGGCGCTCGATATTTCTTCGACAAGTTCAAACGATGTTTTTCTTGATCAAAAAAAAAAAAAAAAAAAAAAAAAAAGAAAAAACAAAGAAAAAAAATAAGAAAAGAAGAAGAAAAAGGAAAGAAAAGATAAGATTATGAAATAAATTTCTAACAAATTTCGAAGCGAATACGATAGTCGTGCTACCTACGTAAATGTACATTTGGTGCATTCGTAATATTGCATTATGCATTCTCGGGTTGGTATCGTTCGATACCCTTCCTTGAAATAATAAAAATCTTTTTTCTTTTATTACTTTCTTTTTGCTAAAACGGAAGATCGATTTCTCCCTCTCTCTCTCTCTTTCTCTCTTAACAAAAGATAAGAATAAAACCAAAAAAAAAAAAAAAAAGAAAAGGAAAAGAAGATTTTTGTCATTTATCTCAGAAATTTCACGATAGGATAGATCATCGAAATATTACGATTATCATTGTCAACAATACAACGAGACGTAGGATATCATTATTAAAAAAGCGCATAGCATTACAGCATAGAAGTAAGAGTAAGGGAGAGGTAGAATGTTTCACGATCGATACCACGACCAGTCGGTACGAGGAAGATGGAAGCACACGCGCAAAAGCGTGTATACCACGGTATCACTGATAATTTACAAGGGACGTTTGAGAAAATCATTTAATAAGAAAATAAAGTAAGGAAGAAAAGGGAAGAGAAGAGAAAAATACAAAAAGAGAAAAAAAGAAAGAAGATAGATAGATAGATAGATAGATAGAAATATGAATAGATAGAAAGAAAGTTAGGTATCTTTGTTTCTCCAGTGCGAATAAATCTGACAAGAAAGAGAGAGCGAGAGAGACAGAAAGAGAATAGAAAGTGGGGGATAGAAAGAATAGGTAAAGGCTTACGTATATAATTAGTTGGACCAATCGGAGGGCTGGTATAATCGAAAGTGTATGCGTATATGTGTTTGAATATGTGCCTTGCGTACGTATGAATGAAAGAAAGAGAGAGATTCTCGTCGTAGGCTTGAAGAAGGAAGGCATCGCTGTTTTGCCGACCGGCTCCCTCGCAGAGCGTGTTTCGCGCACGAGCATCAACGTCGTCGAAGCACAAAAGCGACTACATACGTCGTCCCCTCAAGGCTCAGTCCAATATCGTCGTTCGTGGAGCACACACATTCTCTAACACGTCAAGGTACACCTATTCGTTAGTGATTACCATTTGCGATCTGTGATTTTCGTTTCGGAGAAAACGTGAGAAAGAAAAAGAAAGAGAGAGAGAGAGAGAGAGAGAGAGAGAGAGAGAGAGAGAGAGAGAGAGAGAGAAAGAGAAAGAGAGAGGGAGAGAGGGAGAAAAGGAAGGAGAGAGAGAGAGAGAAGGAGGAGAGAGAGAGAGAGAGACAGAGATAGATATATAACTCTCTCTCTTTTTTAAACAGGGGGTTGATTTGATCCTAAATATCGCTAAAGGGTTGAGTCTTGTAAAACAGTATACATGGGTTCTACGTTTGTCCGATATACGGCACGTATACAAATCGACGATTGTACCCATCGTAATTTAAAAAGTATCAAGTTTAAGTAATCGACAAAAGTTTATAATAAAATTTTAATATATTCTATAATAAATATAAGAAGTAAATATAGATATATGTATATATGTAATTAATGAATGAATTATGAAAGAGAGGACCTGAGTTGACGTGTTTGTGAGATATACATACATACATACATATATATATATATATATATATATATATCATATATATATATATGTATATATAAAGAAAGATTTATAAAGGGAGAAAGAGAAAAAAGGAGAGTAAAAGTGTAAGAGAGAAAGAGAAAGAGAGAGAGACAGAAACATTGATATATCTTGAAGATCTTAAGAGAGAAAGAAAGAAAGAAAGGAAGAAAGAAAAAGAAATAGAAAGAGAAAAAGATAAAAAAAAAGAAAAGAAAAAAAAGAGAGAGAGAGGTAGTTTCTTTCTCAAGGGGGCGTCGTGTCGTTCGCTTTTGTATCTCGACACGCGGTCTCGCGCGATTAATCGATCGCGTCACTTTCCTTTAGAAGAAGAATCAAACAACCTCTGCTATTCCTTATCACGAAAGTGTCCGATGACAAAAGTGTTGTAATAAATATCAAGAGGTGTGATACGAGCAAATACCGAAAGGAAAAAAACGTGACAAAGTTCTTTGAGAGTGTCATCGTCCATCCTCCTCATCCTTTTCCTCCTCCTTCTTTTTCTTCCTACTCCTACTCCTCCTCCTCCTCCTCCTCTTCCTCCTTTTTGTTCTCCATCTCCCCTTTTCCTCCTATTCCACCTTCACAACTACGACCACCACAGCTTCCTCTTCCTCGACACTATTTATCCTCCGTATCGCGTTGACGACACTTATATGAGCTTTCAACGAGTCCAACGATAGAAAGTCTTTGATTCTAACTTCGAATCTAACGAATCATATTACTAATCTTCTTTCTTTTATCTGCTAAATAGAGATATACGATGCTTCCTATTCGATCGCTTGAAAAATCATTTCGATCGCTCAATCCTAACACATTTATACGATAGAAATTAAATAATAGAAATTAATATCGATACGGATATATATATATATATTTATATATATATATATATATATATATATATATATATAGAGAGAGAGAGAGAGAGAAAGAGAGTGAGAATTTGATATATCTCTAATTAATCAATTTAAAGAGGATTCTAAAGACGGATTGCAAAAAACGAAAGTTTGTTGATCACAAATTGTTATTTGTTATTTACGCATTGTTGTTATTCTTAACGCGAGATCCGGTCTTCGTAAATATATAAATATATATATATATATATACTATATATGTATATAATATATACTTATCTGAAACGTCCGATGCTTCAAGTTTTATCGAAAATCCGATCAATGTTCTTTACCATCACGAAAGAATAAAATAAAAAGACAGACAGAGAAAGAGAAAGAAAGAGAGAAAGATATATATATATATATACATATATATACATATATATATATATATAAGAAGAAGGATATAAAAGAAAAATAAAAAACAACAAAACTAAAGAGAAGATTAGAACGATGGTCGTGAAATCTGAAAGCACGAGGAACGGTCACGAGCTGGCTCCTCTAAACGATGATCGTCAACCTCCTCATAACGTGACCATTGTGGTTTCCGGAAATCAAAATGCATCGGCTGTCAACGCGGAACCAAGAACGGAAGATAACAGAGCGGCATGGAGCGGGAAGATGCAGTTTTTCCTGAGCATCATTGGTTACAGCGTCGGTCTTGGAAATATATGGAGGTTCCCTTATTTATGCCAACAGAATGGGGGCGGTAAGTATTTATTTGTTCATTTCGTTATCTTTGTTTCTAATCCTCGTTCCTCACCCACCCAGCCTTCACTCATCCTTCTAAAAAAATTCATTACTTCTCTAATCCCAAAAGAAAAAAATGATCTTTCGGATCATTTCCCCCCCTTCCCATCTCCGCGACCCCCTTCACAAATCGTCCAAATGAAACTGGAATCAATCGAAGTTTTCTTTTCTTCTCCTTTTTTTTTTTTTATTTTCTTTTGTTTCTCGCAATCTAATTCGTTCTTCGATTTTTGTCGATCCCGCATTAATTTAAACGTTGACAGCTTTTTTTGTTTTCTTCGTTGCATTTTTCGTTATTAAGATGATAAATAAAAAAAAAAAGAAAGAAAAAAAAGAAGAGAGAAAAAAAATATAAAGAAAAGAAACGTCGAGCACGCAATTTTTCTTCATTTCTACACGCGATACTTTGTTTTTTTCCTTGAAACATATGTACATAAGTTCGTTTAAAAGAATTTCGAACGTTCGTTTGGTTCGACTCTTCGAGTTGCGTAATCAGTTCTCGTTGTAGGTATATATATATGTATATATATATATATATATATATATATATATATATATATATATATATATTTTTTTTTTCCTTCGTCTTCTTTTTTTTTTTCTTCGTAGAAAAAAGATCGATCGATTCGATCCTTAAATTTCGAGGTAACCATAATGGTCCAAAAATATGAGAAAATATTCCTTTCGGTATATATTCTCATAATGAAGAAGACAAGAGATCTTCTCTTTTATTACGATAGTTTTAATGAATGAATTTTTCGTCAATGAATTCCTTCGCTTACTAGATATTTGCTCGTAGATCTGTTTTCAAAAGACTATTTAAAGAACATTCACATTTGGCACGGTTTAACATCGAAATTCATACGTTGGAGCACGTCTCGTGTTCGTGAAAATCATGACGCGCTTCTAATTCTGTGCACTTTAATGATATTTTTAAATATGTCATCGTCGAGGTTATCTCAATTTTGAAATAAATTTTAAATATACGATAGAATTTCAATGATCTTCCCTTCTTGTCGGATCAATGGGTTCTTTTTTTTTTACACCTACATGTATAACATATATATATGTATGTATACGTATACATATAAAATTTATATGTCCTTGAAAATGATCAAAGAATTTAGAGAAGAGAAAAAGAAAAAAAAATAAATCAGGATCTACAAGGATCGGACTTTTACTTTCTATTTCTCTTTCTCTCTCTTTCTCTCTCTCTCTTTTTATTTTTTGCTTGAATGATATCATGCAACAACGTCAATTTCAGGAAGATCTTGCTGGCTATGCGTTTTCGAGATTAGCGAATGTGGGTCGGCAACATCCTACGAGATTTTCCCCTTTAGCATGCGCCACAGAGATTTCACGTTCACGTTTAATGCCTCGTCTTTGCCACGGCCGCCTTTCTCGTATTCGCCCACGCTTCGGTTCTTTCTGAACAGATACCTACACACACACACACACACACACACATATATATATATATACATACATATATGTATGTATATGTATCTTAGAACTAGATATCGAATTCTTCGACTAATCTGGAATATCTCAAAGAAATCACTTTTCCAAAGAAAATAAATCGTTCCTCGATGAGACCTTTAGAAACATTACAAATTTGATCTTGGGGTGTTGGAAAACAAAATAAAAAAAAAAAGAAAAAAAAAAGAAAAAAGAAAAAGAAAAAGAAAGGGGAAAAGTCAACGTTCGGAACGAAAAAGAAATAAAAAAAAAAAAAAAAAAAAAAAAAGAAGAAGAAGAAGAAGAAGAAAAAGGATTAGATCAAATGAGAAATTTTAGATCAAACGAGAAATTTTAAAGCAAACGAGAAATTGGACATGACAATAATCGAATAAGTCGATCTCGAGCATTAACTCTTCGAAAAATCCTATTTCCGTAGTAGAGATTAAAACGAAAATAGAATGTCTGGATGCTCCAGAGTACAACGATGGAAGTCGATCCCTTTGGATTGGATCGGATCGTCCTTGCCTCGTCGACCATGTAACGCGACGA
>NC_140830.1:3107500-3127500 GCF_050613455.1 Vespa mandarinia
TAGAAAAAAAAAAAGAAAAAAAAAATCACATTAATCACATACTTTTTTAATCACGCATTATTTAATCGTAAGAAGAGGAAGAGGAAGAAGAGGAAGAAGAATAGAAAAAAAAAATAAAAATAAAAAAAAGAAAAAGAAACATTCACCTACGCATATACATACCATATCGTTAGATCCATTCGTTAAATAGTTAATCATTATTAATATTTATCGATAAGTACGCACCATTTGTGTTCTCTGGTGTAACCCCCTAATTCTCGTCATCGCAATCGCACACATCCGATGAGCTTTGCCTGCGATCGGATTTTCGAGTAATCCTTTAATTGAACTTATCCGTTTGGTGACCGTTTCGAAATTCTGACGCAATCCAGGCGCCACTGCCATGGGCGAAGTGCCCGGAGGTCGACGAGATACCGGTAGAAGAATGTGTCAAGAGCTCTGAGACCGCTTACTTTTGGTACAGAACCACTCTGGATGCGGCACCGTCGATCGAGGATGGCCAATCTCTCAAGTGGTGGATCGTTCTGTGCCTTCTACTCAGTTGGATCGTTGTCTTCTTTATCGTCATGAAGGGGATACAATCATCGGGCAAGGTAATTTCCTTTTAATTACTTTTAACTTTTCGAAACTAAATCCGAATTAATATTAATCTTAATTGTTTCTTTTCTTCTTCTTCTTCTTTTTTCTTTTTTTTTTTTTTTTTTCTTTTTTTTTTCTTCCAATTACAGGTAGTCTATTTTACCTCGATGTTCCCTTACCTCGTACTCACGATCTTCTTCATTCGTGGAATAACTTTGAAAGGTGCTAGTGCTGGATTGGCACACATGTATACGCCAAAGGTATATCGAATTGTTCTCGAGTTTGGGGATAGGGGATAATGAAATAGAAAAAGATAAATGAAACTCCCATTCGATCTTATTTCAATTAATTAATTTCTATCTGATGTAAAGGTCGAGAAATTATTGGAGCCTACCGTCTGGCTTGACGCAGCTACACAAGTCTTCTATAGCTTTGGATTAGCTTTTGGTTCCTTGATTGCATTTGGAAGCTACAATACGCCCGACAACAATTGCGTCAGGGACGTGATTCTGGTGAGCGTGTGCAACGCGTTTACCGCCATTTACGCGAGCGTTGTCATTTTCGCCATTTTGGGGTTCAAGGCGATGTCGAATGTGGACAAGTGCCTGGAAAGGTAATCGCAAGATATCAGGTTTCGGCCGAAATAAAAAAGAAAGACGAAAATAGATAAAAGGGAAGAAACATTCCTATGTCAGAAAGTAAAATTGCTTTTTTAACTATCGGTAGTACGATATGACGTTTACAATAACACGACAAACATTACTTCTTTTTTTTTTCCACGAAAAAGAAAGAAATAAAAAAAAAAAAAAAACAAAGATGCGTAGTAGGAATATAGTTTCGAAACAAAAACGATCGGAATGGATCATCTCGATATAGACATTACGGGGATTATTATAATTACTTGAAAAAAAAAACAAATGAAAAGAAAGAAAGAAAAAAAAAAAAAAAAAAAACAAAAAAGAAGTCCTAAATTAAAAAAACAAAAAATAAAAATCAAAGAAAAAGAGCAAAAAAGCATGTGCATGAATTATCATCAACCGACAACGACTCAATTGTCCGTCCATTGTCTCTGTTTCAATGATAGGAAATGTTTATAATGAATTGAAGAAAAAAAAAAAAAAAAAAAAAAGAAAAAAAGAAAAAAAGAAAAGAAAAATATGAGAAATATTCGCATCACATTTTTTTGTTTTCTTTAAAGAAATTCTCTTCTTTAGAGAAAAGAAAAAAGAAAGAAAAGAAAAAGAAAAAAAGGATTTTATTAATTATACAGTTATCATTAAGATCGAATTGTTCGTTCATTACGCGTGTTCTTAAAGTCGGTTCGAGATTGTAAGATATCGAAAAGAAAAGAAAAAAAAAAAAAACAAAAAAAAAAAAGAAAAAAAGAAAAAAGGTTTTCATAACGATTTAACAAGATGCACTCATCGCGAGCTCTTATCTATCCTTAACAGCCAAGTACGGGTGCTCCTTGCCTACGTTGTCGCTTACGCTCGAAAAGAAATTCGTCGTGTTTATTACTACATATGTATATCGTATCTCTCTCTCTCTCTATCTCTCATCATCTCGACATTCGCGGGAACCTTGCCAAATGGAAGACACATCGACGTTGTAATTAAAACGTTGCAACGACGAAGAGGTAAGAGGAGAGGGAAAAGGAGAGATGATAAAGGGATGCACCCACTTTTATTTTTTTTATTTTTCTTTTTTTTTTTTTTCTTTCCTTCTTTTTATTTTCTCTTTTCTTTTTTTCTGCACGATCTTACGACTATCTATTTTACAAAGGCAAACGATTCTTCTTTTATTTTTCTTTTTTTTTTTCACCATCGTTAAACAATCCGATAGAGAAAAAAATATTTTCGATGAAATTTATGTTACGATATAGAAAAGAAAAAACGGAATCAACAAAAAAAGAAAAAAAAAAAAGAAACAAAAAGAGAAAGATAACAATAACGGTCTACAAAGAGCCCTTTTCCCTCTTCATTTTAATTCATAACACACTCGTGGAATACGCACAATAATGCTTTTAAAATAAAATATTAATGTCTAATGAAATTCTACTGAAGTTCTTTTATCTTTAATACGTTCGGGGATATAAAAAAAAGAAAAAGAAAAAGGAAAAAGAAAACTAGCAATTAAGAATATATATATATATATATATATATATATATATATATTGCGATAAATGAAATTATCTATAGTATACCGAAAGTAATGTGAATTTTCGAGATAAGAACATTTGCACTTGTGTGAAAAAATTCTCTCTCTTAAAAAAAAAAAAAAAAAAAGAAAAAAGAAACAAAAGAAAAAAAATTATCTGTTTTAAAATAAAATAAAAAAAAAAGAAAGAAAGAAAATAAAAATAAAAAGAATATAATAAAAGGAAAAAAGAGGGGAAAATATGAGATAAAAAAAAAACAACTGAACTAGAGGTACTGCCGGTTTGGTTTTTCGTTTTGTGTTATATTCAAAGACGACGTGCGACAGATTGAACAGGCAAAGAGATACTCGAAGTTCTAGGGAAAAAATATAACTTTTCGTTGTTTTCAGCAATAAGGCCTCGCTGATCAAGCATGGTCTTCTATTTGCAAATTCAACGACTGACGATTACGAAAACGTTCTAAATACGTTCAATATTTCGACTGCGAATTTGACCTTGGATAGATGTAGTATGAGCGAACAACTGAATAACGTGAGTATCAAGAATATTCAAGAATCGATTTATTCTAAATTTATATCGTGTACCGATCGATTTCATTTCTATATGATACGAAACCTTCGACCATTGATTTTCAGGCTGCCGAAGGTACTGGATTGGCCTTTATAATCTTCACTCAAGCGATCGTCGAGCTTCCAGGTGCACCATTTTGGTCCTGTATATTCTTCCTAATGCTTTTGGCCCTTGGACTTGGCTCACAAATTGGTATTATGGAAGGAATGTTGTGCGTAATCTTTGACATTGATCTATTCAAGAGAATAAAGAAACAGTATATAACAGGTAAGTTATTACTTCTTTTTTCTTTTCTTTTTTTGTTCTCTTCTTTCTTTTTTTTCTTCTTTTTTTTCCTGTTTTCATACACATTTTTTTCCCGCCAATCAATCGATCTAAATGACGATATCCTTCGTATTTCTTTTTCTTTTTTTTTTTCTTTTTTTTTTTTTTTTAAATTATTTTAGGCGTAGTATGTATCGTTTGTTTCTTCGTCGGCCTCATCTTCTGTACCGGCGCAGGAGAATACTGGTTGAAAATGTTCGACAGTTTTGCTGGTACCATTGGCCTCGTTATGGTCGCACTTATGGAAATGATATCGGTCATCTTTGTCTACGGCCACGAAAAGTAAGTTTATATTCATTTTTATAACATTATCACTATAACATTATCACTATAACCACGTATTTTTATCCGTGAGAAATGTTTAGAGGGCATCGATCCTTATTCGATCGATATAAAACATATCTGTTATTATCTTTTATGTATATATATATATATATATATGTATGTATATATCTTTGACGAATATTTTATTAGATTCACGAAAGACATCGAAGAAATGACAGGTTATAGGCCTGGTATTTATTGGCAAGTTACATGGAGATTTCTCGCGCCTATAATCATGGTTGGCATACTGATCTCCAGCATTGCTTCTATGTTTATCAAGAAACCAGAATATTCAGCATGGAATGCAACGTTGGTAAGCATATAATCAATTGAATTTCATTATTTTGTATATTACATCGATTTATTCGATCGTAACTTATTGACAAATACGATCATTAATTCATTTTAAACGAATCAATTTTCATTTAAGGCCATTACTATTTTTAGTCATGAGCGAAACAATTTATAGATCAGTCATTTATCTATGCCTTTTACAGTGAACTTTAAAATCGATATTGTAAATATACCTGATAATGGCCATCTGTTTGAATATATCCAAGAAAATGTAGATAATATTTTTTCTTTTTTTTTTTTCGTTTTTCTTTTATGAACAAACACATGGAATTTTTTTAATCTTTCTTTTTTTCCTATCACAGCTCTAATAACAATTAATATATATATATATATATATATTTTTTTTTCTTTTTCTAGGGTATAGCAGTATCTACAGCTTATCCAGGCTGGGTCTTAGCTATTGCAGCATGTATAATTGTTGCCGGTATTGCACCGATACCAATAGTTTTTCTACTTAGAGTATTCCAATGTGTAAAACTCGACGTGGACATTCATCAGGGTAGCATTCGTCGGATCGACACGACCGTATCGACTAAGGAAATGATGGGTGACGTTGATGTAAGTTGATTGTATCTATTATTTATATATTTCATTCAACTGCGAAGAGAGAACAAAAATGTAGCTTTTTCTGTCTTCCCTTACACCACAACCTCGTCTCATTGACAAAATAATTTTGTCTTTCTCTCTCTCTCTCTCTCTCTCTCTCTCTCTCTCTCTCTCTCTCTCTCTCTTTCTCTTTTCCTTTACTTCTTCTTCTTTTTCTTTTTTTGCTTTCAACTCGACTATTTTCTCTGGTGTTTTCGAGCTGCAAAAGTAATCAATGAAAAACACAAAGAAAGAAAAAAGGAAAGAAAAGAAAAGTAATATTAGAATTTTCTCGAGGTAAACAATCGATAAAATTTATCAAATTTTTATCTCGACTATATAAATATACTTGAGAAAAGTATGAGAAAAGAAAAGGTCAAATGGTACGGATACGAAATATATTTCATACTGTGTGTTTAATCGATAATGCGATTCGGAGCAGTCGAATTTCTTACGTCATTCACGCTACATTCTCTCTTTCTTTATCTCTCTATCTCTCTCTCTCTCTCTCTCTCTCTCTCTCACTTCCATACTTAAAAATATCCGTTTCTAGAAATAGAAAGTTAGAGAGAAAGATTTATGATTCGTATAAACTTCGTGACTGTAAACGATCCAAATGAAATAATAATTATTATCAAATTTAGTAAATAATTTTCATCTTCTCTGTTAACCATAATCATAAATGACGTTGGTTACTATGATACGAATCCAAACAAGACGATTAGAAATACGCTTCCAAGTTTATAGTTAAAGCAATGAACTATTATCGAATTGATTTAAGTCGAAAAGTTATAAACCGATTTAAGCGTCAACCAATAACGATCGTCAAACTCTTCATAAACTATCTACGATTTGAACACGTCAAACAACAAGTAATGACGATGTCCAACGTCATAAAGTTCAATAACACGAACACGTTCAACCTATATCAACCTTGACTTTGAACTTTTATCCATCAATTCCTTTCATATAATGAGAGAAAGAGAGAGAGAGAGAGAGAGAGAGAGAGAGAGTGAAATAGAGAGATCATTAATACCTTAGAAATTATATAACTATTAGAAAACCTGATGTAAATTAATTTCTAATATAATGAAATTTATTTTCTTAAAGTATACTCGGCGATCAATTTACAAGATTATTAATTGCACAGAAATTTTATTAGATCATGATAATTGTCTAATATAAATTAATTTTTGAATATTTAATCGTATACATTTTTTTTTTTTTTAATTAATAAAACTCGTACCTGTGAAAATGTCGAAAGGGATAAGACGAGAAAATAATTGACGTTTATGATAAAAGATAGAAAGGAGAAAAAAGAAAAAAAAAAAAAAAGAAAAAAAAAAAAAGAAAAATTGCATTAAAAAGATTGAAGAGGATCAGTTTAGATGTTTCTCACGGAATAGTTTACAAGCGTGGCATTCGCGTGTTAACACTTAACTCACTAACCGAGCAGAAGAGAATAGGGGACGGACCCCTTCTATCAGAGAAACGTTTATATCGCACACTGGATGCAATCCGTGACAATTGAAACAATGGCGCTTGATATTTCGTATCCGAGGTTCGTGCCAACGAATAAACAAAACGGAACGCGAAACGAATGAATATAATATTATATATTAATATTTTCAATAGTTACAAAAAATAATTTGCGACGGGATGATATAGATTGAGAATGAATCGTCAATAAAAAAAAATCGATCGTATCAAGCTCGAAACCATTCGTCTTTCTTTTTCTTCTTCTGTATTTTCTTTTCTTTTTTCTTTCTTTTTTTTTTTCAACAGTTTCTGTAAACTCTAATCATCCGTTTCCCATGCGATCACATTCCATAAATTTTCTTTTCGTTCATTTTCAAAAATAATTATGTCTACACGAATAACTCGTTTTGTACATCACGAGGGAGGATTCTTTTTTTTTTTTCTACATAAATACAATTTTTCTTCTTTCTCGTTGCTGTCTTTGTTTTCTTTGTTTATTTTTTCTTTTTATTTTTCCCCCTTACATCCGACGTTAAAAAGTAATAAATTACGGTAAATTAGGATTCCGTAAGAAAACACTCATATCCGATTGGATTGAAAATTCAGATCATATATATATATATAACCTAGTTATATAAAATTTTTTAAAGCCTTACCAACCGTGACACACATTCGAATCGTCCCAATTTCATCTCTCTCTTTCTCTCTCTCTTTTATTTGGATCACCTCATTTCGGTCGATTTTAAATCAACTGTGGAACAGAAATTGGGATGACGACGATTTCAATGCTTGGAAAGTAATTGTAATATTGAGAAAGGATTAAAAAAAATGATCTATGATATTTTCGATAATGTATCATTCATCTAATCGTTATACTTTTTTTTCTTTTTTTTTTTTAATAATCTCTTAAATCTTACATTAAATCGATGAAATCTTTTTCGGATTTTATGAGGCGATCTTTTTTTTGTCTCTTTCTCTCTCTCTCTCTCTCTGTTTTTTCTTCTTTTAATATCGGACATTTTTATAATGGAAGATAAATTTATCGAAAACTTTTGGAATTCTTTTGTCTTTTTCGTTTTTGGTTTCTTTTTTTTATCCTCTTTCTTTTTAAATTCTCTCGTGGTGAACAATTCGAGATAGTGTCCGATGTGTTCAAGCTGAACAGTATGATCTGCAGTTATAGGTAAGCTTCCTCTATGTCTCTGTCTGTGGTCGGCTAAGGTCGATATCTCCCGTAGCTGCATCACATGTGAGTCCGTCGTAGATGAATATTTGAGAATGCACTTGATTTGACTTTTTTTCTTCTTCTTCTTCTTTCATTATTAATCTGATTAAATGATTTTATAGTTTCGTTTGTTATATCCCGTTTATTAGGATTAGTAATGTGGAATATCTATGATGTAAAAGCAAATTTTGCACGGATTTATTTAGTATATTAGGTACACAGGTGCCAACATATGATATTGTTCTTTCTATACGCGAAAATTTATATTTTATCAAGATAACAAAAAATCTCTTAGTTGTTTTTTATCGACGCGTAAACAAACACACACAAACACGTACATACACACGCAGAAATATAAAAACGTACGAAATTGTTTTTAGAAAGAACAATATCATTCTATAAAAAGCTTTTACAATATATAGAAAGATTTCCCCGCCTCCCCCACCACCACCACACGATAATCAAACAATATCAGATATAATAATGTGAAGAAAACTAAAAAAAAAAAGAAAAAAAAAAGAAAAAAAAACGAGAAAAACAAGAATATTATAAAATGAATAATAAAATAAAAAACAAAAAGAAAAAAAGAAAATGTTAATAAAATAATACTTGTACAAGTACAATGAGAACGGAATGAACTCAATCGCGAATAGTTGAGAGATAATGTTCAATTTGTAAAGTGATCTTGCGAGTTAATATAGACGTACACATATACGCCAACACACAGACGACATAGACACAGACACAAACGTATCCAATACACTCGTTCAATCAATTCGAGCTTTGGCTTGTAGCCAGAGTTGTTCTTGCTTTAGTTGCGAGAAAAAAAAAAGAAAAAAAAAAAAAAAAAAAAAAAGAAGAAAAATAAAAAAGAAGAAAATAATTAAGACGAAAAAAAGGAACCGATCGATAAATATTATTTTTCTTTCAGTTGGACGAGTATCACGATCGTTTAGAAGATTTTCCCGAGGAGGACGAGGATGTTAATAGCGACGACGACAACAATAGTGCACCGCCCATAACAAAGATCGTTCCAAATAAGCTTCAGGGTAGAGCTTTCAAAATGGAAGCAATGGAATTTTGAACGCGTCGCATTTAGGATGCGTTCCTTACGTTTTATTACAAACAAATGAAATAGAGGAAGAAAAAACAACAAAAACAAAACAGAGAAAGGAAGGGGAAAGAAGGAAGAAAGAAAGAAAGAAAGAAAGAAAGAAAGAAAGAAAGAAAGAAAGAAAATAAGAAGATAGGAAGAAAGGAAAGAGAGAGAGAGAGAGAGAGAGAGAGATAGAGAGAAGAAAAGAAAGAAAGAAAAGAAAGGTAGAAAGAAAAAAGGAAGCAAGTGAGAAAAAAAGAAAGAAAAAAGGGAAGCAAGCAAGCAAGCAAGAAAGAAAGAAAGAAAGAAAAGAAGCAAGGAAGTAAGAAAGCACGAAAGAAAGAAAGAACGAAGGAAAGAGGGAAAGTAGGAAACGTGAAAGCACGTTTAATTAAATATGTACATAATAAATAATAAATAATGCGATATGAATAAAAAAAAAAAAAAAAAAAAAAAAAAAAAGAAAAAAGAAAAGAAAAGGAAAAGAATAAAAACGGATCTCGTGCTTCCTCAGAGAATGAAAGAACGAGATTTAGATCTTCGATCTTCGTGGACGAAGATTTAGGAAGAGACCGTTTGAATATCGCTCGCTCGCTCGCTCGCTCGTATCGATCGAGAGACCGCATGATATCGAGAGATCGTATGATATCGAATATGCTCGTATACGGACGAGCAACAAGTTTCTTCTATTAGAAAATAGATGAAACAGTAATTTCATATTCGAAAATGTGTTTTCTCACTCTCGCTCACGAGGAAAATAATTACGCGAGTTGTTCCGTCAAGTTTGTTTTTTTTTTATCTTTTCTTTTTTTTCGCGCGCGCGTGTGTGTGTGTGTGTGTGTGTGTGCGTGCGTATATGCGTGCATGTGCGTGTATTTTTCTTTTTTTGTTTTATTTATTCCTATTTTTATTTTTTTTTTATTTTTGAGAGAGGACACTATGCAAATAAATAATATAGGAATTCGAAGAGCAATAGTTTAGAGAGAGAGAAAGAGAGAAAGAGAGAGAGAGAGAGAGAGAGAGAGAGAGAGAGAGAGAGAGAGAGAGAGAGAGAGAGAGTGATCAGAAAATAAAATTTAGATAAGAGCGAATTATGTTATCTATGTAATGGAGCACTTGTCTCAATTTCTCTGATGATTTATTTCCAATTAATCATATAATTGAAAATCTCGAATTTCAAATTTCTGTCTCTAATTTATTTGAAATATTTAAATTATTTTTCGATCGACGTGAGAAAGAATAAACCTACAAAAAAAAAAAATAAGAAAAAGAAAATAAGAAAGAAAAAAGGAAAAAGAGAAAGATCAATAGCCACGTGTGGCATCGATCAATCGACAATATCGTATATATTTTGATCTCTCAAGTGGATCACGTAGAATGAAATTTATAAACAGGGCAAGTAGATGCTGTTGAAAAAAAAAAGAAAAAAAAAAAAGGAAAAAGAAAAGAAAGAAATTTATAGAAATTACAAAAGATACAACAACAACAAAAGAATAAATAGCGTGCAAACTAATAATTGTCCGACTAATAATTAATAAGAAAAGTAATCAATTCAGCGAATTAGAATAACGAAAACGGGAGATTTGTTTCGATCGAAAATCGTAAAAAAAAAAAGAAAAAAAAATAAAGGCAAGAAAAATATGTCCCTGAATTTTCGAAGATAGAACTAGGCAGCGAAAAGGAAACAGAGGTAGAAATCGAAGGCAAAAAAGAGAGAAAAAAAGATAAACAAGAAAAAGAAAGTTTTTAGATCAGCGGCCGGCCTTTTTTGATCTTAAACTTAAAATCCTCGCTCTTCGATTATCATTATAATTATTTTCATGGCGTTTTAAGAAAGAGACGATTACAACGGAACGAAACTGCCATTTAACGAGAGTGGCACGAAACGTATTTTAAGTATATTTGGCAATAGATATTAGATACAAAAATCTAAGTAAATATATATATATATATATATATATATATATATATATATTAATGTATGTATAAAGTATACTTTTTAATATTAGACAATGCAAGCAAAAAGCCGACGTATGTGTTATTTGGATTTTCAATTTTTGTTTTTTAAAAGACGTATATAAGTACGTATTTTTAATAATAAAAAAGAAAAGAAGAGACAAAAAAAGAATAAAAAACAAGAGAGAGAGAGAGAGAGAGAGAGAGAGAGAGAAAAGAACGAATGATTAAGCGAGAGTATACTTCGTTTGTTTTTTATCTATATTTTTTAAGTGAAAGCTAATTAAATAAATAATTCTTATGAATACGCTTTGATAGGCTTCGAAACGTTTGTCAAAAATATATTTTATTGTCTGATATTTGTTTGGAATATATATATATATATATGAAAAGAAACAAAAAAATGGAGAAAAAGAAAAAAAAAAACAAGAAATAAAAAGAAGTAAGAAGGAAGGAGAAAAAAAAATCACAAATATGATGTTATTTGGCTGGTCCAGCTGTTTGAAATCATGATTATTTGTATAATCCGTATTAGGATGATCAAGATCATTTTGTCATATTGTCAAGAAAAATTTTCGAATGATATTGATTGTATGAAATTTAATGATATGAATCGATTTGAATTATCTCAAATAATAAATCATTGTCTGTTTGGTCATCCTAATCGACTTGAAACACTTTACCTATATGTATATATGTACACGTAATATCAAAGCACAGAGACGGATCAAATGAGACGACGAATTTCTGAAGAGAATTCTAAAAAATTAGAAGAAGAAAAAGAAGATGAAGAAGATTTTGAAAAAGGAACAAAAAAAAAATAAGAAAAAAGAGAATAGAGGACAAATCGGGAGGGACAAAAGAAAATATCGATCGAAAATATCCCAATGAAAAACTGCATCGTTCCTAAACTTACTTCCAATTAGTTCGGCTATGCACTAGCCCCAGTAAAATGCGTTTGGATCGTACAACGAGGCGTTAAGATTAGAAAATAAAAAAAAGAAAAAACGAAAAAAAGAATAAAAGAATAAATAAATCAAAAAAAAAAAAAAAAAGAAAAGGTCGTCGATCGCGTTACTCTATCCGTATTAAACTATACCTAATATTACCAAAGATTAAAATTTTAGATGATTAGTTTTAGCGAGGCTTGCCTCCGAATTAATAACAATCGAAACGGTCTTCGACTAAAATTCATTTTTCTCATTTATTATTTTATCCCTATATATCTTTCATTATTTTTCTAATTTTTCTGATGTTTCTTCTCTTTTCTTTTTCTTTTTTTTTCTTTCTTTCTTTTTTTTTTTCTCGAACGAATCAGTCGAACGAACCGAACCGAATATAAAATAATTATTGGCCTCTTTTTAAATATATAACTACAAACAAAAAAAAAGAATGTCGAGTAACATTCTATTCTTATCTCGAGTTATCAATAGGAAGAAACGGGAAAAGGAGCGTACTAACGTTATGTACATATATGTTTGCAAATAGATAAGATTGTCGGCTTCATAGAAAAGAGAGAACCGATTAAATATATATATATTTATATATATATATATATATATATATATATATTTATATAAATCAATATTACTGCGGATTAAACAGGGAAATATAATTTTTCGTGTTATTTATCCTGTGGAAATATTTTTTGGATTTGAATTCGTCAAAAAGAAAATAAAAAAAAAAGAAACAAAGAAAATGCAAAAAAAGGAGAAATAAAATTACGTAAAATGATATGTTCGTTTATGGGCAAGTTGATAAATAATTATTTCGATGGAAGGGGAAACTAAAAAAAGAAGAAAAAAAGAAAACCAAAAAAGAAAGATAAAAAAGATAAGATCTTATCGTTATCACGAATTCCGTAATATCGACTTTTTCGAGAAATAGAGAGCGATTTATCAAACGCATTCTAAGTCTGACAAACATTTTATAAATATCGACAAGACAGAAAGAGAAACAGAAAGAGAGAGAGAGAGAGAGAGAGAGAGAGAGAGAGAGAGAGAGAGAGAGAGAGAGAGAGAGAGAGAACAGTTAAAACCGTCGATGTATTTTTTAATGCCCGAACATTATGTATAATAATAATAATAATAATAATAAGAATAATAATATTAATAATAATAATAATAATAATAATAATAATAATAATAATAATAATAATATATCTTAATATAGACATAAATCTCACAGTATTTGTATATATACGAATTTTCTTTGATCGGCCCGAATGCTCATTTTTTAATTTCTTTTTTCATTCTATTTTCTTTTTATTTTTTTTCCCCTATAACTTGTTTGTTTATTTCCTTTTTCAATTATTATTTTAAAGATAGAAAAGAGAGAGAGAGAGAGAGGGGGAGAGAGAGAGAGAGAGAGCGAGAAAGAATACCTCGAGTTTCTTCGCTATACGATAAAAAATTAGTCATTCGACATAGATCGATTATTAGGACGTATTGTATACAATAATTCAAAGTGTTTGAATAAAAGCTTATTTATTGGAGACAAAAGATACATATCTTTTGTGCTTTTTTTTTTCTTCCTTTATCCTTTTAAATTAATTTTTCGCGTCCCCCACGCTCCCTTTGCCCTTCTCTATAATTCGTCAAATAAAATTCGTCCTTAATATAATGCTTAAAAATCATTAATTATTCCGTATCGATGTAATACTGGTGTTCTGATTATATAAATAATAATACTGATTATATAAATAATAACACTTGATGACGATATAAAAGTATGATTAATCCAAACGCAAATATCGTGCACGCGCATGTATATATATATATATATATATATATATATATATATATATATATATATATATGTATACATATATATATACACATATATGATTGTAAATAATTTTTTCTTCTCTTTTATTTCTTTTACGATCGATAATTATTCGTAAATCGATATATCGGTATTAACGTGATACTTAAGTCCAACTGGTTATGTAAATATTCAATCATAGCATTAAAATATGAATAATCAAACGTTGTAGCAATTAACATTGTAAATGTGCAAAAAGATGCAAGGTCAAGTTTTTTTTTGCTAAAAAGGAAGGCATGTTAACAATATTCCGTTTAATGTTCTTTTTCTTATCTTTTTTCTCTTATTTTTTCTTTTCCTTTTCTTTTCTTTTTTTTTTTTTTTTGAACTCGAAATCAATTTTTTCTCACTGACTCGCATTTGACGCGACCACTCATTTTCTTAACTCAAAAAATAAATCCAGTTGGATAAATAAATTTAAATGGTTTTTGAAATCTTTGTCAAATATTTATTAGAGAAAAGCCGACTATATCAGACTGATTCATTCTAGAATGACATTATATACACAATCTTTCAGAGATCTATTTACATACGCGTCTATTATCGGTAACATTTATCTTTATACTATCGTTTTAATGATCGTTCAATTAATTCGCAATATCTCAACTACCGTAAACAATGTTTATTAAATAATTTGTATGTTTAAGTATTAAAAAGTTTGAAGAAGAAAAAACACATGAATGGTATTCTTTTATATCGGAAAAAAAAGGAAAGAGAAAAGAAAATAGAATAGATAAAATAAAAAAGGAAAAAAAAAAAGGAAAAACGTAGAGTACTTGAAACGATGTACTTCATGAGCTATTATATTACGTACTCGTGTTAAATATGCAATGGTATTTCAATAAACATATGTGCAAAACTATTCGTTTGTAAAACTGTTCTGTTACAAGGACGATAAATAATACGTTACGCTTGTTGTGTTACGTTTATTACAGAGTACAAAAATGAAAGAGAAAAATAGAGATACACGCAGAGAGAAAAAGAGAGAGAGACAGAGAGAAAGACTGAAAGAGACAGAGAGAGAGAAAGAGAGAGAGAGAGAGAGAGAGAGAGAGAGAGAGAGAGAGAAAGAATTATGTTCATTAATATCAAAAATCACGAAGTAAAAGAGAACGGTTACATATCGATGATAATATTAAATTTAGCGATGAAGTACGATTATAATCGGAACGTTCACGTAATGCCGCCTGTGAAATCTTATCTATGAGGCTTTTAACAAGGTAGGCGTAGAACGTGGTGTAGTATGTGCGTGACTGGCGTGTTAACATTGTCTAATCTCTGTGGTTAAGCAATACATACTTTCATTGATTTTGAATTTATAAAAAAAAAAAAAAAGAAAAAAGAAGAAGTCTTTTTTTAATAAAGAATTAAAATATCAAAACTCGTTATGAACGAAACAAAAAGTACTGTCGATGTTATATTAAACGAACATAATTCCGTTAAGTTGCGTAATATTGAAAGATTTCGATCTGACAATGATATTGTTGATGATGATGATGATGACGATGATGATGATGATGATGATGCTATTGCCAAAGAATCGCAAGACGGAAGAAGACGTTTTATATCTGACGATGAAACAGAAAAGAAGAAGAAATTTATAGTTAAATACAAAGGACGTATTTACGATATTCGTGGATTTTTAAATTATCATCCGGGTGGTAAAAAGATACTTAGTTCATACAAGGAAAAACATTTGGATCGTGTTTTAAAAGAATATCCACATTCGGATGCGGCTTTCCATTTGTTTAATGAATATGCATTGGATAATAAAAACAAATACGACGAGCTTGAGGTAAGTTTCATTAAAAAATTCTTCAAAGAATTTCTATCATTATTGCGACATTATTTTTCTTTTCTTTTTTACTTTTTTTTTTTTTCTTTCTTTTAATTAATAATTTTACCTACATATTTCTAATAAATAAATTCAAAGAATCTCGGCGAAATGATTCAATGATATTTTTATAATTAAACGACACGAGTATGAATAATAATTGATTAATAATATTCCGTATCACAATGTGACGTCATTCGTCCTTTTTTCTTTGGGAGGGGCGCGGGGTGAATTTCATTAATTCAATTGATAAAATTGATTCGATTAAAGTCTATGATTTTTTGTTAATTTCGAACGTGAAGAAAAAAAAAATGAAGAAAAAAAAAAAAAAAAAAGAAAACAACAGAGAAAAGAAAAAAAGAAGAATGTATGATTATAAAACATGAAATACAATAGTAATTACGCAACAATCTAATATAAAAGATAGTAATTTTCTGTTCTATACACTCCATGCTATTTTTGCTTTTAATTCCGAGAATAATTTAATAGACCAATTTATCCCATCAATCTTCTCTCTTTGTTTCTTTTTCTTTTTTATTTTTTCTGCAATATACGCGTGAGTTTCGTCCGTTCAAATTTTGTTCTTCAAATGAGTTAAATCGAACAAAAATAAAAAGAAAAGAAATATCATTTTGTTCATTGATTACTGTTATAATAGATAGTGTGCAATCAATACTTTATAAAGATCCTATCAATTATCAATTCTGAGAAAAAAAAATGATCGAAATAGATATATACATACGTATATATTTGTGTGTGTGTGCATGTGCTTATGTGACAGCGTTCAATTTCGTAAAAAAAAAAAAAAGAAACAAAAAAAATTTCATTTTATTTATAGAGCACCATTAAATTAAATAATGTATAATCAGTAACGTTATGAAAATCCTATCAATTATCAATTCTGAGAAAAAACAATCAAAAATACGTGTGTGTTTATATGTGTATATATACGTATAGAAAAGAAAAAAGATTTAATTAAAGAATTATCTTAGAGTTTGATAGATTGGAACACACCTTTATTAAGTCAAGTGGGCAAGTTAAGTGATCGATATTGGCAATGGGTGAATCTACCGGTAAACCGACCGATACGATTATTTCAATCAAATATATTGGAATTTTTAACAATCACACCATGGTACATGATACCGATCGTATGGATCCCTATTTGTGCATATTTTCTCTATACGGGATTTAGTCTAAGCATTACTCGTCAATTTCCAAGTAAGTACTCACGATTTCTCTATGTTTCAAATAAAAAAAAAAAAAAATTTTTTATTTTATTCAAAGAAGAAAGATTCGAGAAGGAAAAAGAAGTTTGGATCATTCATGCGACCTTCTTATTAAATTCAAAAAAAAAAAAAGAAAAGAAATTTTCATACCATTTATGCATTCTTTCACTTCGAGTCATCTAATTACACTTTATGAAATTACGACTAAAAAAAGAAAAAAAAAGGAAAAAAAAAAAGAAAATAAAAAAAAGATAAAACATGATAAACACATGTTTAAAAGACACGATAAAAAAAATTACATATGCAGCCTTCGTTTTTAGTTTTTTCTTTATTAGAAGGCCTCCTTGCCTTCACGGGAGGGGTATTATTGTGGACATTTGAGGAATATCTGTTACACCGTAAATTGTTTCACTTCAGGCCACCAGGGAATTCGAAAATACTTATCACGTTACATTTCCTTCTTCATGGTTTGCATCATAAGGTAAATAAAAATTTTTAATTAAAAGTATAGTCGTACGTTTCACATCGTCACGATTAAGATTTAATCAAACCAGTTGAAAGACTGTAAATAACGTAGACACGTTTCTTGAAAGATAATTTAGTATGCAAACGTACGTTCAACGAACTCACTGAATTATGTCAAACATAAAATGAATCATACGAAGCGTCAGTTTGTTGCCTTTCTTAGAACAGGAAGTTACGAACTTAATTTGGTATTCTATCAATTCTTTCGATACACACACACACACACACACACACACATATATATATATATATGTATATATAAATATATAAATGTATATGTAATATATATATATATATAAATATATATATTTTTTAAATATAAATTTATAGATTCCCTTTTGTTTTTATTGATACTAGGCACCTTTTGATGGTCAAAGATTAGTATTTCCACCTATAGCTGGTATTATCATAGCAATTGGCATATGGAAATTGTACATATCGATATTTCCTGATTTTATAGCCAACTTTATTAGTGCTGGAACTGTTGCAGGTGAAGTATAATAATTTCCCTATACGTATAATTAAACGCACTATATGATATAAATTAAATAAATTTAAATAAATAATCTAAACCTAAATGTTTCTTCATTTTTCATAGGATACTTGTGTTACGATTTAATGCATTATTATTTGCATTATGGTAAACCTAATGCCAAAACATATTTTTACGATTTGAAGAGATATCACAATTATCATCATTTCTCGCATCATGATGAAGGTAATGTTTTTTTTTTGCGTTTCATTTTCTTATTCACACAGCATGAGTTTTATGTTTTATTCTTAAACATAAACATTTAATGTTTTATTCTTTATAGGTTTCGGTATTAGTAGTAAAATTTGGGATTATGTTTTTAACACAGATATAAGTTTACAGGAGCTGGTAAAACCAATAGAATGGTAATTTCCTGCTTATGAGTGATAAATGTAATAGAAAAGTTTATATCTAGCATGTAACACGCTTTCAGCTTGGCTATTGTTATTTCTGATAGAAAGTATTACTTAAGTACTTTAAGCCATATTGCTTAATAGATAAATATGTTTAAAAACGATTATACGATCCTCTGAGCGAAATACCATGTCATTAATCAATATTATACATGACGCATTTCATAATATAACTTTGGAAGATCTTATTAAAATGCATGTTGTATAAAGATAAATTAATTAAGTACTTTGATATTCTTAATCTAAATCAAGAGTATTCAATTAGACTCTTGATCACATTTTTTAATTAACTTAAATATCATTATAGTTTTTTTTGTTTTGTTATACCTCATAATATATATATATATATATATATATATATATATATATATATATATATATCATATTTTTAATACGATGATATATTTCCACAGCCAAGTGAATTACTTTCAAATATCAGTTATAATTAATTAAATGATATAATTTTCTTATGGAGTCTCAGTTTTAATTATTTTCCTACCCATACTCAGTTGAGGAAATGTACTTTTGTTTGGTGGTGGATTTAACCTAGACGACAAATAGACAAAAGGTTCTAATAATGTTTGTCTATCCATTACATTGATCTCATAATGTTTTACCTTTTCCCTGGTACACCAATTGCTTGCTTTATTAGATGTATTCTCTAAGCTATTAGATTTATTTTCATTATTAGTTTTATTACCTAAAACTATTACTGTTATTTCTTTCTTATCCTTGTTCTTATCGATGTCCTTCTTCAATGGAAATAAAACATCCAAAGATTCTGGTTTCGTAGTGTCGTACACTAAGATATAACCATCTGCAAAACCAAGATAGTGCCTGGGAAGTTGTTGATTGTTCGCGTTGCTTTGTAATGATTCTAAACCAGCGGTGTCGTAAAATCTAACTCTCTCTTTTGTACCACGATCCGTTTCTATATTAGCAACATAGATGTCTTCTATAGTGGGATGAATTTCCTATCAAATCATAGAAACAATTTTCAATAACTTTTCATCGAACAAAGTATTAACAAGTGAAAAGTTGTAATTATAACCTAAATATCTTACCGTTTTTGGGGTAACATTTCCATATATGAGTTGTTCTAGCAATGCTGTTTTTCCTACTCCTTTCATTCCACAGACGACTACTCTTGTTGGCTTTCCCATATTTAGAATCTGGTGGTAATCCTACCACGATTTCATTACCTTTTCCTATTACGTCACATCTTGGTATTTGCACTTGAAATAATGCATCGCTTTTAACGTGCAAGTTGATGCAATATTTCCATAATTTCTATCTTTATTTATTAAACGATCAAACAATCTCATAACCTTATTCTTATCATTGTGCATAGAATTTGTGATTGTTAATAATATGATGTAATTTTACTTCGAATATACAATTTCGATACGAATAAAAGAAATTACAATATGATCGACTTTTTATCATTTATTTTCTTATTTATTTCGTACTTTTTGAACACCTTACAAAGTAATTACGTTTCTAGTTCTTACCGCATATTTCCTCTTCTCTAATTGCATTGACCAATCAGAATCAAGATGAATCGACATTCGTTTATTTCTCAAGTTAGCAGTCGATCGAAGCGCCATGTGGAAATACCTTAAGCTTACACGTACGTGAAACACCAATCAATTTTGACGTGTGTGAGGACATAAGTGGCGCCTCCAAGCGGAGATGTAGGTAAATATATTTGAAAAATTTCTCATTTCAAGTTGCGCGTAATCGAATGGCTGCCATAATCTTGAGAGTACACGTTTTTAAAATATTTCTTCAGAAAATCTGCAAAATGGTAAGAAATAATTGAACAACAACCATCTCTTTATCAATGACGACGATCGGAAAAAGAATTATCCTTTGATATTCTCTTTTTAGCTTTTAATTTCATCTAATTGTGCTGGCGTCTTCGACTTCGGGTAAGTGGCCATTTTTCTATGACATTTTTGCGATTTAATCGTTAACAAATCGATTGATATCTC
>NC_140830.1:3132500-3152500 GCF_050613455.1 Vespa mandarinia
ACGAAAAAGTCAATAACAAAAAAAAAAAAAAAAAAAAAAAGAAAGAAAGAAAGAAACAGATAAATAACTAAGAAAGAATACAAAACTGACCGAGGAAATATACAGGATCCTTCGTATATGTATTTGTGTGTCTATGTTTTATGATGATCATTAGATCACGTTTTTCGAGAAATACGCATTAGACGAGAGAACACATCGAGTTTTTTCTTTTTTTTTTTTTTTAACCTTTTTTTTTATCTTTATATTTGCGTGTTATATTTTAAGTACCTTATATGCTTAAAATCTAATATTTACATGCTCCTACCATCGACGTATGTATACGTATGTGTACGTATGTATGTTTGTATGTTTTTATGTATTTCTAGGTACGTAAATTATCATACGAGGGATCCTACGTGATCGCGAGAAAACGTGCGTTACTCATCGTATTGAACCGAATATATAAGGTGTTGGGTTAGTTCGGATTTAAAAAGTATATAAATCTTTGAGATAAAACGGAGAGATCTCTCTATCTCTTTCTCTCTCTCCCTCTATAAATATATATATATATATATATAGATATCCTTCACTCTCTTTTTCTTTCTCATTCATTTTAAAATTGACGTAAATGACGATGATCTCTTCTTTTATAGATATATACGATAGACATTTAGTTGTCATACATTTATTTCTATCGAATGGACGATCTATTTCTTCTTCTCCTTTTTTTTTTTTTTAATAAAAATTTCCTGAATCAAATATAACGTGCGTATATAAATATATATATTTTTTTTAATTTAAAACAAGTATTTTTGTCTTAAAAAAAAAACGAAAAAAAAAACAAAAACGAACATATCAAATTTTCAATTCTAATTAATAAACAATGATTTGTTACTTAGAAATCGACGAGATTTCTCTGAAATTACTTTTTCTTTTTATTTATTTTATATTCGATCGAATACGATACGCTAACGTTTCCCTTCGTCGATCGATTTCAATCCGAGAGCTATACGCGTTTTATTTTGTAGTTGTTGTTGTTGTTGTTGTTGTTGTTGTCGTTATTGTTGTTACTAGTAGTTGTTGTTATTGTTGTTGTAGTTATTGTTGTTTTAGTTTACGGGCCGGCATTAATTAATTTCTCCCGTTCGCTTCTAACGCTTTATCCCCGTTTGCTTATCAACGATATATATATATACATATATATATATATACATATATATATATATATATGTATATATATGTATAGTGTTACTATCGCCTAAGGGTACTAATCACGTCACATCGATAAATATAACTCTTCGAACGTACAGACAGAGGATCACAATCGTTCGTCGCTCGAGTAAAAAGCGGCGTCGTCTCCACGATATAAAAGTATAAAATACGTGCCAAATTCGCGAATTGGCTTGCTACTCGTCGGTAGTCGACGTCGATTAATATATATATGTATATATATATTTATTTTTTTTTTATTCGTTTCTTTTTTTTCTATCTTTCTTTCCGTCTTTTTTTTTTTTTTTTTTTTTTTTTTTTTTTTTTTATCTCGAGCCACAGAAAGAGAGATTGTTGCTCCGTTCTCTGCTGTATTTAAACGAATAAAACACGTTTAACGAAGAGTCGAATACTGTAGAGAGAGAGGAAAAAGAATAATAATAGTAAAAAAAAATTATTAAAAAAAAATAAAAACGTAATAATAAAATAATAATAATAATAATAATAATAATAATAATAATAATAATAATAATAAAAATACGAAAAATGTAAAAATGTTTTCCAGAGTCCATCCAAGACGAGAAAGACACGACGAAGTTCGACTGATACGCATGATTATTTTACATTTTAAGTATGACTCGTCGTATCTGTTTGATATCAACCTTAATCGTGAATCGAAGAGAGAGAAAAAAAGAGAATGTCTGGACTGAGGAGAACGTTCCTAACAATTATTATTTTTAAATATCGAAATGAATTCCTACGAAGATGGCACGTAAAACGTCGAAGGTTTTTTTCTTTTTTTTTTATTTTCTTTTCGTTTTCCTTTTTTCTTTTCCGTTTCGTTTTGTTCGCTTTCTTTTCTTCAAAACAAAAAAAAAAAAAAAAAAAAAAGAAAAAAAAAAGAAAAAAAAGAAGAAGAAAAAGAAAAAAGAAAAAGTAAAAGAAAGAAAAGAAAAAAAATAAAATAAAAAAGAGAAAGAAATAGAAAACAGGCCGATAGACTTGTAAGGTCATTCGATGACCTCTCGTTCAATGACCCCGACTACCGACGATCTAGAGAACGCAAGAAACGCAAGAGATCCTTCCGTTCGAGCTGCTTCGTGTTTTTCACTTGTATCGAGTGTTTTCTTTTTTATTTAATTATTTAATTAATTATTTATTTAATTATTTATTTATTCATTTAATTAATTAATTTTATTTATTTATTTAGTCCGAGATTCGTCGATCATACTTTTCGTTCTATTTCGTTTCATTTTTCGTGTGTTATGTTGTGTTCGTTCGTTCGTTTGTCTGTTTGTTTATTTTGTTTGCATTAAGTATGGCCTCTTTGTGGCATCATCGTCAGCCTTCGCACACACGCTACTTAAATATAATACACTAGAAACGTTCCCCCGTCCTTAAGGAACCAGTCAAGGTCTCTCGGACGGATTATCGTTCAAGGGGGACGACGAGGAGTATTGGCCTCACAACTGTTCCGACAGTATTATCACCGTTAGCGTTTGAACGTTGTCATTGTGATAGAGTTTATTGTTGGAGGCATTGTTGAACGAAACTCTACCTTCTTCGAGATTTTCACTAGTTGTATTTTCGCAACCTTCGGCCTCGGCCCTTTCCCCTCTTGGTACGTCGTTATCATCTTTATCATAATTTTCAATATTCTCATCTTTCGAGGAGAATTCGGAATTAGTTTCATCCCTCTCGTCCTTGCTCGTATCCAGTTCCTCGGTAGATACGATCTTATCTATCTCGTTCTCATCTTCCTTCCTCGCGCACGAAGAAAAATTCTTTTTATCCGTGTAAGAGTATCTCGTTGGTAGGCCAATAGAAGATTCGATAGGAATAAACGTATTATCCGAGGTCGTGGAACGATATCTTAGGGTACGTTCGTTACTCGGTACAGAGTCGCCGTCGGCCCGACGAGTTAAATTAGCCGTTGGTGATATTCTCGAGATCGTACCTGGACTAGGACTTTCCGTAGGACGTAATAGGGACGGCGATGGCGTAGAGAATCTCGTTGAAGAATCATAAGTTGGGGATCGTACGAGTGCAACAACGTCCGGCTTGATCATAGTCACTTCCTGTAGACCGTATGGACTTCTTAATATTTCTTCAGAACTTCTACGATTCTCGGGTAGTTCGGGGAGAGCTTCCAAAAGACCAGAACGATCGACTCGACGAGGTAGAGTACCAGCATGACCGGCTATACTCTCGGCACCGATTGGCCTGCAGTGTCGATAACGTGACGACGATGTGTCCAAACTTGAAATTTCTAATAATCCAGATCTATCGACTCGTCTCATAGTGGTTCCATTATCAAAGTCATCGATGGAACTTAATGGACGAGGACTTCTCTGTGTTAGATAATAATCTTGTTCGGATTGGCCACCATAAATAATTGGATTACAACGTGGCGAACGTAGAAAATTATGACTCAAATTGGTCGTAGTCGTTGTCGCCGTTGCCGTTGCCGCGACAGTTGCGGCCGCATTAGTTGTCGTCGTTATATCCAACGTTGTTGTAGTAGTAGTGGTTGTTGTTGTTGTTGTTGTTATTGTTGTTGCTGCTGCTGCTGCTGTTGCCGTCGTCATCGTTCCCGTCTCGGACATGGCCGACACCGCTGCTGCTGCTGCAGCTGCAGCCACAGTCACGTGGCCAGACGCACTGGGTGTCACCGATTGCGATTCCGAGGGATTCTCGATCACTATCTCCATTCGATGACGGTGGTGTTGATGTTGTCTGTACTGCGCCAACGGTTGCCGATGGGGGGCCTGCTGCTATAGCCAAGTAGTACGCGTGTTTCCGGCTCGCGAGCCGGTAGGCAGGTCTCAGACGATTATTTCTCTGATAATTCTACGGCCACGGCTGTTGGGAGTCGAATAACCGGATTCTAAACTCTCGTCGTAGGACAGGCTCACTTGTTGCGGTGGCTTCGTGTCCTCGTCGTAATTTTCTTGATAGGGTAATCCAGAAACATCGTACGGTGAATCTGAAATATTCGAAATGAAATTAATCATCGATCGATTAAGCTCTGTCGATTCATCTTTTAAAACGACCGACGTTAATTGGTTTTAAATATAGGTAACAATCGTTGAAAGACGAATAAAGAGAAATTTATCTTTGAACGAGCCTTCGGTTTATTTTTACATAATAGAATACGAACCAACGTGTTTTTGAGACTTGACAACCGTAGCGAATGGCTCCGGGCAAAATTGTTGCCGACTAAGATTATGGCTCTCCCTGTAATGTGGGTGCGCCGGATAATCGGACTCGGTGGTGGCGTATCCACCCAAATCATATGGTTGGTTGACGCCGTTTGCTGCCGCCGACTTCATCTGCCAGATAGAATCTTGTGAATTCACCGAGCCGCCGTTGTTTGAATTTGAATAGCTATTGTCCATATAACCCATATTGACACCTACAGTGCGAAATGTCTTATTAGAAATTTCCATTTTGTATTAAACGAATTCGTTAGAAAGAGAAAATTAAGGTAAAAATTTTTAAAGCATGGCACGTATTAGTTAATGCATAGGAACCCTTAAATATAGAGTTAGAAATAATTCAACATTTACCGTTCTCACCGTTGATGTTATGATTGGGCTGATGATAACCGTATCCAGGTTGAGCATAAGCAGGACTCTTTGAATCCTCCATAGCTAGTGCATGATCCAAACTATGTTCGAGGGCTTTATTCTCGGCGTAATAAGGCGGTGGTGCTTGAGTTTGTTGACCATTTCCAGCTACTAAGCTAGGTCGTACTCTGGAGAAAACGTTTGAAAGGAAACATATCGTCAGATGGTTTGTCGTCGATAAGTATTATTTCAATCGAAACCTTTCGACTACTATACAGCTAAAGCTTTATGTAATTAACACGCGTAACGTAATAATGTTGATACGCGTAAACTTACGCGTTGGTATCCATTTCATAATCCTTGGCCTTGGCAGCGTGCTTTCGTCTGCATCGGCAGAACAAAAGTAAGAGAGCGGCGAAAAGTAAGAAGACTGCGCCGCTAACTACCAGAGCGATCAACGTCGGCGTTGCAAGAGCACCAGCTTGCGCTATATAAGATGGGCCGACTGTTTAACAGAAAGATTAAGCGAGGCTAAGGATCAAAGCGTACCACAAAACATCTCATATTGTACGAGATCTCAATCGACAACGAGAAAAGAAAGAAAGAAAAAAAGAGAGAGAGAGAGAGAGAAAACAAATTTAGACGTACAAACATGTTTTATGGCCGATGAAAATTCTAACAAACAAACTCACTTTCAGCCTCAGCATATTCTCCACACTTTTGACGATCGGCCTTTAGACATAGCCTAATTCTGAGACGTGGCTCTGAATCCGAAGATTCCGGATCGTCTAGTATGCTTTCTCTTTGCGTAGGTGCATTTCCTAATACTTCTAAAGGCCACTCCTCGACGATTCTCCATGAATTGTCCGTTCCGTCGAATTTCTCGATCGAAGCAATCAAAGCCAAACAAGTCGCGCCAATATTTATAGCCAGGGTTCCGGTCTCGGGATCATAGCTGACGCGAAGCGGCGTGGGTATTTTCGCTACCGCCGTAGTTGCAACCACTTCGTCCGAATAATCCGAATGATTTTTCGTATTGTAGACCTTAACTTTAAAGGTATAGGTCTGATGTTGTTCGAGATTTGTAACGTTGCAAGGATTCGATCTCCTGCAATCCATTTCGAGCCACTGTCCAGCTGGTCCTCTAGGTGGTGTACAATCAGGAGTTATCACCTCGTCACCTCCAGCTACTCTTCGATAAGAAACGAAATATTTCGTTATCGGTAGACCACCATCGAAACCTAATTCCCAAAGTAACGCGACATGAGTTGGACCAATATCCATAGCCGTTATGTTGATCGGTCTTTCAGGTGCACCTTTAGGTTGTAATCTGATCGTCGAAGTAATGCTACCTTGAGCATTGGCCGCTCGACAAGTATAATCACCGTAATCTGATTGTTTTATATTGGTCATTCTTAAAACTGAGGTATAAACGTCGTAATTGTCGCTGCTCGTAGATATCTCGTAATGACCATCGCTAGACGATCCTTGTAACGTCGCCGCGTTATTACCAAAACTCCATTGAAATTCTGGCTTCGGCCAAGCTTGAACTTTACACGCAACTTCGGCGGTTTCACGTAAATTGTATGCAACCTTTCCGTGCTGATGTAAAATTATTGGCTCGTGTTCGACCTTCAACATCATCGTCGACTCGACCTTTTTAACTTCGTTAACGAAAACGCACGTATACTTTCCTCTGTCACTCGCTATGATCTCATCGGTTTGCGGACGAGCATGACCCAAAAAACTCAATGTTGAGTTCACGGTTATCACGTTACCATGACCTTCCGAAGCGGTCGTTATCACTTTGTATAATCTTTCGTCGGCCGTTAACTCTTGGTCGTCCTTCAACCAACGCACACTAGGCCTTGGCTTCCCTTGTGCCACGCACGACACTTGAAAGGAAGATTCTCCGACTCTGCGAATAGAAATAGAGAAAGCAAACGTAGAGATATATATATACATATGGATATACATACATATATATATATATATATATATATATATACATATATATACATAGAGAGAGAGAGAGAGAGAGAAATTTGACTTGGCAGTTCGAAGCGATTCGTTCCGATCGATCGTGCAAACATCATGTGCGGTTTCTACGCTTCGATGTTACTCTCAAAGGGAACTCGAATTGCTTCTTTTCTTTCCTCTCTCTCTCTCTCTCTCTCTCTCTCTCTCTCTCTCTCTTTCTTTTTTCTTTTTTTCTTTTATTTTTCCTGCGTCGAATAAGTATCGAGAATCGCAAACTATTTATCTCTTTGAAGGGTTGAATTTATTTTCCGTAGAGAATCATTAAATGCGCGCGCGAGAGAGAGAGAGAGAGAATTCGGGAGAAAGGAAAATGCAAGGATGAAGTCGCGAGAAAAAAAAAAAAAGAAGAAAAAAAGGAAATGCCACAATACTTACTTTCTCGTGACGTGAGGTTGTAATTTCGTGAGTATCTTCGGAGGTTGATGAACTGTGAGATTAACGGAGGCAGCTTCGCCATTTCCAATCTCGTTCATGGCGTAACATTTGTATGTACCTTCGCTTCCCAAATGTACAGAATCAATTTCATACTTAGGGCCAGAATTTTCGGTTCTAACAGGAATATTTTCACCGTCACCCTCCTTCCACCATTTGTATTGGGGTTCGGGATAACCGGCGGGACTAGCCATACAGGTTAGAATAACTCTGGAACCTTCGACGGCTACAGGCGAGTCTGGAGTTACTCTGGCCGGTCCAGGCTTGTGCCTAATTCGAACGGTGACGTGTGCTTTGGCCGAATGATTCCTTCGTTCGCCACCGGTCGGATGAATGGTATTAACAGCACGACAAGTGTAATTTCCAGCGTGATCGGCCGTGACTCGAGTTAATCTCAATATCGAACCGGATTGTCTGAACTCCGGGCGACCTTCACGGAGCCACTCGACTATGGACGGGGCTGGATTGGCCGATACGTTACAGTGTACCGTCACGGTGTCCTCAACCTGAGCGATTCTAACGCTCTCACCTTCGATAGACACGGTCGGTGGATAAAGTACATCGAGTAGCAAAGAACTCTCGCCTTTCTTTCCTAGACCGTTGTCGGCTTGGCAAGTGTACTTGCCAGCATCTTGCAACGTTACCTTTTGTATAACATGTTGAAAGGTTGTTGCAATGAAACTACCGTCGCGCCACCAACGTACCATGCCAACGACTGGTTTCGAATCCACATGGCACTCCAATGTTGCGGTACCGTTCACCTCGACTTTCAATGGATTTCCTGGGCCTACCGTAACGCGAGGGAAATAATTAACATCGAGCGTAACTGTGGCGTTCAATGTCTCCCCTTCTCTCATAGCACGATTTCTTACTACGCATCGAAATATAGCACGATCGTCTTCCTTCGTTGGTTCGACCAATAACGTTCTACCGGAATGAAGAAGAGTCGTGTTGTTACCCCGGTACCATCTTACCTCGGGTTCAGGACTACCACCGTTCGTATTACACTGAAGTTCCAATCTTTGTCCTTCGGTAGCGGGCGCCGAGGTTGGAGATATCGTTGGTGGCCCTGGTGCTCTTAATACCGTCAAAGTGATATACTTCCTATGGATATCCATACCCGTACTACTCACTTTAACTCGACACTCGTATTTCCCATTGTCCCTTTCGTACGAAACATTTCTTATTTGTAGGTCGTAACGACCTTCCTCGAGATTCATAAAGACGTTATAATTCGGTGATAACGAACGATTCTCGATCGCCGCGTTGTCATGATTGTTGTTCGTATGGGTCAACCAAAAACACGTTACGTTTTCCTTTGGCGGTTCGAATCGACATTGCAATTGTACCGTTGAACCCTCGTGCGTGTCCATCTGCGTTTCCTCGACTCGGCCCTGCGTTAGAGCTGAAACAACAAAGATAATTCATATTTAATGTCGAACGAGCTTCGTTCCTTTGAAAAGTTTTATATTCGATAATTCGAAAGAACAATTAAAAAAAAAAAAAAAAAAAACTATAACAAAGCGCTAACTAGGAATGTGTCTTGAGATCGAAAGGGGATGATTTTACGGCAGACGGGTTAGCGACACCGAAGTAAATCAGGCCGTGCGTTCTGCATCGAAGGGAGTCATCGGCTCGAAACTGAGTCGTCGTGCGACGCAAGCATACGGATCGATAACACTCTTCTCGTCAAAACTATATCGAATAACTTTATCACGACATTTTTTCTCCTTCCTTTTTTTTCTTTTGTTTTGTTTCATCGATCCTCTTCGATCTCGTTCTTATTTATATTTTTATCTTGATCGTGTCAAATTTCAATGTCGAATTTGTATTTCTATTATCGACGTCAAATTCCGATTCTTGGAATACAAAAATATATATATATATATATTTATATAAATAGATCAAAATTATATCAAATAGATCGTCTGGATTTGTATATTGCTCATGTAAAAAATGCTACATTTAGTATGATCGAATTAAAAAAAGAGTTAGTCCTATAAAATAATCCAAGATCGAAATAGATTCCTGGATGAAATGTTCGATGGTATATATCAAATAGTTAATTCATTAAATTCCTTTCGATAAATCTCTTTTACATACCTGATGTAAGTATAAACGTACGATTATAGAAAATGATATAGAAAAAGTTGACGATCAAATTGATACTATCGTGATATTAATTTGAGAAAGTAGAACGATAAAAGGGATTGATTCCCTATTGTTATCAAAATTATATCAAAAAGTTCATCCCGTAGAATTATTTTGGATCCTTTTAAATTTATCCCTTTAATAACCAAATACATTTATATAACGTTAATTGTATTACAATCGTAAGTACGTTTGGGATTCACTATCAATGAAATTTTAACGTGCTCTCGTATTAGCATGAAAATCGATTGTAAAGGGATTAAAAACGTTAGGCATATGGATCGATAGCACTACGAGTACCGTTCGATATCTCGGAACCACGAGACTTGTGATGTCCCTGCGAATGTGCTTCGTCATTGGGTCGCCTAACGGTAAAATCACCGGTTCGACTCTTTAACGATATCGAGAGAGAGAGAGAGACCTCTTCTCCTCATCTCTCGGCGTTCATTTTACGACCGAGCAACTGCGGTAGTCAACTTCTTTCTTCTTTTCTTCTAGAGTTTTATGTACCTCTTTCTCTCTCTCTCTCTCTCTCTCTTTCTCTCTCTCTCTCTCTCTCTCTCTGTCTCTGTCTCTCCCCTCTTCTCTCCTTCTTTCATATTTACGATCCATCGGTTTAACGCGATTTACTTCCGCGAATTTTCAACGTCGAAAGGGAAGGAAAGGAAAGAAAGAAAGAAAAAAAAAAAAAGAAGAAAAAGAAAAGAAAATTCTCTGCAAAATTTTCTCATCATTAATAAGAACGGCGCAAGTTATTATCTTTGAATATTTACAATATTAATCATGCACGATGGAATCTATCCGGTGTATTGTCACAGGTGTTTTAAAAACGAGAGACCACCATTGGTAATTTATATCATCGTACGTTTGAAATATTCTTGAACGATTTTACGAATCGACGATTCCATTTTCAAAGTCTTTTTACACGGTAATTTCTTTTTTCTTATTTTTTTTTTTTTTTTTTTTTTTTTTTTTTTTTTCTTTCATTTTCCCTTTCTTTTGCTTTTCCGATCGTAAACAATTCTCTAAGACTGTTGCAATTTCCACGAATGGTATAGGAAAACGTGAGAATTGAGTCTATAAAAAAGTAAAAGAAGAAGAAGAAGAAGAAGAAAAAAGATATCTAATCGATTTGTAAAATCACCTAAGAACTTTTTACCACATCCTGTATAATCAATCGAGTTTCTTCGAGGAAAATTTATCTTCTAAATCGAATTTAGAAGACGTACGATCTTTTTTCTCTCGTTCCTTTTTTTCTCTTCTCTTTTTTTTATTTTCTTTTTTCTTTTTTTTCTTCCAAACGATACTTTCCAATTGACAAGAAGAAGTTTGTACATTCGAAGGTGTGAACATACAAACGTATAGATAACACAGATCTACGAGAGCACAAAATTTCGTATTCCTAAGACGCCTATGCTTCTTAGTTCTCGTGCTTCGTTTCAAACCGAACTCCGTATTTACCATGTCTCTGTGTACCACCAGCTGTCTCGTTTATTTTAAAATAATCCACAAACGGACTTTTACTCTTTTTCTTTCCCTTTTTTCCTCCTTCTTTTTCTTTTTCTTCCTACTCGCGATCTTTTAGAATATTTCTTGTATTATTTTTTTTTGTTTTTTTTTTTTGATACACTATACACATACATATACGTATATATATATATATGCGCGCGCGTGCGCGTGTGTGTATATGCGTATATATAAAAAAAATCTCGGGAAGATTTTCGATCGATAGTTATAGTAAAACTTTAGCGATGTTCTTCAAGATTAGATTCGTTCGTAGAGGAATAGAAAGCGCCTACGAAATGACGGACGTCCGTCCTCGATTTTCCACGTTTCACGTGAATAAAAAGAGAGAAAGAGAGAGAGAGAGAGAGAAAGAAAGAAAGAGAGGGGTATATATATATATACATGTATATATATATGTACAGCTGGATGCGACTGCGTACAACTCGTTGGTTGACATTCCTCTACGAGCAGAATGACATAAACAGTGAAACAAGTACGAAAAGGGTAAAAACGCTCGACCAATATGCGTGTGAACTTCGTCAGTGGTTCTCAATTTAAAATGATTCGAAGGAAAAATCGAAAGAGGTAAAAAAGATTAGAGAGAAAAAAAAAGAAGAAGAAAGAAAGAAAGAAAGAAAGAAAGAAAGAAAATACTTCGCAAAAATTCTATTCGAAAAGAAGTTTGTTTTAAAGAGTTTTTAAACTAAATCATTAAATTTAATTGGGAGTATTAAAGATAGGTAGTAGTTGGAAACGTAAGTTTCTTTTTTCTTCTTTTTCTTCTTTTTTTTTTTTTTTTTCTTTTTTGGTCAATACGAACGAATTAGTCGAAGTTCTCGAAGGAGTTACGGACGTGTAATGACGTAGTAAGGCTTGGAGAGGAAGATAGGATGATGGTGATGGAGAAGGAGAAGAAGATGGTGATGGAGATGGAAAAGGTGAAGGAGAGGGAGAAGGAGGGTGGAGCATAGAAAGCGGCTGGAGAGAGGAGAGTAATGGCGAGTAGTGGGAGATTAGCCAAGGTGAATAGAACCACGAAGGAAGGCTTCGATGTTAAATCCTTGAATCGTTTGTTCGTATATTTCTTTTGAATGTTTAGATACGATTGAAAAAAATCATTCGAACGTATGAATATATATATATATATATATTTATTAAGAGGAAAAGAGAGAGAGAAAGAGAGAAAATAATAAAAAAAGAAAAGTTCGATATTTAATTCCATCGTATAAGAATAACTTGTATAACAATATTCGACAGTATTTGAAATAAAACACGTATAAGTCATTCATTTGAAAGATGATAAAGTTCCAGATTACAACAACTGCTGGCAAATCATTAGGGTGATTTATGATTTGAAAGAGTCATTTTTAACGAGCAGTAACCTTTCCCTGCAATTTCCACCTTTACAAAGCGCTTGGTTATACCTACTCCGTCATTTGTTATAACTCTCTCGTGCATTCCGATTGGATTGCGTAAAACGAATTACGATGGACTAGTGTAGTATAGTTATGCGTACGTACGTACGTAGGTAGGTAGGTATACATATACATATACATACACATATAAATGTTTCTTCCGTGTGTTCGCCATCACGAGATTCAAACGTGTATGCATTCGATCGAACGAAGAGAGTATAGAGATGCTCGCTCTATGCCTTTGCCGAGTCGTTAGGCGATTTCTCCCTGGAGGATTTAGATCTCTATGACAAATCGTTTCGGGATACGGATACGACGAGCTCTTCTGCACGATGAATGGAGCAACCGTTTTAGTTTCGATGTTATCAAGATATCAGGATAACGCCTTTATGCTCGTTCAATGTCGCGTTTGGTTTTTCTTCTTTTACTTCGTTTCTTTTTCTTTTTTTTCTTTTTTTTTTTTTTATTTTATTTTTTATTTTCTTTCTTTCTTCTTTTTATTTTTATCAGTCAACATCACGTCTACGATAAATCGATTAATTCTCAATTTCTTTTTTTTCCCCTCATTGTATTGCATTTTTCCCTTTCCTTTTTCCATCCTCATTTCATCCCTTTTCTCTTTTTCTTGTTTGTTTTAATTTTATACGAACGAAATAGTTTACAATAGTTTGTGACGTTAATAACGTACGTACATAGATATACTGTTGTAATAGAAAATTGTATGAAAAGTTACTCTCTCTCTCTCTCTCTCTCTCTCTCTCTCTCTCTCTCTCTCTCTAACATTGAAAAGGTTCCACGTTGAAACTCGGTTGGAAACTTATGTCGTACCCAGTTAGAAGTTTTTCGCGATACTGTAGAAAAGCATCTTATCGAACTTCATTCCGTTCGCGTCATTAGCACGCGCGCGCGCGCGTCTTCTTTAACCGACGAGAAAAAGTGCATAGCATGGCATTGGCGATCGTACGACGTTCGTTCGTTCGTATGTACGTTCGTGTACGTTCATTGGTTCGTTCTTGAGCCGGTTAGAAGAATACAAAACGCTTCGGGCACCGAGACGTACGTTTTTCTCTTTACTTTACGTTCGAGCGCCAAGACGGATAGTTCTCCTTGCATTTTACACTTATTCTCGTTTGAGCTAAGATCGAAGAAAAATCGGTTTTCTTACGGTGAATCTGATCTTTCTCATTTTTTTTCCTTTTTTTTTTTATCAATACCATTTTAATTCGAACGATCGAGGACAATATTTCTTTTCCTTTCTTTTTTTTTCTTTTGTGCTCTTTCAAATATAATATTACATTCTAACGCGTTTGATAAATTTTTTTCAACACACACATATATATATATATATATCCCTTTCTCTCTCATTTTGATATTATAATATGCTAAATTTGTGTGTATAAAAACAAAATAAAGGTTTGACCCTTATGAATATATGCATCTTTCTCGGTATCGTATTTCACGTTCGCGACACGCCAACACCCATGCACGTAACATAATTTTGACTTTCCTTCGTAGAGACGAGCCCCCGAGACTCGTTCGAACTTTGATTCGGAATTTATGATTTCGCACAGGATGCGCCCTCGGTAAAGTGACATAAACTTTGCTTTATGCATTCGCGAATTTCATAAAACGATGAAACATTTTCCTTCAACGCGTTTTTAAACTTTTTTTTCCCCTTTTTTCTTTGACGATGCCACGAAGAAGCCCAAAGTTATTTATATGTTATTTGTATATATATATATATATATATATATTTTTTTTTTTGCCCTTCAAAAAAATATATCTGGAATAAATATGTTGAGAATCACTGTTCACGTTGGCTCATTGACATCGCGACGCATCTCGCGAGATAATCCTAGGGATTTACACGAGAGACTCGTTCGAACGTTGATTCGAAATTTATGATTTCCTAGGACACACACGAACGAATGAACGAACGAACGAACGAACGAACGAACGTTAAGTATAAAGTGGGTATAACATCGTAAATCGTACTTCCGTTTGCCGGACTTCGGTCAGCACGAAACTCTGCCTCGCGATTCGCGATAAGTCGAGTCGTTCGTCGCATAACTTACTTCGCTACCGGAGTCGTATTCTATACCATCGTATTTACCGATAACAGAATCGCTCGACCGGACCACCGATCGTCTTTATCTCGGAAAAGAAGGACCTCCTGAGAAACCTCCGGTTTGACCTTTAAGAACTTACTCTACTTTAATCCTTCCTGTCTTCTTCTTCTTTATTTTTATCTTTTACTTTTTTCTTTCTTTCTTTTTTTTTTTTTTTTTTTTTCATTCTATTTCAGAGTAAAAGACGATCTTTTATTAAAATCCATGAAACTTTCCGAGATAAATCTTTATCTTTCTTTATTCCTCACCATTTTAATTATATTTTCCATTTCATTTTTAACTAAACGATATATACGTTCATATTAATTTCAATACGTATTATAATTATAATTATCGATAAAGCGAATGAAAACATATCTTCGTACATTATATATGTATATATATATATATACGTATATATTCTTTTTTATTTAGGATATTAGGATTGTTTGGTATTAAAAAAAAAAAAGGAGGGGAAGGGAAGGAAAAAAAATTGGAATACGAGATGCTTGCTTAATATGAAAAATTATGAAACCCTGTCAACGTTGAAATTTCTGCTTATGCAATCGATGTTTACGTGATATCGTATACGATGGAAAGGGACGATGGCGTTAATACGACAGAAATAAGCGGGATATCTACTCGAAGACGACGCATCATCGAGTTTCATACGACCGATCGATCTCGTTTTATTCGCTTTACTCTCTTAGAAAGAGCTTTGCGAAAGTCGAACCGTTGACATCGATCGTTCGCCACCTTCATTGATCTTATAAAAAAAATTTCAAAGGAATCATTGGCGCTAATATAAAATTATCTAAATGATGGAATTATTATTATCGTCTTATACCATTATCCTATTACAACAGTTTAGATTTAATCGCTAAGAAGAAAGAGAGAGAGAGAGAGAAAGAGAGAGAGAGAGAGAGAGAGAGAGAGAGAGAGAGAGAGAGAGAGAGAGAAAATTTGTGTTTCATGACATACGCATGTATAGTTTAGGAACATTACCAACGAAACTCCTAATGCTTCGACGAACGGTGTTCTAATCGCGTATCCGATAATACCACACTTAAAGAGAAAGTCGAATAAATCATAATCGAAATTTATATCGTTATAAGTATAATATTTCGGATATAATTTTACGCTTCGCCGATTAATAATAGAATTGAGAATTAAGATGAAAAAATAAAAAATAAATAAATAGATAAATAGATGAATAAATAAATAAAAAAGGACAAAAATTTTAATTATCACATTAAATCCCGTATCGTTCATTCTCTTTATTTAATCTCGCGATTATTAGAACTTTTTCAATCGAACGACGTTATCTCTCTCCGCGTTTTTGAAAGTTTCGAAGAACGTTAAAAAAAAAAAAAAAAAAAAAAAAAAAAACAAAATTCGTTTTGCTTATCGCACCATCTCGATATAATCCGCGTTAGTTATATTGACCTCGATCATTTGAGCACACTGAAAATGTAACTCGATGAAACGAAGCGAGCTTTTTTTCTCACCCTCCCCTATCCCACCTCACCCCCTTCAACCTACTGTTATCACACGCATCGGTCATTCCGCATTTACGAAAGCGTTGACGCGAGGAAAAAATAAAAAAAATAAAAAAAAAGAAAAAAGAAAAAAAAAGAAAGAGGAAAAGAAGAAAAAAGACAAAAAACCAGGTACGTTACGCGCGGTTGCATCTCAGTTGCGTGTAGTGCCTAGTAGATGCATTGATAGTATATATACGTTGAGTACGTCACGTCACGTGGTAACGACTTCATTGATATGCGCGAACAGAACGATCAATTTTCACGGCCCTATATTTGATTTATCTTTTCATTTTCATTCTTCGTTGATGTTCATTAGGTTTTCTTAAAAAAAAAAAAAAAAAAAAAATCCACATTTTCAATATTAATTCGTGCTTGTAAATCAAATTAAATTAACGATGAGAAACATTTTTTTCTTTCCTATAAAGCGAGTGTAATACAATAATATCATTAATGTATAATAATAATATATAATAGTAATAATAATAATTGTTCAGAGATTTTTTTACAATAGAAAACGTACGAATGAATTCATTCTTATTCATTGAATTAGTATCCTCTAATTATACATACATATATGTATATATATATATATATATATATATATATATATATATATAATTGTATTATTAGATATTAATGAAAAGTGCGAATGTTCCGGATATACTCACCACTGCACAGAAGTAAAATGTGCAGCACCGCTATCCGTGTGCTCCGCGTTATCCTGAAGGCACGCTTATCCATATCGAAGAGATCCTCTTTGAGAGAGAAATAAAAAAATCAAAGTTTGAAAGAAATAATCGCGTATACACTATTACTTCTTCTTCTCCTACTTTTTTTCTTTCTTCCTTCCTTTCTCCTTTGCCTTTTTTTTTGTTTGTTTTTTTATTCACTATCTTCTTTCACACGTAATCTTTTCATTGAATATATATATATATATATTCTTTTTTTTTATTCCATCGAATGTACTACACGTTTACACAAATCGAATCGAACTTTCACCTTCGATCCGAGAACACACGTAGATCTCGTACTCATTGCTTCGATCTTTCACCACATTCACCTATTCTTTATCTTTTAATTTTCTTTTTTTTCTTTTCTTTTTCCTACTTCTCTTCTTTTATCTTCACTTTTTTTTTCGCACAATCCTTAAGGACACTCTCTACATCTCCACCTTCGAACTCGTTCTCTTTTTCACGATCACATGGTCGCAGTGATCATTAAAATATAATCCAATATTAAAGTGAAATCCAACTTGTGTTAAGAGATCCCTTCGTAAGCACGAACACATAAAATATGTATATATATATATATATACACGCGCGCACGTACGCATGCACGTACGTGCACACACACACACACCCACACACTAAAATTATCTCTTTAACTTTCACCATAAAATTCTTCTAAATTTTTATCGAATAAATAAAAAAAAAATATACATATATGTATATATACGTATATGTATATATATATATATGTATATATAAATATATATAAATATATATAAATATATAAATAACGTCTTCTCTCGTGATTTGGGGAAATAAAAAAAATCACACGAAGGGATGTAAACGGAAAGAGATGGATAGAGAAAAAGGGAGAGAAAAAGGGAGAGAGAGAAAAAGAGAGAAAGAGAGAAAGAGAGAGAGAGAGAGAGAGAGAGCGAAAAAAATTCAAGACAGTTTGAAGCAATGCGCACCTCTCGACGGTCGCACGGCAACTGAGCGTGGGGTCGTGCGCTGCCGTTGCAACCCCCCACCGTTTCTCACCGTCCCTCCCCCTTCTCAGTAGAACGACAGCCGTTGTTCGCGCGCATAGTATTCCATCTCTCTCTCTCTCCTCTCTCTCTCTCTCTCTCTCTTAGACATTTTCTTCGGTCCCGGCAAGTTCTGTAGGTCCCATGAAACGACGACGGTTGCGATCATTTTCAACGTTGATAGCGCAGTCTGGTGTAAGGGCAAGGAAGCTTAGGGCCTTCTCTTCCGTACTTCAAATAAAGTGGGGGAGAGGATCCCGCCAGGGCAGGTGGTTCTTTCTCCCTAAGGCTAGGCCCGAGGGACCGTCTGCCCTCCCTTTTATATTCTCTTTTCTTTTTTCCTTTTTTTTTTTTCTTTCATTCTTTCTTTCTTTACCTTTTTTTCCCTCTCTTTCTCTTTCTCTACACCGAAACCTGCCCGTGACCCTTCGTGCCTTATACTCCGTTTCGGTTCTTTTTTCGTGAAGGGCGGAAGATGAGATTAGAATGACTGTTAACCTATGAATATCCGTCGTGGATCAGTAGGAAGTCGAATTTAGGAATGGAAATTTCGTTATTCGAGAAACGTGACAATTTTGCTGTAAGTTTCTTCTCTCTCTCTCTCTCTCTCTCTTTCTCTGTCTTCTTTTTTCTTTTTTTTCCATCCTTTTTCCTCCAGAGATAGGGAAAAAATTTTCACGAGATTCCTAACAGCAAATTCTTCTATTTTCATCCGTCCGTGTCTTTTTGACATCGAGTATCGATTATTCTTAAAAAGGGTCGAAGTAATATCGATGGGAAAACGTGACAATTTTTACTGCGATTTTCTAAGATCCTTATCGCTTCTTTTGCCATATATTATATATATATATATGCATATATATATATATATATATATATATATATATATATATATATCCTGCTTTCCTGTTGGAAAATCGATTTTTAAAAGGTTAAAGTAATGTTTATTATTGAAAACTCTGACAGGTAGGTACATATGTAGATGCTAAAGAGAAATCAAAAGAGCTTTCATACGCTTCCCTCTTCTACTTTTATCGTCGCTTATCGATTCTTGTTGCGGAATTCTGTCACAATTCGCTTTTAGGAAGTCGACGTTCGGATATGGCGTATTTACGAAGGGTGAAACCGAGCTCAAAAGGATTCGCGAGCGTGCAAATCCGCGAGTCTCTCTGCCTTTCGCACTTTGCCGCTTCTATCTGGAATATAGTAACGTTCTATATATGTCTTTCTTCTGTATATAATATATATATATATATATTATACAAGTTATATATCTGTAGACATATATATATATCTACAGATATATATACATACATATATGTATATATATATATTTGTATATATATGTATGTAGATTGTAGAGTATAACGCACAGGGCGTCAATGCCGTACACACGGCTTCATCCTATTGGCGTACTTTGTCCGTATGCCTATTACGTTCCCGTCACACGACGGATCTTGTACTCAATCGGCCTATACAAATCATAAACAGGCCCTATGATTCTACTAATACCGTATTCATATTGCGCATTCAGCCCTTTTAGTTCTCTATACCGATTGGAAAATCCCAATGATACGACTATGTTCATGTTCCGATGCAATACCGTAAAGCCTAGACTCGTTCTAGGAGATTAGATTTCAAAAAAAGAAAAAAAAAAACAGAAAAAAGAAGGAAAGAAGAAAAAGTTAGGAGTAGATACATCTAAGTACGTGCGTACGCATATATTTAGGTTTTCTTTTTTTTCTTTATTTTTTTTCTCCCTTTTTCCTTTTTCTTTCCTTTACACTTCGTATTTGACTTTTCTTTTTCTCTTTTTTCTTTCCTTCTTCTTCTTTTTCTTCTTCTTCTCTTTTGATTCTATCACGTTCATTTAAAAATTAGAAAATTGTTGGGGAAACGCGAAAGCACGTTGGAATTTTCTTTCGACGATTTGACGAAGGTCGAGCACTCTTTAAAATCGTTTTTATCGCGTTGGAAGACGATCGATTCTCTCGTCGTCGACACGATGAAAAATTCTAATGACACATTTAGCCCTTATCCTGATCTATGAGACGTCTCAAACCGAAGAACGACGTACGGTGGTGTATTCTCTCTCTCTCTCTCTCTCTCTCTCTTTCTCTCTCTTTCTACGATATTCTCTCTACGGGAAGACTTCTTTATCTGACGACTCGAAAAGCAGCAGCTAACCTCGACAAACGTAGTCGTGACACGCGAATTTCATTCGGATAAAGCGCCTTGCAAACTACGTTTCTCTTCTTTTCTTGTCGGTCTTACTCTTTCACATTTCCTTATCC
>NC_140830.1:3157500-3225000 GCF_050613455.1 Vespa mandarinia
CTTCTAAGGTTTCTCTTTGCTTACGTTGATTGCGAAGGTAAACGAACGCCCTTTCCTGTGGCCTCTTCTCGCTCAGAGAATTTGGATCGCTTGATCGTTAGGTAAAAGAGAAAAAAGAAAAAAAAAAAGATAAGAAAAAAGGAAAAGAAGAAGGAAAATGGAAAAAGGAAGAAAAAAGATGAAGAAGAAGAAGAAGAAAAGAGAGAATGAGAAGAAAATAAAAAGAGAATCGTTTCTAAGCACATTCGAATTACAGATATCTACACATATATATATATATATATAAATTGCACATATGTGCATGTATTCCAAATGTAGATATATGCATTAAATGTACGTATATGTACACGTATTGTTGATACGTGTTAGATGTACATATATGTACATGTATTTCAGACACGCGTTAGATGTACGTATTTGTACATGTATTGCAGATGTCTATGTATTTATTCAAATATACCTTTCTCTTTCTCTCTCCGTCCGTCTGTTTCTTTCTCTTTCTCTCTCCCTCCCTACTTCCCCGCCCTCCCCTCTCTCTCTTTCTTTTTAGACCAACCTCGCATTCATGGCAGCGATAGCGCGAACACGATAAGCGCAACGAGCGATGCTTACTCGAGTGCCACGAAGCTGCCGCATAAATATTCGTGCCGGCGACTCATTATCGCCGTCGTACTCGGTTCATTACCCTAGCAGGTCCTTTTGACCCCACGACTACGAGGATCTTCTCTTCTCTTCTCTCTCTCTCTCTCTCTCCTCTCTCTCTCTCTCTTCTCTTTCTTCTCTATTTCCATTTTAACGTATACATATATACATATATTATATATATATGTATGTATATATATTTATATATATATATATATATATATATATATATATATATATATATATCTATGACAAGTCAAAGTATTAAGGTTCTCAGTATTACTTTGAACTTTCGAATACGATGGCTCTTGTGTCTATCTCATTCACCGAGTCGTTATCGAATTAGTAGACAATTTTGTTAACAGACTAACTGGGCTATACAACGAGATATATATATATATATATATATATATATATATATATATATATATTCATAAGTAACTTTGACTAATTGTAAGTTTTGTCGCTCAAGGAACCGTCCTAAGATTTTCTTGATTTTCTTGAATTATGCTCTTTGACAAGCTTCGGAAGAGAATTATCTATGTATGTATGTATGTATGTATGTATGTATGTATGTACGTATGTATGTATGATAAATTGTATAATGTCACCAAAGAACGTTATTTGATATTTTTGCTTATTTCGTCTCAAGATAAATTGACCATCTTCTTTTACACACGAGTTAACTATTTATCTTATTCTCACTCTTTCCCTCTCTCTCTTTCTCTCTCTTTCTCTCTCATGTTTTTCATTAACGACGAGAGAATTATTCTTCTCTTACCTTTTCCTCCCCTCCCTTTTCTTTTTTTTTCTTTTTTCTTTTTTTTTGACGTTGCAAACAGAAATAAGAACGTTTAAAATTTCAATGGTACTAATGTAATCATTCATTGTTTCCCTTTTCGTGGCAAAACTTCAAGTGAAACAAGAGTCTTACGTACATAGTATAATACCGTTAGACGTGCCAGATAGAGAGTACTTTATGCCAGAAGGGAAAAATAATAGTGGCAAATCAGTCGAGTAGGTGGCAAACTTGGCAACACTTGTATATACACCCTTATTCCCTCGCTTTATCGCTCTCTGCGAGTATATTAAGATTGATGGAAAGAATTCAGAGAGAGAGAGAGGGAGAGAGAGAGAGAGAGAGAAAGAGAAAGAGAGTGGTAAAAAGCTTGCTCGTGTTGTTGATCTATGTATCGACAAGGGAAAAACAAACTTTAAAAGAAAAAAGATGAACGCGTAGAGATATATATGCATGTGTGTATATGTGTGTATATATATATATATATGTATGTATGTAGGATTACCTCGAGTCATTGACGCAACATTTCAAGTCCTTTCGGGGTTAACTTCGTAAATAAACATTCTAGCTCTCGACGTTGTTATTATCTTAGAGTTCTTGGAATTACTTACCCTCTAGTTGTCCTCAATTTGATTCATACATCGTTGATAAAAGGATCTTAGTAAGAGCCGAGCTCTCGTAAGATACAGATCCTCTAAGAAAATTAACTCGACTTTGAAGGATCTCTCACAAGCGACTTTATTTTTCTAAGGTAAATCCTTTCATCCGGTTTATTAAATATTACAGAATATGATATCTATATTATATTAATTGCCAATATCGATAAATCGTTCTCTAATATCAGTCCCCTATTCTGAATTCTCCAACAGTTTGGGATCGAAGGCCCGTCGAAAATGCATTTGATTAAATGGCAACAATTCTGGAACTGTATATTAATCGATGCTTACCTGTTTTCGCCAGCATTCAATCCTACCGTTCTAGAAATGATTGCGGCCAAAATAATTGCGTTCCGATTAGCGAAATACCGTTCCAAGTTGCGTTTAAATTGATCGATTTCTATTGTTATTACGCGCTGATCATTATTATGGAGTATAAATTTTAATAATTGTTATATTATAAGTTATTATATATATTATAAGTTTTAATATAGTTATAATATTACATTAGATAGATAACGACTAGATGAGTCAGTGGAAGACATGAATCAATAGCTACATACGTATTTATCTTTTACTATATTGTATATATATATATATATATATATATATATATATATATATATATATATATATAAATATATATAATTTCTTATCAATATATCTTGGGTATTAATACGGCACACGTGCGTAAGTACTATTTATTATGACAAAGAATAAATGTTTTTATTTACTTGGTCTTTTCAAGTCTAGTCGAGCGATCAAGAAAACAAGTAAAAGATGTCCTAACGAGATCACGTTTCTCTCTCTCTCTCTCTCTCTCTCTCTCTCTGTATCTCTCAGAAAGAATGAACAGAGAGACGATCAGGAAGGGTGGCAAAGAGGTCTCCACAGTGAAACCGTTCCACGGACAAGTCGTTGCCATTCGTCACTTCCGCTTGATAATCCACATAGTTTTTCCATGGCGGACAACGGTCGGGCAGAGAGTAAAAAGTACTTTGTCTTCTTAGAATCGTTGGAACGTCCAACCGACGTTCCAACGTTTCCTACTTCATCGCGATCATTCTTCCGTATTATTTCTTTATCATCTTTTCATGAAAGGAGAATACATCGCTATCACGTGTTCGTCGTCCAAGGTTCGTCAAGTTTTCTCGATGAATTATCGACCAATTATCGATTGAACGACCGACAGACCGACCGATCGATCGATCGATTGAATATTGATCCACAGAAGATCGAATATTGATCCACGTAAAATCGATTTAACCGAGCGTACGTGTGCGAAACGGAATAATGCAATTCGTCTAAATGGACGAAATAGTAGTATACTCGATCACGTTTCGTTTAGCTAGAAATAAATCGTAATTAAAGCCTCGTCACTCTCATCATTTTCAAATCGCAACTCGAAATCGAACCGTTCCAATCCGTTCGACCAAATTCGATCGATCGATCGATCGATCGATCTTCGTCGAGCAAATTCGCACATCGGTTTTTGCAACGTGTAAGAGAGAGAAAGAGAGAGAGAGAGAGAGAGAGAGAAAAAGATGGAGTGAGAGAGTAAGAGAGAAAATAGCTGAATAACTAAGAGCTTGGGATATTGTTATCGATGGACGAGGTGTTTCTGTCAGGTTTGTATTTATTGAATAGGATGATCGAAACGTGACCCTTTTCTAATGAACCTTAGTCTGCTTTAGTTATTGACTTGATACCTATTAAAAGGGTATAACGTTATGACATAAAGCGAGTCACCTCTTTCTCTCTCTCTCTCTCTCTCTTTCATACCTTTTTTTATAATGAAAACATTCATTTTCGAAGGATACGATTTCTTTTCATCGAATTTATTAACGTTACCGATCTCTGACGATCATCGTCATTCGATTTCTTTTTTCTTCTTCGAACTCTAGAAAGTTCAATCTCTAATTTTCTCTTCTCTTGGAACAAACTCCTCTCCTCTTTTTCTCTCTTTCTTTCTCGTACAGGCATATTGATTTACAATATAGTTATAATATAAGAAGAAAGGAAAAAGCGAAAGAAGGAACATTACACGAGGCAAGATTTTTCTGTAAAAAGAAAAGAAATTTATAACTAATATACACACGCGCATACACATACACGCATATATATATACATATACATTTAAGAAATAGATTTATTATCGAATTTAAACACACTAGAATGATAAAATGAAGATTGTTATTAGTTTTCTCTAAACATCTTTGATTTCATTTCCTTCAAATGAAACACGAACTCACGTTTATCGGAATAACGTTTACCTCGGTTGCGCGAGAGAGGAAGAGAGAGGAAGAGAGAGGAAGAGAGAGAGAAAGAGAAATAGAGAGAGAGAGAAAGCCCTTCAGGTAGTAGAAGCTCCAGGCACGAAAGGCTCAGCCTCTGCTCACCGGCAATAAGCGGCTGCTGTTGCCGCCGTTGCCGTAGCTGCCGAGTCACGCGACCATCAAAGATTCAAGGCCCCCGAGGGCCAGCAGATGGTCCCAGATCCAACGTGGTCCCGACTTCGAACCTCTCGCAGCCTCTTCTCCTTCTCTTTCTCTTTCTCCTCCTCCTCCTCCTCCTTCTCTTTCTCCTTCATCTTCGTCTTCCTCTTCTTGAACTGGCAACGTTGCGTTTCTACCAGCTTCCTTTGGCTCACACCGTTAAAAGTCCCTGAAACTGGCTTTTCCATAAAGCCAGTAAACGTATTTCAAAACGATATCATCAGGCTCTCGATAGTCTCTCAAGAGATTCGTTAGGTCGTTGAACTTCGACCCCTTTTGCAAGCATCTTATCATTTTCTTTAATAATAAGTTAGAACGTTACCCGCACTATAAATATGTAATTGTTATTACAAACGTTATTTACCAATAATTCGATTACTATTTTTCTTTCGTTCAACGATATATATGATTTATTTTATCAAATTTAATGTAAAACACTTAGGTAACACTTATGTAGTTCTAATGTAATCACATATGTTTCCTTTCTTCTTATCTTAACTCAGGGAAAACGTTTGGCAACGCTGTATAGCTACGTAAGGCCCTCCTTGTAGTATACTATGCTCGTGCTCGTGCCGAGGCCTGCCGATCAGGCCCGACTCTATTCGCTCATGGACCATTCCGATGCACCCATTACATACTAAATCATTATTTCATTATTTCTCATTAATATCGTACGAAATATCAATAATTTATTTACTTCTCTTGTAAAATATAACGATAGATCGTAAATGAAATCGATTAGATCGAAAATATACGATTTCCCTGGTCGTTCTAATTTAAGAATAAAAAAAAGGTTCGTGATTATTCTTTAACAATAATCATTGTTCAGAGTTCGTTCGTGTAAACGTAAATTCGTGATTACGAGTTTCGTGATAAGAAAGCATCGATTAGAAGGAAAATTAGGTCAAATTATACTATTAAAGCGTGCAGAGAGAAACGTTCGTTATTCGTGATATATGAAATCGTTCATTTTAAAGAGAGAGAAAGCTAGCGAGCGAGCGACCGAGAGAGAGAGAAAGAGAGAGAGATAGAAAGTGTGTGTGTGTCTGTACGCCTGCACGTTATCAAAAAGACAAGAACGTAATTGATAAGAGAAGAAATATAGTAGAAGGGGGCCTTGATGGGACTCGAGACGATCCTGAACAAGTGTCAAGAACCGGCTGGCCCCTGACGCCGGCATTGTCTCGGCCTCGGGCGAGTAGCTATATAAGCCCCTTCACCCCCGCCATCGCCACCGCCGCCACCACCATCACCATCACCATCACCACCACCACCACAACCATAACCACCACCACCTCCACCACCACACCACTACTACCACCACCATCACCATCACCATACTCGTAGCTGTTATACCGGTATTTACTATCCCGAAGACGTGACCCCCTTTACCAAAGATATACGTATAACGCCTTAGGGAGATGAAATTACGCCTTTGTCTTCATAGCTCCTTCTAAATATCCGTAAATTTTCATTCGAGAAGCTCAATGATCTAACCACCAGATGGTTAGTGTGGCCCGTCCCCTTCTCCATTTCAATAGGTACCTCTTGTTTATTCCAAAAATATACATAAGATATCTTTATCACCATTACGTTGGATTATTAGCTTTTATGGTGTTATACGTACATACGTGATCTATTTCGACGAATACTCGTGTGAAATAATCTAGATAATATTTTGTAGATTTACACGTTAACGCGTTAACTCCTTTGTTACTTCAATATTTCATTGATAAAGTGCTCGTTACGCTTTGTGATTATTGTGTATCTTTAAAAATGTAAATATAATTTTTATTTCTTTGATACATTAATTACATAAGAATTTCGACGTTCTTTAAATATTATTTATCGTTTTCATTTCAACATATTTCAAATTGTTTATCGTTTTAATATTTATATTTGATATAAATATTTATCGACGATCGTGTTCGTTCAAATTGCAAATAATCGATTTGAATTGTTTGAGATCGTCGTCGTTGTTCGTACCTTAAGATTTTTTTCTTTGGTTTACTTTTTTTTTTTTTTTTTTTTTTTCTTTTTTTTAAGAGAAGAAAATTAATAAAAGATAAGAGCGTATACAAGAATATGATTAGCGATTGAAGAAGTAAAACAAAAAACGATGAAATTCTAATTTTTTTCTTTTTGCATCTAGTAAATTTCTGATCTTTTATCTGGCATTGTCTCACGGCGTCATTGTCGAATAAAAAGAGGGAAAAGGAAAGAGTGAGAGAGAGGACGAGGTAGGTGACGACGGTGCGAACTATCACAGGTCGCTGGATAATTTCTACCTTTCTCGCCATACGTCTTCATTAAGAAGTTATATTCGTGGTAGGTGAGAAGGGTAACCGAGGAGTATTCTCTTATAACGTTACGTCATAAATCAAATTTCGAAATTCGTCAGAGCAGGAAATGCGGACTCTCGCATGACAAGCGTGATTCCTGGCTTCGGTCGTTTACTTCACATCTCGTCTTTCTCTATCTCCCTCCCCCCACCCCTTATATCTCTCTCTTTCTGTTCTTCGCGAAAATTTATTCAGAAAATTTGATGCATAGACCTGTCGTCCATCTGGTGAACCCGTTAACTCTACGTTGACGGAAGTATTAACGAAAATTCGTTGTAAAAAATAATGGACTATTTCGTCGAGAACGAGACTAGTCGGGATTAAAAAAAAAAAAAAAAAAAAAAAAAAAAAAAAAATTTAAAAAAAGAATTAAAAAAAAAAACAGAAAAGAAATAATCAGATTTTTATTCAAATAACTACCATCTTTATTTCTCATTTTAGCTTCGTACGATTGAGTTAATTATATACGAAACATTCCGAAATGGAAACGTAAATTAATAACATCGAAATGAAATAGAAAATAATTCGATGACAATCGAATACCAAATAAATGACGTTTATATTTGGAAGACCTAGGTAATAATCAAAACTTGACTTATCTCGGATGATTGTGACGAGTTGAAAGATAAATATCACTTGTCTCGATCATTTAGGAATCGTAGCCGGTGGTTTATCGAGAGAATCAACGAGGAAACTTCCTTCGAGTATCCGGCCGAGTTTCGAAGTGGTCTCGCGAAGATATTTACCTAAGCTAGTCCCTAGAACTTGTACGGTATCTGTATAATTTGTAGGTAGGGTAGATACGTCTAGAGGTGACAAGAAAATCGCCTGAGGTATACACCTGGACCGCAAATGTTAATCGTGAAGCGTAGAACCACGAAATTACTTGATTTCTACTTACTTCATTTCTGTACATACAATATATCTTTCAATTTTCTGGATTTATCTTTATTTATATATTTTTTTAATATCTTCTCAACTCTAACATAAAACCTAATATGAGGGAAAAATCGATCGAACAGAACGATCTTATTTCGATTGGTATCGATTATTTATAAAATCGTTTGATTTGAATTAAGTGATACACGGAAACAAAGATCTTTTTCCTTTGAAAGGAGGAAAACTTTTTGAAACGAATCGACCGAAGTCGGGAGAATAATAAAATCTCGATGTTAAAGAAATTACATAGTTCTCGAACTTAGCTTAATCAAATAGGTTGATATCGATGAAAAATACATACGTACGTAAGTAGAAAGAGGGCCATCGTTCGGTTTGCGATAAAAGAAAAAGTTGGGAGGGAGAGAGAGAGAGAGAGAGAGAGAGTGAGTGAGAGAGGAAGAGAGGGTGCTCGATGGACTAACAAGGCTGTCTTTCATTCCACTCGCTAGCAGCACAAGTCTCTCGTCGCCCGTAAAAATTCCATGGACAAAGGGGAAGGAGTGGGGGAGGAGGGGTCGAGGAGACAAGGGGGAAGGAGAAAGGGGAGGATGGTTGGCAATGGTAGGAAGAAAAAGAAGAGAGAAGGGAAGGCAGCAAGAAGAGAGAGAGAGAGAAAGAAAGAGAGGCTGAAAGGAAGGAAGGAAGGAAGGAAGGAAGGCGCCAACCGAAGAAGATTCTCTCAAGCAACGTTTTAAGACTATAAAAGTTTAATATCAGCAGTGCGATAGCAACGTTCTCTCTTGCTCTCTCACTACATGTGTGTGTGTGTGTGTGTGTGTATGCGCGCGGTTCTCGCTTTGGGAAAACGTCATGATACACAAACATCTTAGCTAGAGAGACAGACGCACGTATATAGGTATAACGGTATCTTTCTCGACCTGGGAATAACGTCGAATAGGCAAGAGAAAATAATTTTTCCATATATAAAATGTACGTTTTCTCTCTTGTAACGTCCGAACACGAATAAATATCTTGTATATGTAAGAGAGAGAGACAGAGAGAGAGAGAGAGAGAGAGAGAGAGAGAGTGAGTGAGTGAGTGAGAAGGAGAAAGACAGAGAGAGAGAGAGAGAGAGAGAGGGAGAAGGAGAAAGATAGAAAGAGAGAGAGAGAGAGACCAGGATCAAGGTACGAGGAACGGAGGGATAGAAAGGTTCTTGGGTTCAACGTTTCCCGAGAGACGACCGAGGCTAAATTTAACCCTTCTGGCGACTTCTCGCCACGTAGGATGCAAGGCCATGGCACAGCCGGAGATCGAGTCTCTCTCTTTCTCTCTTTCTCACTTCGATTCATTTCTTTTTTTTCCTATTTTATTTCCCTACATTCTAAACTCAATTCTTTTTTTTATTATTATTGTTGTTGTTGTCGTTGTCGTTGTCGTTGTCGTTGCGTCGTCCGTACGATTATTTTCTCTTTTATTTGTGATTCTTTCTCTTTTCTTTTCTTTTTTTTTTTTTTTTTCTTTTTTTCTTTTTTTCTATTCGTTTCATCCATCCGCGATAGAACTAATATGGTGTTGCAAGAATGGAAGGTACGTTTTTAAAAATGTCACGTCTCGATATATTGGGGTTAAAGATAAGAGAAACAGGGGTAACGTCGTAACGTTTCTTTTATCTCGGTTATCTCGCATGAATTTTTTTCCGAACGATTCCAACCTCTTCTTTCTTTCTTTCTTTCTTTCTTCTTTTTTTTTTTTTTTATTTTTTTTTTTTTTTATTTTTATTGTCGTCGTTGTTATTGTTTGAAGGACACTCGAAACGATCGTTAATTCGTGAAACTGTGAGAATCGTAAAAGTTCGAGAATTACTTTGAAAGTACATTGGGTGGACTCGTGGGATAGAGAGAATCGTCGAGGTTTCTTCTTTCATTTTTCCTCTTTCTTTTCTTTTCTTCTTCCTTCCTTCCTCCCTCTCATTTGGTCCTTCCTTCCTTTCCTTTCCTTTCCTTTTCTTTTCCCTTTTTTCGTTGTTTTCTTTTTTCTTTCCTCCTTGTTTCTCTTTATCTTTCCCCTTTCTTGCCAGGCTTACGACGCACAGGTGGAAATTGTTCCTCGGTGGAAACTCCTGTGCTCTTTGAACGTAGTCTTCGTCGAACAATGGGCGAGAGCGTGGGACATATTCGGCCGTGCATGGTGTTCCTCTTTCTTTCCTTTTATTCTTTTTTCCCCTCTTCTCTCTCTCTCTCTCTCTCTCTCTCTCTCTCTCTTCGGTCTTTATCGTACCTTCTTACTCTATCAGCCCTTTTTCTTCTTCTTCTTATTTTGCCTCTTCTTCTTCTTCTTCTTCCTCCTCCTCGTCTTCCTTTTCTTCTTCTTCTTCCGTTCTTTTTGCAATTTTGTCGGAGATCATCTAGCTAGGGCAAACCCGGCGGCCTGTGTTCTCTTGACTCCAAAAGAGAAGGGCGAGAGAGAAAGAGAGAGAGAGAGAAAGAGAGAGAGAGAGAGAGAGAGAGAAAGGAATATGAAGCTCGACGCAACCATGCGTGCCGCCTGTTACTGTCTTTTCGCGCGTCTACCGAAGGTTATAGCCATGGACGAGAAAATAATCCACGTTCGAGCTCTCCTATCTACTCTACTATCTCGATATTGCCTCCCACCTATCTCTCAAACCCATCCCTCCTTTTCCATTCTTCCACCTTCAACTTTCTTTCCCTTTTATATTTCTTTCTTTTATTCCCCACGATATCAAAGAGAAATTTTGTTTCGAAAATTTCATCGTTTACGTTTCAACGAGTTCCCTCTTCTTCCTTCTCCTCCTCCTCCCTCCTGCCCCTGTATTATATTACTTTTCTTCGAAAAGATTTATACGATCGTCTCGTTACATCGAATAACTTTAAAAATTATCTCCCTTTCCGCAAGCCGCGTGGCTGCTACGTAGATTATATATTACGTGTGTATATCTTTCTATCTTTTTTTTCTTGATTTTTTTTTTCTTTTTATCTTATTTCTCCTCGATACAATCAAGAAAATGTTTCATATTTAACGGAATATTTTACTCTTAGTTTATTGCACAAATTTACTTCGTCCAACATCGAGTTTAACTACCGTAAAAAAGTTTTAGCAAGACTCTCCTCTACGACGTTCACTCGGCGATGTTTATCAACCTCGGCGAAGTAATCTTTCTAAGATGCATTTAAAAAAACTTTTGATGCGTAACAATATTTCATAATTTCGTCCGATCATTTTCATGAAGTTGAACGAAATATCTCAAACAATTATTGTGAATTACTTGTATCATTTAATTTTCCTTCTCGTTAATTGACAACGTCGAAAAAAATTATCGAGATGAAAGTAAGAAATTTCGTTCACGTAAGAAGGAAGAAATACTGTGACCTTTTATTTAAGTATTACTTTCTATGTTTCATAAGGAGAATAAATCCTTGTACTTTTCTTTTTTTTTTTTTTTTGTTTTTTTTTCTTGTATTTTTCGTTTTTTCTTTTTTTGTTTTAAATGTCGTCCTTTTTATTTGCCCATTTACTTAATTTCCTTCTCTTTTTCTTTTTTTTTTTTTACGAGGGAATCGTGCTTCGGACCGGATCGGATCGGATTGGATCGTTAAGAAGTTTTACTTCGAAAGGAAGATCAGCACGTATTACAGCTGTGCAATTGATTTCTTGGATACATACATACATAATTACGTAAAACGAAATGTCAGAGAATAACTTACTCCTTATATATCGCTTAAACGTTTCTGCGCCAATGTGTATGTGTCTATGCTTGTGCGTGTGTGTGTATATTTTAAGGTACATGAAATTCGGTTATCTCCGCGTATTCAGACATACTAATGAAATTCAATCGTTCTTACGAGTTGAAATTCATAGTATCCACTCGTAGAAGAGCTCGGAGATTTACTCTAGCTAAGTTTAACTTTCTTGGAATTATCAACGAAACGACGAATTTAGAGAATTATCATTAAATTGACAATTATATGAATGTACAAAGGAGCTTGAAATTATTTCTCTTATTTATTTAATTCGCGGATGTATATGTATATATATATATATATATACATATATACATGTATGTATGTGTGTGTGTATTTTTCTTTGACGAATTCTAGCTTCGTCATAATGGATTTTCTATTTTTTCTCTTTCTTTGTTCATTTTTTTTTCTCTTTTTCTTTTTCGCGAGACTGACGACGTCGCGAGAATTAGAGAAAAAGGAAATATTTCAACTTTATCAAAGGTAGAAATTCGTACAAGAGGATATTTCGAAGTAGGTCTTCGTATATTTTACATTAGATGCAAAGAAAGATAGAAAGAGAGGGGAAAAAGAAAGATAGATAGAAAGAAAGAAAGAAAGGAAGGAAGAAAGAAAGAAAGAAAGATCTTTCTTTCGCAGACATTCGCTAAGAAGCAAAAGGCAGTCGGAGTAAAGGAAAAAAGGAATGGAAAAAGAAAGAGAAGGGAAGAGAAGAGTGTGGAAGTGGAGGTGGAGGTGGAGGGGAGAGAGTCAAAGGGTAGAAAACGGGGCCACGCATCTGGATCACCAAGGCTCCATTTCGCGCGTTATCTCTCGAAACATCTGCGAATGAAAACTTACACGGAAAGAGTGTCGTCTACATTTTTCCGAGAAAATATGAGAATTACAAGGAATTACTTAGAGAGGGAGAGAGAGAGAGAGAGAGATAGTAGATATCTTTCTAAATTTAACAAGAGAAATTCGCTTTACTTTTCTTGATTTTTCTTTTAAATGAAAATTGAATCGTCAATATTTATCGAATCAATGAAAATTTGAATTGACAAATTTGCTAAGGTTCGTTTCGAAAATAAATTCATTGATTTTATACTTTGTTCTTATTTTATTTCTTTTATTTTTTTTTTTTTTCATTTGATTTTATTAATTTTTATTTTTGCTTACGAATTAGCAAACAATTGTATCAATTAAAATTGTTTTGCGTAAATGTACATTCGTTGAACATTATTTTCTTAGATTTTATTTAGACATTAATACGTATATAATATTATATAAGAAATGATGAAGGAGAATGTAGAAAATATATTGCCGAAATAAATGAGAAATAGCTTGGGGTGGTGTATCGTGATAGTAAATGGAATAAAGCCGATCTCGCGGTTCGTGTTTATTCTCGTACGTTTCTGCCAGGATCGATATCGACTTTGCGACCTTTCGTTCGCTGTCGTGCCTCCAAAACTGTACGAAACTGTACCAAAGCCCCGTCAGCGGCACCTGTTGCATGGATTTCCGGCACACTTTCCACCACCTCAACTACTAGAAACGAGGGGTAACGCATGTACAAACGCACCTATATGTATATATATACATATATACATATACACATACACACACACGCATATTTCTATTCTCCCTTAAACCCTTGTGCAATGCGTATTTCATGTCTGTTAACGCGTCTTACGATCTTCCTTTCTAAATTCGTACGTTTTTGGAGGTACACATATATATATATATATATATATATATATATATATATATATATATTTATGTATGCATGTAGATACGATATCCGTTACGGTCAAATGAAAATTTAATTGATGTTATCACCTCTTTGAAAATTTCCTAGGTTGAATGACACTTTATCGTTATCGAAAAGATTCAATTTGGATTTATCGTAGACATGTAAATATTTCATAGTCCAGATTTATTTAATTATCACGTTTATTTGGATCGAGGAACAATAGACGTTGGTTTCGTCGGATCCATTGTCTGTTCTTAATAAAAGTTAGAGAGGAAAAAGGAGAAGAAGAAAGAGAAATAGAAAAAGAAAGAGATAATAAAAAATGAAAGGTTCGATCATTAGTCAAAAAACTTTTCGAAGGTTTTACGGCTATCTTAAGATGACAATGAACTACCCTTTGTTTTCCCTTCGTGGTTCTCCATGAACAGCGTGCTTTTGATCTCGAGCAGAAAATTACGTACGGCCTCTCTCCCTTTTTATTTCTCTCTCTCTCTCTCTCTCTCTCTCTATCTCTATCTCTCTTTCTCTTTCTTTCCTTTGCAATGGAGAACTCTATCGCTCCTTGATTGCGAGATCCCAAGTTCAAAATGTTTTTCAACTACGCGATTCGTTCAACTTTTCCTAACTTGTGCTCTCTTTCTCTCTATCCTTCACCTCCTCCTCCATCTCTTACTCCTCCTCCTCCTCCTTCTCCTCCTCCTCCACTTTCTCCTCTTTCTATCCCCATCGTTTCTGAAGCTCTCTCTCTCTCTCTCTCTCTCTCCCTCTTTCGGCACTTCGCGCGGAAAACTTTTAACGGCGAACACCTTCAACCCTTTCAAACGGAGCACCTTTATCGGAAGTTAAAAATTTGCAAACTTTTGCGAAGCGTTTTATTTCATCTATTCTCTATCTGTATATCTCTCTCTTTTTCTCTTGATTTCCGACGAATTCGTGGAATCGAAAGGGGAGAGTAATAAATACGATATTTTATTATCTGAATTCTTCACTTTGATCATTACCACAATTCAAATATAAAGGCCCTATTTATCGTAATAAATTGTGAAGTTAAAAAAAAAGAAAACAAAAAGGGTTTTAAAAACAAAATTTTAAGGGTGTATGTAGAAAAAGTGAAGACATACAGATTGAAATATATACATATATGAATACATATAAATATATGTATACAATTCGCTGATAAGGCAGGACTTAATGATAGGAAGGTATTCAAGGGTGTGCGTTGTGTGTGTCGCCTCCCTCGTTTGAAATTTCTCTTGCAAGCGTAGGAGGAGTTACGTTCAACGGACGTTCCATTGTATCCCGTTCGAAGCTTCTAAACGTGGCCTCATAGAGATTCAAATATTCGCTTTGCGATATCTCGCAGAAGGAAAGAGACAGAGAGAGAGAGAGAGAGAGAGAGAGAGAAAGAGAGAGAGTTGCTCGTAATCCGCTCGACTACTCATAAATATGGTAATTAGTCATCTCGTCGGCATACATCGATGACAGAGTGTAGCGTTCGCTAATGCACGCCAAGGACGTCTTTTCGTTCGTTGCAATGAAATGGCGTAGGAGAACGATGCATCGAACCTCTTTTTTTTGGTTGGTTTTCTTTTTTTTTGTGTGTGCTTTTTTTTGGTGTGTGCTTTTTTCGTACATACCAAACATAAGAAATATTCGAAGGAAGAAATTTATACACACATATATATATATATATATATATATATATATATATATATAAAGGAGAGGAAGTTTTACTGTCTTTTCGCGATGCGATTAAACTTTACTTGCAATCAGGACGTACAAACGTTCGTTATTTTTGTTGAAACGATTTGAACGAATTCGAACTCCAGATCGCTTGATTCCATAAAGCAACGTATTTCGTGACACGTTTCCAACGTGAAACGTGCGAGGTACTCCTACGTGACCGAGCACCTTGGATACCGTGTTTTTACGCGACAAGGAAGACAAAGTGAATTCTTCGAACTGACTCTTTTCTACGTCCTACGTCTCGTCTCTCTTCTGCTTCTCTTCTACTTTTTCTATTTCTTCTACTTCTTCTACGGCTTCTTCTTCTTCTTCTTCTTCTTCCTCAGGTTTGCTTCGTTCTATAACACGAACCAAACTTACTTCATCTTAACGAAAATCGAACTTTCTTGTTCTTGTTTCTCCCTCCCTCTCTTCCTTCCTCTTTCTCTCCCACTCTCTCTTTCTATCCTCGTCTCTTTCTCACTTTATCCATCCATTAAATGTTTTCTCTCAAAAATTCATGATATATAAGTGAAACAAATAAAAAAAAGAGAAAGAAAAACTGAAATTGTTAATAGGGTCATACGGACAGGAGGATAGTCCTATTTTTTTTTTTTTTTTTTTTTTTTTTGATAATAATAAAGATTCTTCGTTAGCCATAAAAACCTATTTATTTTTAAGTACTATTTGGAACAGTATATAGTAAGAATTACCACTATATGGTAAGAATATATATTCGATTAATAATTACGATTCGTTCGGTGTTCGTTTATAAATGATTTAGTTTGATTCAAGTGAAAAAGAAGCGAGGATATACTACGAAGAGAGTAAAAAGAGAGAGAGAGAGAGAGAGAGAGAGAAAGAGCAAAAACAAGAAAGAAAGATGGAAGGAAAGAAAGAAAGAAAACCAGATAGACAGACTACTTGGAAGTAGTAGTTGAAACGAAATAAAAGTTCTTTAATTATTGAAGATGCGAATGAAGCAACCGTATTGCAGCAGCCAGTCAGAAGGCCAGCAGCGAACAGCCAACAGTCAGCAGGCAGCAGGCATCAGCAAACAGCCATCAGCAAGCAGCCATCAGCAAGCAGCAGCAGGCAGGTTCGTCCAAAAATCAGGAGGAAGGCTCTCTTCGCAGCATCTTTCTCTCTCTCTCTCTCTCTCTCTCTCTTGTTCACGTTTACTCTCTTTTTACTTGTGAACGATATAATAAGGAGGAATTCAGCTACCAAGCAAGCAGTCAGCCACCAGTCTCGACCACATGTTGTCGAGGATGGCCGCGTTGGCAGAGCCGAGGGTCGCTCGCGCATCTGCGGACCCGTCACACCGGTCCCACTTCTCTCATTGGCGTAGAATCCAAGGGTCTTACCATCGTCCATCCTACTACCCCCTTCTCTCCTTTATCTCTACTTTATCATTTATTATTCATCTTTCGATATTATTTTCATCCTTTCATTGATCCTTATGACATACAATTCAATTGTCTTATCAATCAAATCTTATTACTTTGTCTGATCACCTATTATTTTGTCATTATATATTATCGCTTTCGTTATTTAATTAATCATTAATTTAATTCGCGTCATCGAAGATTTTTTTTTCTTTATTCCTTCCTTTTGGATCGTTTTCATTGGACTTCTTAATACGCCATAAAATATTCGTCAAATCGGTGAATCTTTATCCTTCATCGATTTTTATTATTTTTATCAGGATCAAGCGTTCATCGATAATTAACAAGATATATCTCGAAATAACATGGTATTCATTTGTCGTATATTTGATATTGCTCTTTCGAAGACAATTGATATAAGAAGAACGTTCGAGTATCTTTAGGTTTTATTCGGTCATTAATTACTACTTAATTGTCACTCAGTTTATAATGTCTTTTAAAATCTCTCTCTCTCTCTCTCTCTCTCTCTCTCTCTCTCTCTCTTTTTCTCTTTCCCATCGATTTATCTCAATATTTACTAATTATATTCTAAGACAAATCATGAACGTTTTACAATGATAGAAAATAAATCTTGGTTAAAGATTTATGATAAGAAAGAAGAAAATCTTGGATCAAGTTGTACTGATCCACGCCACTGGTTTCCAGTCGGGCCAGTTGCCGCTCCTACCACGCCGTTACCTTTCTTTCTCTATCCTGCTTCGTCTCTCCAGCGGATTTACCACACGGTTTTCTCTACCTTGCTTACTCTCTCTCTCTCTCTCTCTGTCTCTCTTTCTCTCTCTCTCTCTCTGTCTCCTTCTCTTTCTCTTTGCTCTCTCCTATCGTACGTATCGTACTTACGTACGTACGTATAGCACCGTCACCTAAAGAAACCTACGCTCACACACACACACATACACACACACATACAAACACACGCAGAAACACACACACACGCATATATGTCGTATCCGCTGTGGTATGTCAAAGCATTAAGCTTCTCTCACAACCTCTTTGATCCTGAGATTTAAAGGTCCTAAGATATATCACAAGCAGAAGGTATAGAAAATCTTTTTCAATCTCACTTTTACTCTCTGTTCTTTTCTTTTCTGTTCTTTTTTTTTTTTTTTTTATTTTTTTCTTTTCTTCTTTCGTTCGAAACGAGGAGAGAGTAAATTCGTGTCTCGACGAATTAGAAAGTTTTCTTACAGGCAATTTTTTTTTTTTTTTTTTTCTTTATTAAATTTTGCATCATTGTAAAAACTATTCAAAATTATTTGGGATATATTTGGGATATATCTGTCTTATGTGTCAGAAAAAAGATTTAGAAAAATGATCATGCCTGTTAGAATAGGAAAAGAATTATAATAGTTAGGGATAATATACGATAAAATTTTTAATTGTAATTTTTGTAAAAATGATTGGAATCAATCGTTTTAATTGATTGCTAAATTCCCTGATAAATGTATCTAGGATGAGAGAGAGAGAGAGAGAGAGAGAGCAAAAGTTTCTCTTAGTTGATTATTATTCGTACATATTTCATTGGGAATATAAAATTCCTTTATGACTGACTACACACAGCACAACTTTTTTCTCCTCTCTCTCTCTCTCTCAATCTTTCCCCCTTTTCTTTTATTTGTTCGATTTTAAAGCGCAGTCTTGGTTAAGAAATACTTTTTCCATTAAAAATTCTTTATTCACTAAAGTTCGTCCTCTTTTTTCGTAGGGCAGGTAGAGGACTAGGTATATAGACGAGTTAACCGAAGGTATGTAGCTTCACGAGAAACTTCATAGTTGCTTTAATATTTTCTTTTTTCTTTTTTTTTTTTTTTTTTTTTTTTTTTCTATACAGTTACTCGATGAATTAATTCGCTTTAACTGTGAAACATTTTTATCGATCGTTCCTTAGTTCCTTTTTAATAATATGATTGAGTCCCGAAACGAAGTTAAAAACTGTAAATCTATAATTTTTTTCCTTCTTTTTCTTTGTTTTTTTTTTTTTCCATTTTATTTCTTTCATCAAAGAAGTTAAAAGACTCGTTGAAATTATTTTGATATTTCGTCGTTTTCCTTTTTCTTCTTTTTTTTTTCTTCTTTTTTTTTCCTTACGGTTAACAGTTTCTTCCTTGACGAAGAGTAAACCTATTAAGTAGAGTAAATGTAGACGGGGCCGAAGAGGTTAGCAGGAAAACTTTCCTTTCCTATCCGATTCTTCCGGTTCTATTCGAAACGAGTTTAGACGCGATACTTTGTGTTTGACCTGCCACTCGAATTAACCTGCACCTTTTGAACGTGTGTCGTTAACGATAAGGAGTTTGCCCTTTTTGCCTCTTCCTGTTTTTTTTATCAAGACAATAGATCACGTTCTTTCGTGTTTTGTAAAGTACTTGCTCGGCTAGTCTTGACGTAATACAATAAAAAATGCTTTCACATGTCGACCGAGTGAGCTACTTCTTTTCATAATGAAAGAAAGAAAGAAAGAATACAAAAAGAAAAAAAAACTTTACAGTGATTCTCCTCTCATTGCTGACACACACACACGTATATATATATATATATAGTCGTCTTTTATTCGAATAACTTGGACGAAGTTTTCGATACATGTTACAAGTAGTATGCTTACTTTCGTTCGTTCGTTCGTTCATTCGTATATATAAAATACGCATTGCTTTCCATCTCTGCAACAGACTCCGTGTGCACTGGAGCGAAAATTAGGCTCGAAAGCGAATGCAGCTGCGATAGCGTTGCTACAGTTTATTCAATTGCTAACAGATATCGCGATAAACAAATATTATTATTATTATTATTACTATTATTATTATTATTATTATTATATGAACTATTAATCATTCTGTTTGGACTTAAAACTTTTATATACCCATAAAAAAAAAAATATATATATATATATATACACACAAAAATATATCTCTCTCTGTGTGTGTGTGTCTATGTATGGATCAATGTATTAATTTCTCTTAAAAGATTACGATTGATACGATTTGATATTTAAGTTAGAAATAATTTTCATACAAATATTCCCTTTGATTAGGCTCGTGTGAACGAAGCTTGTAAACTCTGCCGGTTTTACCTCTCGTAGTACTCGATCCCTTGTACGCACGCGGAGAACACGGGCACGTTTGTGACGCACGAAGAATTACGAAGTCTTCCTGCGGAGCGCGTAACCTCCGAGTTACGGGATAGCTTGCTCCGATATATTGGTGCGCTTCTCTCTGTACGTGTGTGCACGCTCTTAACATCTCGAACGCGGATGCGAGCTAAAAGTATCTATACCGGGTGACTCATTTGACGTTTTCTTGTGAAACATTTATACAATGAATTCTATTATGACTAAGCCTAATTTCCACGACGAATTTTATCTCTTATATCGTGTTATTCCTTTCTCTCTCTCTCTCTCTCTCTCTCTCTCTCTCTCTCTCTCTCTGTCTATTTCTGTCTCTCCTCTATTCTTCTCTTCTTTTTATTTTTCCTCTTCTCTTCTTTTTTTTTCTTTTCTTTTTCTTTTTTTTTTTTTATGCGAAATATATCTTCGCTTTGTACGGATAGACTCCAAAGAGAGAGAGTAACGAAATTGTTGCTGCTTTTATGAATCTTTGCTTTGTTTGGCACGTTTGTTCAACAATGAGATAGAAAACTCTAGAAGGATGATAGGAATTCGTAAAGCTCTAGTCGTGGAATTCACCCTGTATATATATATATATATATATACACACCATGGTTCTTCCTGTGTGTACGTACATTTACGTATGGTTTACTCTTCCTGCATGTATGGATGAGCATCTTCGGTCTAAGTTGGTTTACTTGTTTTCTCTTTTCTCTCTCTCTCTCTCTTTCTCTCTCTCTGTCTCTCTTCCTCATTTCTCGCATTTTCCACAGAGTTTCTCTCGTCTTCTCGTTTGGTTTACTCGCCGTGTCTCTCTCCTGTCTTATCAAGTAATTGGCTAGGATATATAATTTTTTTTTCTTTTCTTTTCAATGAATCCCATCATATCGAGAATATTTTCTTTTACGTGTACATCGTTATTCCTATTATTAAATTCAATATGAAAAATTTGCTTTTTTTCTTTTCTTTTTTTTCTTTTTTTTTTTTTTTGATTAAATTTCTCCACCCCTTTTTCAAACATTTCTTAAAGATTTTAATTTATTATATATAGAGATGAGTGTCGCCTGTATGCATGCATGTGTGTTTGTGTGTGTGTGTGTGTGTGTGTGTACCGGAGATCAGGAAACGGATAATTACAAACGCGGTGTCCTCCTTACGTATTGAGAATTCGAATAGTTTGGCCTCCGTTGGGAAGAAGAAATCAGGAGAGCGCAAAAATATTTGCTGGAGAAAAAAGCAGAAGAGGACACTTCGATCGGTATTCCCTGCTTGAGCTTGGCTTCGAGGGAAGAATATCGATGATAGTCTGCGCTTCTTTAAGACGAGGAACGACTTGAAACGATCACGTACAGGGAGACGTCCCTATACCACCTCCTCTTTCTTCTCCTCTCTCTCTCTCTTTCTCTTTCTCTTCCATATCCTCCATTCCTCCCCGTTGCCACTCTCTTGTTTCCCTTTCGGCATTTGTACTTACACAATTTCATTTATATTAACGATAAATATAGAAATAACAATCGTGTTTTTCAATGTTTCAATGAAAAGTTTTTCCATTTCCGTTTTTACATTTCCATTAATAATCGCTCGGCGATTGTTTAATTTTAATTTATTTTCATTCTCCGTTTTATTATTCCTTTCTCTTCAAATGCATTTTGTTCTCATCTTCGATGACCCTTTTTTATCATTCGAATTTTATGATTTTTGTTCTATTCTATGTTAATAATTATTGCACGATTACAACGAAATCGAATAATATATTTCTTTCATGTTATTTATTGATCTTTCCTTTTGGGACGAATCCATTAATTATTTGATCGGTCAATTGATTTTTTTTTTTAATGTATTTTGTGGTTCATTTTCTGATGACTGTTTCTCCCTTCTCTCTCTCTCTCTCTCTCTCTCCCCCTCTCCTTTTTCAATATTAGGTTAATATCAATGAAAATAAATGGTTTTTCTGTGTCTCTCTCTCTCCCTCTCTCTCTCTCTCTCTCTCTTTCTCTGTCTCTCTCTTTGTCTCTTTTTATCGATTTCTATCGTTCGAAATTAATTATCATCGGACGATTAAAACGTAGTCGCAATGATTTATCTGACGTTATTTACTGGCTCTTTCTTCTGGACGAATCGAGTAATGATTCGATCGAATTTAATTAAATTCCATTTTATGACGCGTACGTACATACATATATCGAGTATTGAGTAGCGCGATGGATATATAAAGGGGAGGGAAGCTACCATGATCTTTTAATTAAAGAGTAAAATGGAGTGCAGCCAGATGGAAAATTCGTTGGGCTTACGTGGACAAGCGCTTATACGTATCTATTTATAACTATTTCGTGTGCAACGTAAGAAGAGGAGAAAAAATGAGGAGCAAAGAGAAAAAAGATAAAAAAAAAAAAAAAAAAAAAAAAAAAAAAGAACGAAAGAAAGAAGAAATAAAGCGAAAAAAAAATATTCATTGATGAATAAAAAGTGCTCTCCTAAGCTAAAGTGGCCATTTTCGTTTTTTCCATTAGCCATGTTAGCGCGTTTCCGTAAAAGATAAATTTGAAAAAGAGGGACGTAATACCTCGGCTGTCGCTCGTAAAACGTCGACTGCGAAGGGTTTTGAAAAGGGAGTGAGAAGGATGGTTTATCTTCATGGTGGTGTCGCATCACGCTCGTCAAGCATGAAATATTAACCCAATAAAGGCCTTGCCTTAACCCCTTTTTCAAAGGTAAATGTAGGCCAAACAGTCGGAACGGGTTCTTACACTTTGTTTCTTTTTTCTTTTTCTTTCTTTCTTTTTATTACTCGTCACCTTCACCACAGAATTTTAACTGCATTGTACATGATATCTTTAAGAGATATAAGCGAATAATATATCAATCGATTCTCTTTCACTTTCTCTCTCTCTCTCCCTCTTTCTCTTTCCTCTTTCTTTTTTTTTCTATTTCTTAAAGATTCTTCTAAACATCGAAGAAAGAAATTGGTAAAAGGTATCGTTTAAAGTCTGGTCAGACTTTCTAATAATAAAAAGTATTCTAAATTATAATATCTTCGAATGACGAGGATTTGACTTATAAAAATTTTGATTTTTATCGAGGATGAGGGATAAAGAAAGTATTATATAATATACATTTTTCTTTATTACTTACTAGAATTATTTTCTCGTTTGAAAATTCTTGAGATAAAATATCAAAGAGTAAAATATTCGTAGCTTTCGTCGGCATGACAAAGGTTTCCTCGAACGATGTTTCGAAATCCTTTGGGAGGCTTAAGGAGGAAAGAGAGAGAGAGAGAGAGAGAGAGAGAGAGAGAGAGAGAGAGAGAGAGAAGGATAGAAGAAAAGAGAACCATAAGAAATCATAGAATGGCGATGTTTCTTGGAGGATGGGTGGTCATGTAGCACGATTAGAGGGTTTTGATCATAGATCGATCTACCTCTTTGGGTCGATCCAATAAACGGGACTTGGTTGCTTTGGTGAAGGAACATGTAGAAGAGAAAGAAAGAAGATAACTCGGCAACGATTCTTTCTGATATTTCGCTATGGGGTACAAAGTATCGCAAGCACGTTAAACGCGTTCCAAACGTGTTCCGTACGAAAGAAGAGACAGAAAGATAGAAAGCTTGGACGGTCTTTGTTAAGAATCCGAGAATTCTCGTGAAAGATCGGAGCTTGAAAGGCATCTTTCTCTCTCTCTCTCTCTCTCTCACTCACTCTCTTTTTTCCTTTTTCTCTTCTTCCTTTCGACATTTCAGTTGCCGAGAAGCTGCCTTCTGAAACGCCTGAGCTCTTTCTCTTCAACAGTGGTTCCATTGTGTTCCTAAGCATCCAAGTCGGTCCACCATGGTCGGTCGGTATATGGTACACGAGTTCCCTCAACTATTTCGACCTTCGACGAAAACTAAGGAGAGAATCGGACCGATGAAATATTACAGAAGTAGACGTAGAAAATGAGAAGGGATAGACATATTCGACTCTAATTTTTCTTCATGAGTTAGATAAACTATATCTACGTATTTACTTCGAATGAACTTCGAACGTTCATATTGTTAAATAATAGCTTTTTAGGAATTATATCAATTGATTATTATTTAAGAAAAATCTATACACGTTCGTGTATTTTGTTAGCCTCCTTTAGATAAGAAGTTGAAAATTGACTGGGGATTGTAATATAACAAGGGGGTTTACTTATGGCAAACCTTTCTCGTGAGTAAACGACGGCTTCGTCTAAATTTTATAACGTTTAACCTCGAATTGGATAAATTATTAAAATGGACGTTTGAAGCATCGAGGTCTGTTAGGTCAGAGAATGAACCTCGTTCTAGTGTCGACACGTTGTAAATCCTGCTTAGTCGGCTAAAAGAAATTTCGTTGACATTATTTAATTTGAATTAATGATAACAGAACGAGATCCTTACTTCTCCCCCTCCCCCCCCCCCATGATATGGCCGGGATATGATTTCGTTGTGAAAAAAGAAAAAGAAGAAAAAATTCCGATAAATTATTCCAAACGAAAACATTCGTCATCTCGAAACCGAGATAACTGCGCTTTGACTTATTATCGGTTTGTGACCAACGAGAACAAAAAAAAAAATAAACCAAAAAAATAAAAAAGAAGAATAGCGCAAATAATTTCTATTTTCTTCTTTTTTTTTTTTTTTTTTAAACATGATTTAACGAGACTCCCATCATGTATCCAAAGTAATTCTTCTCGTTTCTCTACTTTACTCTAGATTTTTTTTTAAATCTCACTTTCTGTGCTCCATCAAGATATTTCCCTTTAGACGGATTAAATCGTCCCAGTTATCCGTTCTCTCATTCCTATTTCTCTCTCTCTCTCTCTCTCTCTCTCTCTCTCAAATTTTTCTTTCTATAAGAAATCATCAAGCAGAAGAAATAGACGTATATCCCCATCTCTCTTTCTTTCTCTTTGTCTCTCTCTTTCTCTCTCTCTCTCTCTCTCTCTCTCTCTCTTATTCCTCAGTCAAAGAATCACGTTTCTTGTTAAGTCGTAACGTTAAGCAGATGCCCCCCATCTTTAAGAAAAGAGAAATATCTATAGACTTGAACTCACGTTTCGTAACCACGATGAAGTGAAGATAGAGCAAGAAAAGGAGAAGAATGAAGGAGGAAGTGTAGGAGTAGGAAGAAGAGGAGGAGGAGGAGGAGGAGGAGGAGGAGAAGGAAAAAGAAGAAGATATCATTCGATTCGAAAAGTAACTTTTCTTTATGAGACTTGGACAGTTTGACGAAAGTATGAAAACTATTCAAATAGTTTGATGCATCGAAAGTGTCGAAGTTAGAGTAGATATCTAGAAAGATCCTTTTCCGTGAACTTTTCTTTTTTTTTCTTTTTTTTTTTTTACGAAGAATCAAATGATGTTTTGCAAGAAACGATTTCGTAATTTTCTCGAGAAAATTTTGGATAGGGATAGAGTGAGAAAGAGAGAGAGAGAGAGAGAGAGAGAGAGTTAAGCTAGTAATAACAAAATAAATTTAGATATGTATAGTTATTACGACTTATACTATTTTCCCACTCCCTCACTCTCTCTCTCTCTCTCTCTCTCTCTCTCTCTCTCTCTCTATCGCTCTTTCTCTCTATCGCTCTTTCTCTCTATATCTCTCTATCTCTCTTAGCTCGTAAGTTAAGCGTTCTATTATGGAACATAACTGAGCTTTTGTAAGAAATAGCAATTTATACATTGCGAGTTTAAATTTTCTCACTCTTTCTTTCTCTTTTTCTCCCTAACTCACCCTCTCCCCCCCTCTCTCTCTCTCTCTCTCTCTCTCTCTCTCTCTCTCTATAACTCTCTCTCTCTCTAAGGGATGCATACTCTGGGGAGGAAAACTTTCTTAATGAATTCAGAGGCGAGAAGCCGTAAAGAAAACTCACGTGGCAAATTTGCGCTATACGACTGGCCTGAAATTATTACATCCAACGATAAGTAGTTAACGTTATGCGTTGAAAATGTTGTTCGAGGAAACAAGAAAAAAAAAAGATGTCGAGTGCAATTCATAAAAGAAGAGCAAAAGAGAGAGAGAGTGAGGGTGAGGGAGAAATAGATAAATATATAGATAGATAGATAGATAGATAGATAGATAGATAGATAAAATCGAGGGGAGAGAAGAAGAAGCGTTTGAAAATGCCGGCTGTTTTGCCTCGCCTTCTGTGAAGTGCGAGAATGGGAGAAGTGTAAATCGTTTAAAGACGTCGATGTGCCTTTAATGTTCGAAACGACCCTCATAAATATTCTCTTCTTTCGGTGTTAAGAGAATCGCGAATGTCCAAGAGTTTTTGAGGTTAATAGCACTTTGATAACATCGTTCTCGAATTACTTTGATATTTTTTCTCCAGTTGTCATAATAAATTTCTTTTCGATCGAGATTCGATGACTCCAAGTATCATTTTCTGTAGATAAATAGGTTGGTGGTATATTAGGTAACTGGATATATATATATATATATATTTTTTTTTTTTTTTTATAATATATAGATGCGTATATGTATATTCTTTTATCTTATTTTCATTTGAAGAAATTCTATCTAATCGTTTGTTTAATATTAATAATATTAATATCATATATTATGATACATTCTCGTACTATATTTTTTTTTATTCTCATTTTTTTTTCTTCTTCTTATTTATATCTATTTTTAAACATTTCGTCTAACTTCGTTTAAATACTCGTAAAGATTTTTCATCTGAGAACAATTAATCTTTAGAAGCCAACAAAAGGTAATAACAATCATTATAAATGCTCCTCCGTTTCAGAGCTCCTATGAATCATGGAGAGGCCTGTGATTGTCCGTACGGTAATTAGCCATGATATCCCGGGCTATTGTTGTTAATCCGTGCTACTATAATACATTCGCCTAATGCGATATCGAAGCGTCTTATGCATTGTATCAAGTAAATTTGAAATTAATCATAGGCGGGATTAATAAAAGGAAAGAATGAAAAAATAATAGAGAAGAAAAAAAAAACCAGAAAATGATAATAAACGAGAGCGCAAATAAACGTAAACGTAATTATCAACGTGTCGTTGTAAATCGAGTAGATAAAAATCAACGTTTATTGGAAAAATGAAATTTATTATTAATGTATCGATTAAATCCTGAATTTGATATTAAATGGGTAAAATGGACAAGGATGAAAATTGTCAATATCGATGATCGTATTATCGATCACTTTTACTCTTTCTCTCTCTCTCTCCCTCCCCCTCCCCCATCTCTCTCATCTTTTTTTATTGTTCTTTTTTTTTTTTTTGCTTAAATTTAATTAATGCACATTTTTCGAAACGTTTAACAGATTTTAAAGTTTCAAGGTAAACACATACATCGCTTGGTTGCATAGAAATGAAAGGTTAATGGCTGAAGTTGTTAGGAATATGCATTATTCAAAAGGGTCCGCACCATTTGGTAACAATCGCACGGCAATTACATTGCCAGTGTCCAAGGGGAAATTGTAAATTATTAAAATTAATAGTGCTAATTGTTGGTAAACACTACCAGTTGGACTATCGTATTTTATAACATAGTTTAGACGGTGTAGAGAAACAAATATGATCAAGTATATAAATGCAAATGTTTCATTATAATCAGCGTTAAAGAATATCAAAGGGTTCGATTATGAAAATAAATATTATCCTTTGCAAATGAATTGCACCTATCCTTGTTTGTTATTTCTTGAATTTTAGCCATATGAGAGAATGTTTCAATACATTCACGAAGGATGATATAAAAAAGTGTAAATATAGATATTACTTACGCAATCATTTGATATTTAATGCATTTATGAAATAGAAAACTTGATGCATATTTTGTTTATGTGTATGCAGATGTGTATATATATATATATATATATATATATATATATATATATATACATGAAAATTGATTCGTTGCATTTGGAGAATATAACGAGAGAGGTTGTTATTTTTATTACGTCATTTTCGATATCCAATGCAAATTTCATGTAAAACGAGAGCCTCATTTACCCCAGAAATATATTCCCATTACTGATTAAATCGCGAATACTTTGCTTTCGTATTTCGTGACTTTAAATAACACTTAAATGGATTTATTTATTGTATAAATTTCGACGTATATACATTCATTAGTGACAATTATTACTTGATACTTATTTAAGAAACTTTTTTCCAATTTTTTCGCAAGAATAAATTTACATTACATATCTAAAAAAAAAAAAAAAAAAAAAGATAGAACAAAATCATGAAGTCGCGCGCGAATAAAATCCACCTCCGTTTGGTAACAGAAATTATTAATTCTTTTTTTTTTTTTTATCTTCTTTAATTACGTTAATTTTACGATAGGACAAACGGCGACTGGAGAGGTTAAACGCTCCGAGAGATAACTCTGAGGCATTTGTTTAAACTCAAAATCCGTTTCATTCGTAGTACGGCGTGGCGTTGCGTTGCGTTAATCCGAAAAGCTTGGAAGTTGGCCGAGTGAAACCACAAATAATCGCAGGACTATAGGAAGGTGGTAGGAAATATGTAGATATAAGCATGGTAGACGTAGCTTGCGAATTTAATCCATCTTTTGCTTTCGCGAAATAATATACCGAAACCACTCGTCCGTTGCGGATTATCATTTTACTATTTCAGGATTAAATGAATTGAGGAACTCATATATTTTTTTACAATGCAATAAAAACCAATAATATTTCTAAGATAAATAGATAATTTTGTTAGTATTACGATAATCAAGTGTAATAATAAATTTAGATGATTTATTTCCTAATGTCATTAACATTTCATGGAATTTTAATCGATGCTTTTCATTTGATAATTTCTTTATAAACGAAAAATAGTTCATAGAATGTGATACGTCGAACGAAATAAATATGTTTTTGTAAGGACAAATGTCCTACAAGAGGTCATTCTTGAGTAATACAAAATTCTTGGAATTCGGCAAGTTTCGGGAAGAGCAAGACAGAATGTGGAATGGAAGAGTGGGGGTAATGATAAAGTCTCCCGCGAGAAGTCGTATCCATTCCAAGAGGTAGAGATCTGATATACTTCGCGAAAGTCGAACTTGCAAGAAAGGGAGTGAGAGAGAGAGAGAGAGAGAAGAGAGAGAGAGAGACTAGAGGTATTTTTATAATTAAATTTTTAATATTCCAACGACGAGCGGGAGTCGGCCAGTCGTGGCAGAGCAAGAAGAAAGGAAAATGAGTTTTCGCGAGTAATTCGGTCGTGTCTGCGGGAGCCCTTCATAAGGAAGACGGAAAGAAAAAAAAAATAAAAAAGGGGATCGAAGAGTGTGACAGAGAGAGAGAGAGAGAGAGAGAGAGAGAGAGAGAGAGAAAGGGGGTTAGAAGAGGAAGGTGTGTAGGTGAAAACAGAAAGAAAAAAAAGTGGGAAACCGCGAGGGTACGACGAAAAGAGAGAATCAGCAGGGCGTAAGAACGTCAGAAAGTGTTTATCCTTGAGATTGGACGTCCCAGGAGCCATCTTCGTAATCCCCCCGCAGCAATCTCGTAATCCTGCCGTATAACTTGCTCCTCTTTCCTCAGCTACTTCCTTGAAAGATAGGGAGAGAGAGAGAGAGAGAGAGATGGGGGAGTGAGAGAGAGCCTGAAAGATATCTTCTTTTTCGTTCTCAAGGCCATTGTGTCCGAGACAATATTTTTCATTCATTTTCCCTAGGGTACCGCAAGAGGGTCGAAGAATAGCTAAAGAAAGAAAGAGAGAGAGAGAGAGAGAGAAAGAGAGAGAAAGAACCCGCATCTCTCTCGACATGGGAGTTCCTCTTCGAAGGACTCCCTGGACGTGGTATTTAAGGATCTCACGATGATCCGTGTTGTCTCACGATCGGTGCAATAACGACCACAAGGACTTTAAAGTAGAAGGGAAAAAGAATGGGGTATAATCGGCAAAGTGTTTTGAATATCTCGATAAGGATCTATTTGTTATTATATTTTGACATTTTTAAATAAGAATACGCCATTGATTTTTATTTCATTGTAGATTCCTTATCGACTTTTGTCTTCCTTCCTTTTTCTCTCTCCTTTTTTTTTTTTTTTTTTTTTTTTTTAATAATAGTATATGCTCAAAGGAAGACGATTTAAATAAAATATCCTTAATCGATGTTTATTCATAAAAGAGAATGTCAAATTAAACTTTCTTACAGGATACATTTGTCGATTATTATTTCTTCATTTAATTCTTTTTTCTGATAGTAATAATGAAAATCCTAGAACTCATTTAATAAGATAAGAAAGAGGATTTTTCGTACTACGCTTTCTATCTACATTCGAGCGTGTCGACAACCCTGAGAGTCGACTAATTACAGACAAACGACCTCCTCGACTTTCTCGAGAATTCAACAGTGTTCACAAGGACAACGGAATAGAACGATTCTAGATAGCTAGCTATCTACGTTGATTTAACGAGAGGTAGATATAAATTTAACTTGGAGATATACCCATGCATATATATATATATATATATATATATGTAAGTATATAACGTTTTCTACCTTTTCTTCTTTTCCTCTATTATTTGAGTATTTTAATCTAAGTATTTGCTCTAGATATCCTTCATTTGACAATGAAGAATCATTACGAAATTAGTATAATAATTCCATTATTTAAAAAGGAAAAAACAAACAAAAATTGTTCTTATGATTTTATTCTATATAAAATGAGATTGTAAGAATATTTCTTACATACATACATACATATGTATATATCATTCTTACTCGAATAACGAGCAGATGTCTTTCTATTCGGATGGTGAACCATCGTCATCCTTTGTCGTGCCCTTGAAGAAAGTGCATGGCAATATTTCAAGGAATTTCGAAGTTGGTCGAATAGAATTTTTGGTGTGTGACGTTGAATCTATACTGGAGGAGGCGTTATTCGAGTTCTCAAGGATGCATCGTGCGGTAGTTCTTAGGTTCGTTTGGAGGGTAAGTCAACTTTTTTCGGAGGAGTGCCAGGAAGAGAGAAATAGAGACAGAGAGAAAGAGAGAGAGAGAGAGAGAGAGAGAGAGAAAGAGAAAGAAAGAGAGAATAGTTTTCTCACTCTTCTTTCAGGCCATCGTAAGATTTATCGGTTCACGAGCACGTTGGGCGTGTTCGTTGCTTTGGCCTCGAAATGAAAGGGCTCTTTGTTTCTCTTTCTCTCTCTCTCTCTCTCTCTCTCTCTCTCTCTCTCTCTCTGTCTCTGTCTCTCTGTTTCTTTCTTTGTTTTATTATGTTCATGGACGACGAACGTAAACGTTAATTTGTTGAATGGTAACTTTTTTTTCTTTCTTTCTTTCTTCTTCTCGTTCTAATAAAAATTGCACGTTTTTTCGCGTCCTTTCTCTTTTCCTTTTTCTTCCTTTCTAATAACTCTCTAGCATTAAGTTTCACATATTTCGATTGATCCTTTTTTCACCGAAAAGAAAGTAAACGTCTGTTCGAGGTTAAAATCTTCGTGCGAAACGATACGCTGAGAAAACTAAGTACTACAAGGCGGATCCGAAGTAACACGATAACCTTCTAGTAGCAAGTTGCACAAAAGATGCGCTTGCTCGATCGTAGGGATGCTGTTGGGTTAGTCGAGTAGAAGAGACCTTCTTCCTCTTTGTTTAACGAGTGGTCACGCTTTTGTCATCGAGTAAAGAGTAATCCTCGAAAAATTTGTATAAATCGTATGATAACGATTTACATCAGAATATTTATTATTAAATATTATATCGTAATTGTTAAGATTAAAATATTTTATCGTATTTATTCGATCAGACCTGTCGTAGACGGAAAACATTGTCGATGTTACTCGTAAAAGTCATCTTGTCGGAAAGGGGTACGCCACGATGAGATATATAGGTCGACAGGGATACGTCTGGAAAGAGATAGAGAATTGGATGTAAATCGAGTGAGATGCAACTCGTGGGAAAACGCGAGTTGGATTCGATCGTGGAAGATCCATCGTTGTATTCGAGAAAATAGAACGTACATACATATATGTATCATCTATTCGTGCATACGTATCTGCATATATATATACATATATATATATATATATTGTATAGACATAGAGAGACATACCTATAGTACATAATCCAAAGGAAGATGATAATACGTTTGAATCGAATGTTAGTTTCCTCGTCAAATATCGTCCCGCGTTCATCGTCAGGCTGCATCATGCGATACATAGCGATCGTCCTCTAATCGAATCATTCCGGTATAGCTCGTGTCGGATAGACCTAGCTAGCTTCGGCTAATTCGATCGTCGAAGCGGTGCAATCGGACGGACTTGAGATAACTCGTTTAAAAATTTCCCATCGTTCGCCGTCTCGTCGGCAAGCTCGTTTTCGCTTCGACGATTTTCTCTCTTTCTCCTCTTCCTCTCTCTCTTTCTCTCTCTCTATCTATCTATCTATCTCTTTCTCTTTCTCTCCCTTCGTCTTCGTACTCCCTCTTACTCGGCTTTCCACAAAACCCACCCCTACTTCTTTACTCCTACCTCTAACCATTCTCGTTCAGGACGTATTTTCTTACCAGACGAGAACACCGTGAGACTCTTGGGGATCTCTCGTACGAGTATAATATTGGAGACTCGACCAACTATTTCTCTCTTTCTCTGTCTTTCTCTTTCTCATTCTCCTTTCCCTTTCTCTTTCTCGTTCTGTCTTCACGTTTCAAGAAATACGATTATGAAAGTGGTCCTTTTCATCGTATATGAACGATCCTTTATGTTCTATTTTATACAGGATTTATAAAGAACTTATGATCACCCTGTGCATTCACTTCATTAGTCCGATTATATATCTTTCTCTTTCTCTCTTTATTTATGTCTCCATAAATACGAATTATGAATGTAATATTTTTCTATAAATATGCAATGATTTTTTCTCTCCTAATATATTTTTATATATATATATATATAATTTATAGGGAATGATTTACAGTCACCCTGTATATTATCTTCATTAGTCTCTTTTCATCATTTTCATAATCAAAATCAACGTGTCCTTCGAACTGAACTCGCTCAGCGTTTCTTGAAAGTGTTGATTCATCGATGCAAAAGACGCGTGCTTTAGAAAGGACGACTTAATTATCGTGCCTCGGCTTGATCTTATCCACTTGCTTTTTCTTCCTAGTCTATAAAGAGAATGAGAGAGACAAAGAGAGAGAGAGAGAGAGAGAGAGAGTCGGTCTAGACGTCTATATAATCTTTCTTATCGTCACGTAACGTCTAACGTTGGAATCGGCTGTGTCACGAGAATAATGATCGAACTGGAAGAAGAACAAATTTATTGTTTTAAAAATTTCGATCGATACCTGTTCATAATTACTTATTAATCTTATTATTATTATCATTATTATTATTATTATTATTATTGTTGTTGTTGTTGTTGTTATTATTATTACTATTATCGAATATCAATAAGTGTTACAGGAACGCGTAGTCCATTAGAATTGTGCTTATTTATAGAAGATTGTTCAAAGGAAATTATTAATTCATTTCTATATTGTTCGTTATTGTTCTAGCTTCGAATAATCGAACAATAATTCTGTCTCTTTCTCTGTCTCTCTCCTTCTCTTGTTCCCATATCGAATTTATTATAATCGCTCATATCAATCATCTCTATCGATTTTGTAATGGAAAACATATAATTGGTTCAGTTCTATTTTCATTAGAAATAATGCAAAAGAGAAAGAGAGGTATGTAGTAACTATTTTCTAGTTCAACGTCATCAACGTAACGTTCGTTGTTTCATCCTCTTGTGGGTCTTCTGTGTACATAGTACGGCCTCACTCATCGTCGAGGCTTAACGTAGACCAAAAACTCTCATCTTCAAAAAGTACTTCATGAGTAAAACTAACGAAACTACCACAAAGCGGGATCCTAGAAAATTTGCTTTAATCCGTCATCATACTACGTGCATTCAACATTTTTTTTTTCCACGCGAAAAAGAAATATTATTATTCGAAATTTAGTGTATATATTATTTTCTTTGTTGTTGTTGTTGTTGTTTTTTTTTCTTTTCTTTATTTTTTAAGAGATCATCAGTTAGAATTTATAATTAATAAGAATAAAATTAATTGTTTTAATTTCTTCCTTTCCCTATCGCATACGAATGCACAGAAAGTCTAAACGAAAGCTCAGCTTACCCTCGATTGGAAGATCATCATACTTCCACGTATTTCAACTTATTAGGTGTACTTACGTTTTATGTTCCTATTTAGGTCGATAAAAGAGAAAAAAGAAATAGAGAGATAGAGAGAGAGAACTTGTAGGGTTATCGGCTTCTTTTTTCTTCTTCTTCTTCTTCTTCTTCTTCTTCTATTTTTCCCTTCCGTTTTAATGGACTTCAGAGGAAATTTGTCGAGCGAATAAAAACAGAGACCCTTCTCGAGTTTCCTATTTAGGTTAAAATCAATATTCCATAGTATTTGTATATAGGAACAAAGAGAGAGAGAGAGAGAGAGACACACACATAGGAGAAATAGAGAAAGAGGATAAAAGAAAAGAAATGAAATTTTTTCTTCGTTGAATTTTTCATCCGTCATAAAAATTTTTCGGACGATATAATTTGATCGGTAAAAAAATATAACGCTGAGAATGTAAGCGTCTTGTGTTTCATTTTCTAACGAGAGAACAAGAGATACGCATGGAGAAAGGAAAAATAAGTGGAAGTGGTTAAATGCGTGGTAAAACAAAGTGGTTGATAGAACGCTCTCGGCGTTCATATTTTTCAATGAATATGAAACGCGAGTAGCTTTGAGGGAATTAACATTTGCTAATATTAAGAAGATTTAAATAGATTTATTTTCTAAATGAATTATATTAAAAAGAGACAATGTGTTTATCTGTCTGTTTTTTTTTTTTTTTTTTTTTTTTTTTGTTAAACATAAAATCACAAAAGAAATTAATGTTAAAGATAGTTTCAATAGAAATTTGTGATCAAAAAAAAAAATAGAAAGAAATGCATATGGATATTATTTCATCGATTTTTTTTTTTTCATTTGAGAATTTGTGTTGGCTTATTTCTTTATCTCCTTTTTTTGTTGTTTTGTTTTGTTTATTGTTCGAAGAAAATTGCAACGTCCAGATGTTGTTGCTCGAATCTCAAGGTATTCTCGAGTATATCCTTGCCAATGTAGACGTCTCGTCGTGTTTTCGTCTGAAGCATTCGTAACGATGTCCAGGGGTTGTTCAGTGTGTTTCTAAACATGGCTTACAGTACTGACCACTCCTCGAGCTTTGTACGTTAGAGAAAGGTTGAGAGAGGAAGAGGTGGTGAAGGAGGAAAAGAAGGAGAAGGAGGTAGAGGAAAAGGTTTTGGAATGGGTAAAGTAGAATCTCTCTACTAGGAAAACGAGAGAGAAAGATAGGAAAAGTAGAGATAGGTGGAATTTCAAGCCAAAAGCTCGAATTTACTCCTCTCCCTGCAGACTTTTCAGACGAATTTATTCGGCTCCTAATTATCTTTTTTTTTCTCTCTCTTTTTTCTCCTATTTTTTGGTTTTCATTTCTCTTTTTCTTTTCCTTTTTTTCTCTTTTTTTTTCAATTTTTTTTTTTTTTTTTTTTTTTTTTTTAATAAGACAAATTAACGCGAGAATAATAATAATCTTCTGTACATTCAGTTTTCTTTTCTTCATTAATATAAATTGTTTAATTCGATTTTCTTGTCACATATATTTTCTTTTCGCTCTTCATTTTTCTTTTTCTTAAATTTTCCCCGTTTTAGAATTCTCCTCATTCTTCTTTCCTTTTTTTTTTTTTTTTTCCTTGCTTTTTGCATTATTTCTCTCTACTTATTTTCTCCCGTCGAACGAGCGGAAAATAAAAGGATTATTTCGGTTTACGTTTCGTCGTTGTCCTCGTACTCTTTTTCCTTCTTGATTTTCCATTTTTGCGTACATTTCAAAGAACTTTGCTCGGGGCCGAGCAAACGAGAGGACACGCGTAGCACAGAAACACCGAGAATGTCCTGCTTCGTTCTTATTTGGCATTCTTTACTTTCCTTCCGCATGAGCTTTTTCCCTTTTCTCGCATTTGATTCTTTCTCTTTCTTTTTTTCTCTTCCTCTCTCTCTCTCTCTCTCTCTCTCTCTCTTCATTTTTTGTTCCCTTCCTCGAGCAATTTGTGCCAACGTAAAATGAGTAAGAATATCTTGTTTCTCAGTTTATTTCGTAGCCACTTTTGGTCCTCACCCTCCCCCCCCCTTTCTCCGCCATCAGTTGGACGGGGCGAACCTTCCTCACGAAGAAAAATTTTAATTTTCCACGAAAAATATTATAAAAAGAGAGGAAGTTGTTGTACAAGTTAACCGCCGACGACAGTCGGCAGAGTAACTTTTTGAAATTCGAGGGTGTTTTTCGTCTGCTTTATGCAAAAATTTGAAGAAAAAAAAAAAAGAAAGAAAGGGAAAAACAAAAAAACAGAGAAGAAAAATATCGTTTGAAAGTATTTACATGAATTTTCTACACAATGTACAATGCTTGTTATTGGATATTTTTTTTTGTGCGTGAAACTTGTCAAAAAAAAAAAAAAAAAAAAAAAAGAAAAAAAAAAGAAAAAAAAAAGAAAAAAAAAAGAAAAAAAGAAAGAAAAAAAAGGGGGAAAAATAAAATAAAACGAGACGGAGGCAAAAAATAACGAAGTAAAAAAGTAAACATAAAAATAATCGAGGTCGATTTGTTAGCAGAGAATAATGGACAATTCCTAAATTTTTAGTCAATTTAGTTGATTATTATTATCTCTTTTCTTTTTGTTTCTTTTTTTTTTTTTAGAATAAAAAGAAGAATAAAATTTGCTCGAAAATGAGAAACCATACGGCGGTGGTGCAAAAGAGCAAAAAAAAAAAAAAAGAAAAAAGAGAGATAGAAAGAGAGAAAGAATGACGTACGTGGATAAAAATAATAATTTGTTAAAAAGTGAGATGGCTAAAGTAGTTTAAAATCAAAATGAAGACCCTTTGTCCGTAGATATTCGAAGTAAGACCGCGCGTTTTCAATTAATCCGTGGTCAATTCGATGGCACGGATCAAGAACGTGGACGAGATATCGAGCCGACAGAGGAACAGAGAAAGAGAAAGAGGGAACGAGAGAGAGAGGGAAAGAGATGGCGAGAAAGTGGAACGAAGAGGAAGATAGATAACGGACGAGTACTAGGAACGATCGTGGCGGTGGCAACCTGGAAAAGCAATTCAATCTACATCGGCAAGGGAAGAGAATCGAACGGTCGCACTCAAACGGTTCCATTACAGTCAGAAGAAGAAGAACAAAAAGAAATGTTCAAAACGACATGCGGAGCTACTGTCACGAATAATTCCTCTATAGAGACCCTCATTTTCTCTATCCCTTCCTTTATCTCTCTCTCTCTCTCTCTCTCTCTCTCTCTTTCCCTCTCTAACTCTCAATAACGAGATATTTCAAATATCCTTTTCCCCTTGTAAACTAATATTTCAAATATTTTGCCGAACTTATCGCTCGTTTAGGATCGACATAAATTTTTTATTAATCGTTTATATATGTATACATGTATATATCACTAACATGACAAACGAATTGAGCAAACGAAGAGCTGTCCGCAAATGTTTGGCAATATACTGTTTATATACATGTTTACTTATACGTACGTGTTTGCATTTTACGTATATTAAAAAAAGAAAAAAAAAAAAAAAAAAAAAAAAAGGAAAAGAAGGAAAAGAGAGAAAGAAAAAAAACGAGTCATAATATCGACGTCGTTCTTGAAATAATATTATATAAAAAAGGAAAGATAGATAAAAAATCAGTGTACATTGATTCGATATTTCATTGTCAATAATAAAAATAATATTTGATATTATAAAGCGTGCTTAGAGACATACATATGTCGAAGTTGAATCTTGAAATATAAAAGAAAAATATAATATAAAAAAAGAAAAGTATATATACATATATATATATATATATAAATGTAAAAATAATTAAAAGAGTCAAGAAAGTGTTCAACATTTTGAACTATACTTTTTTTTCGTCTTCCATTTCGTTTTCTAATGAGACGATTTGTAAGTCGGACGACGATGAATAATTGTTATCCTCCTTCTCTTTTATCGTTTCTTCTTCGTTTTAAATCATTAAATGGACTCGGGGAAAATTCTTCGCGTTAGGTGGTCGGTTCTTTTACTCTCCGTTGTATGCTTGCGTTGAACGTGCCTGTCGATAGATATCCTATGTACGTACAGTTTCGCATTGTCGCGACGAGAGAAGCAATCGATCGTTGCTAAACTTATCGACATTTCGTTTTCATTTCTGTCGCAAGGTCGACACTTTTACGTAATTGCATCTGTAACAGACGTAACTCTGCATGCATCGTAATCTTTCTCATTCGATGTTCTATATATATATATATATATATATATATATATATATATATACACACATTGAATTCACCCAGAAACTTCTAGTTTTCCAACTATTTTATATTATTCTTTTTACGACTTTTCTTTTTCCCCTAGGTTTTTTTTTCTTTCTTTTTTTTCCCCTAGAACGAACTTTAAAGTCGTATCGCGCCGCGCTTATTTGTAACTTTTATATCTCTAATAATTAATATTTGAAATTTATTTTACACGACTATTCAAGGATAAATTTTTCACAAAAATTTATATTCGTAGACGATAGAAAAAAAGTCGTGTTATAAGGGATTAATTTTTAAGCTGGTTTAAGACATCTTCTTTTCCTTCCTTCTTCTTCTTTCGTTTCTTTTGGTCCTTTTTTTTCTCTTTCTTTTCTTTTTTTTTTTTCTCTTCGATTAAAATCAATAACGACGATGTATTCGAAGTACTTATTTCTTGTGCGTATGCCCGTGTTAGATATTTCAAAGGTTGTGTAGATCCGACCATTGCAAAGGTTTCATCATCACGAATCGCATTCCATCGAGACTGAACCTCGGCTAATTCCATTTACAGTGGCTACGAAGTACTTAACCCACGACAAAGAGAGATGTCTTTCGAAAGATTAATTTTATATTAAAACGCGGGAGAGAATCTTCTCGCTTATATCAAGGAAGCTCGTTAAGCTTCCACTCGAACTTGTCTTTTGCTCGTTTGAGTTAGCGTCAAACGCGTTACACTTACCCATTAAAACGTATCAACTCCTACGCTTTATTTCAAACGGATTGTCACGCTCTTTCTCTTTCTCATTCTGTATCTTTCAACCTGTTATTATCTAACATTGTTTCGTTATATTAGCTTATCATCAGCCTTCCCATCGCAAATTCAATTACAAGGAACAAACGAAATTTCTATTGTGAAATTTCTCTTTACGTTTGTTGAAATATAATTCCTAATGATATTTGCGATATAACGTAGAATAATATTATCATTATCAATCAAATGCGATCGATAATATATCGTAATATAACGTTTAAAATCGTAATATAACGTTTTAATCGATTATTCATTCGTCGACGATAATAGAAATTTAATTTAAAGGATAAACGAAAACTTCGTTCATATTGGAAAATTCTTCGAATGAACGAACGAATGAATGAATGAATGAATGAATGAAAAAGAATAAGATGGTAATAAGACGATGTAAATTATAGCGAGGACTTCGCTCGAGAATTTCCTCTATAAACCCAGTAATATCCTTTAACAGGACAATGTAGGATAATCGAGGAATTAAAGTTACAGGCGGTGATTTCCTTCGAGTATAACCCCTAAGTTTAGTGTCCCGTTCGCTTCTCGATTTCAACGACGTCAACTCATCGTGAAAGAAAGACGTTACCTTTTCTCCTTTTTTCTTTTCTTCTATGGATTCTTTTTTCTTTTTCTTTTCTTTTCTTTTCTTTTTTTTTTTTTTTTTTTTTTTTTCTTTTATATATCGACGAGATCTAGTTAATTTCTATTAGTTTTGATATTCTTTCTTTATTTTTTTCTTTTTCCTTTTTTGGAATACGATTGCATAATAATCGAATATAGTTAAAAAAAGTTAAAAAGAAAAAGGAAAAATTTAACTAAGATTTACTTCCGAATACTGTCGACCACTTCGAATCGATTTCATCGTAGACTACGTGCGTGTCTTTGACCCGAAGTGACCTCCTCTCTCTCTCTCTCTCTCTCTCTCTCTCTCTTTCTCTCTCTCTTTCTCTTTCTTCTTATCGTCCTCGAAAGGTTCGTCGATGTGCTTAGGAACAGGTCGTTGCTTTATCTCGAAAACTGAATGGATTTGTGCGAAGGTACGAAAAATTGCGGCGTTTATGGAGCGTGACAAAAGTTGCGAATCTGTCGTCGACAGGCTGCTATTTTTATTTAATTTTATTTTTAAACAGTGATCTCAGTTTAATTCCAGAACAAGGTTCAGCGTCGTTCTATCGCGTTGAGTAATACGTATTTAAAAAAAACCTCGTTTAATTAGTATTTCTCTCTCTCTCTCCCTCTCTCTCTCTCTTTTCTCTTTTAATTGCTTCTCAGTTCTCTTTCACTCTCTTCCTCTTTCTCTCTCTCTCTCTCTCTTTCTCTCTCTCTCTCTATTTTATTCATTCATTCTTTCTGTAAATCATCGACGTTTACGTTGACACATGGTCCATAGTATTTCCATATTTATCACATTCACTGTGACTTGGCGAAGGACAAAGATAGAAGATAGATAAAGATAGAAGTAGAAGGAGAGAGAGAGAGAGACAGAGATAGAAAGAACGAGTCGGTCATGCGAATCTTGGTGTATGTACGCTTATTTCTCTCGAGTACTGCTGCTCTTGATAGGCGCTTAGCTTGTTAATGGGTTTATAGAAACCACCGTTTTCACTACGCAACTGTCTAATTCAGACCAGTTTAATAAGTTTCCAAGTTGACAAAGAGAGAGGGTGAGAGAGAATGAGAGAGATATTGAAGTAGTAAGCTCGCCGATCGAACGTATACGAGAGAAACGAGTAATTAATATTTAAAAAATTATCCCAGTGTTTTTCCAATGATTTTGTCCTTTTGTTTCCAATCTGTTTTCAATATCGAAATTGTGAATATCGATGAGGTTTATATTATTCTATAACAGCATTGAAAAATCATTGTTTATTAATATAAAATAGAGATAACGAGAACGCACAATACTTGTCTCACGTTAATTGCACTTCACAAGAATCGACGTAGATTCATTTTCGAATATGCATATCGATTTTTATTTTTGTTATAACGTTTGTCAAGAATACCGACCTGTGTCGATTTTTTTGGTATTTATATTTTCTGATCGGTATCCATATTCATGGAGTCGATTATACCATAGGATAAAACTATTTCGAAGATAGCAAATATTCATATTATATATATATATATATATATATATATATATATATATATACACGCTTGTGAACAATCTCGATTTGACGAATTTCTCTTCGCTGAACTCTCGTTTCGTAACTGGAAATGAATTCTCTATTTTCTCTTTTTATCTTTCTCTTATTCACTCAGCCACTATTTCAACATAAAACAGTAAACTTTTCATCTCTTTTAGCGCGTCGCTCGTTTCTATATCAATAAGCTGCTGCGGTAGATAGTCCATTTCGCTTTTAATTAACCGTAAGTTATTTTAAACCATTCGTTGTGTGCGATATTGCCAAGATTATAGAGTGAACTTCCTTCGAAAATAATAACATTTTCCTTTATGAACTTTAGTATAGGATACTTCTCGGAGAAAGATACAACATCTGTATAGCTTCGACATTTCTATCAATTTAAAATGTTACAAACTAAAAATACGTCGATACTATGCTGTTCGAATATTTCTCTTTTATTTTTATAAAAATAATACGATTAATGTTTAAATTTTGATGAATCTTTATGATTTTATTCGACGTCGTACGATCTCTCAAACGAATCTTTAATAAAACTATGGAATTAAGAAAGAAAAGAAAAGAATCGAAGGCAAATCGAAATAATATAAAAAATGAGAGAAAAATGCTAGAAAATTTTAGATGAAGAAAAATTCCAAATAGATTTGTTGTTTCGTTGAAAAGAGATAAAGGACATGATAGTTTCGTTGTAATCGTCGAGCCATTAACGAGAAAGAGAGCACGATTAAGGTCTTCCTGTATTCACTTCTTTGTTCTCCCTTGTTCTTTCGTTTCTCTCTCTCTCTCTTTCTCTCTCTTTTTCTCGTTTTATAAATTCGCGTGGCTAGTCACGAACGAAGAAGTCGTTTAATATCCGGTGAAGCCAATGTTTTCGTAACCCTAGAAAGGCTACGAGCACGTTTCAAGCACGAGCCATGAAAATGCCATAGGCTTATTTCCGGGCCGTTCGACTTGGCCAGCTTCTCGTGTATCACATGCTGCTCGCAGATGTTGAGTCTCTTTATTATTTTATTTTTTTCTCTCTTCCATCCCTCCTTCCCCCATCCCTGCCCCTTCGCTCCCTTTTCTTACCTCTAACGTCATCGTGGATCAAGAGTCGATTCTTCGACGTACACGTGTACGTGTATAGTTTTCTTTTCTTTTTTTTTTTTTTTTTTTTTATTATTAGACATCCATTTGTCGTACATTTGTAGTTGTCATCGATTATCATCGATAGAAATAGAAAAAGCAGGAATTTTACAATCGACTTCGATCACTCGTTTCTCTCTCTCTCTCTCTCTCTCTCTCTCTTTTTGAAATAGAAAAGATACGACGAAAATAGGAATGATATATTTTTCTTTTTCCTTTTTTCCATTTCTTTTTCTTTTAATCGAGCGTTTGCAGTTTTTCGAGAAAACTAGAGCAGATTGTACTCGCTCTCTTATTTTTTTTTTTTTTATATTTTCTTTTTTTTTTTTTTTTTATTATTATTTCTTTTTCACCTCTTTTTCGAGAAAACGAGAAGAAGTCGGGCAAGGTCTCTTTCTTTCTCTCTCTCTCTCTCTCTCTCTCTCTTCTCACTCCGCTTGTGCCTCGAAAAAAGAACTCCGTGTATTTTTCCATTGAAATTATAATAGAATCTGAAACGGAATTCGTTACCTTTTTATTTCGCTCTCCGCGACTTGCTTCTGAAAATGGGAAAAACGGAATGGGAGAGGGAATTCACGCTTGAACGAGTTGAAATTCTTCTTCTCTTTCTCTATCTCTATCCCACCCTCTCCTCCCCCTCTCTCTCTCTCTCTATTTTTTTTTCTTTCTCTTTTTTTTTTTGCAGCTTCTTTTTTTTTTTCTTTTCTCTTTTTGCACGTAATTAAATACGTCGTTATCTTTTTAATGAACTTTCGCAAATATTTCTCTCTATCTGGGTGCGTGCGTTTAATGGTTTTAGAAAATCCCAGAGGAGTCAAACTATTACTACCACCATTACTATTTTGTACTAGTTCAACTCACTGGACTCATATATACATATAATATATTTCTTTAGTGATAGTACACGCTCATACATACATATACACACACACACACACACACATATGTACACTATTTTTGTTTACGTATATGTTTTACTACGTCTATCTATTATCAAGATAAATGTGTTACTCTTTAACGTATCCATGTAGCTTTCATTTGACGACGACGACGACGACGACGACGACGACGACGACGACGATGACGACGATTACGACTACGGACAAGGAAGAGGAAAACGAAAAAGAGAAAGAAGAGGACGACGACAACGTGCCTGCTACGAGATTCCTTTTTTTTACGCTTTAGAGAACTCCAAAACGGTATTAAAAATTCACTGGAATAGTGAGATGAAAAAGGTAACGACATGTATAATTACATAAAAAAAGGAAAAAAGGAAAAAGAAAAAAAGAAGGGTAAAAAAAGCGGAAAGAAAAGAATAGACTCACTGACAGACTCATTAGATTTAGCAACGTAATGAACGTGTGACGTGGCCGCCTTTTAATACTATTTAATATTTTCATCATGTATTCTAACCGAGAGTATTCTTTATTAAAAAAAAAAAAATATATATATATATATATATAGAGGAAAAAAAGAAACGAACATAGAAAAGAAGAATTTTGCACATTTGCTCTATGAATAGTCGAATAAATGAAACGAACGCGTAAAAACGAGACAATTAAGCTAGAGTTCCAATAGAGAATAAAATGGGATAGAGAGCCCTTTCGCATTTTTCTGATTATTTCCATTTTACCATTTTAAACCACGCTCGTTTTGGCGCGTTCTCGTGGCTGTGCAAAATTATACGAGCGTCTCGTTTTCAGAAAGAAGAGGGGGAACGAAAAGTTAGAAAAAAAAAAGAAAAGAAAAGTATCTAGGATGAAAAGAAAGAAGAAATATAGGGGAATGTATTTGGACGTGAACGTTTCGAGTAGTCAGTGATAAAATAAATTTCTAGCTATGCTTTAATAATAATAAATACAGTATCGTATATAATACGATTTTAGATCATAAATAAATGCTCCTGTTTTATTTTATTCTATTGTAGATATCGAATGAATCGATAGATCGTGTATATATTTACTTTATCAAAATTTATTGGATTTATATATATTTTATTGAAGAAGTACATACACAGGTACATACATTGACGAAATATATACATATATATATATATATATATATATATATATATATCAATCGATTTCATTCATGAAATATATATATAGAGGTATTTATTTTTTTATTCGTTTTTTATTTCTTTTTTATTTTATTTTTTTTTTTTTATTTCTTTTATTTTTTTCTTTACTTATTTACTTTTTTGTCTCATTAGATATTACACAGAAAAGGAATAATAAAAGGCGTTTGTAGATAAATTCTTCTAAATAATGACGATAAGTGACAGTAAGAAGAAGTCGATAAGGATGCCGACCTACTCAATTTCCTTTCGTATCAAGACATTTTGTCGATGACAGTTTCTCCAATATCTCGTGCACATTGAGAATCTCGACGTTCTCGAGTGACAATTTTTATCTCAATGAATCGACAAAACACGATTTCCTAGAAAATCACTCTATCCTTTTCGATCTTTCTTAGCCATATATATATTTTATTGATTACCATCGAAATAAACATTTTTTCCTCGTATAAAGATTTACTGATAGATAAAGATCATTCGTACCTTTTCGACATAGACTAATAATACATTCACATATCGACGTTTTAATGAATCATTATAATAACATTAATAAAATCGTATCTTTTTCATACTGAACGAAATTTTACTAAAAAGTTTTATGCCTTTATGGGTCAAACCAAACTCGTACGCATAACGGTTAACGTTCTCGTATAAATATCAAAGCTCTAATTAGCCTGGCGGGTCCGCACGTGCTGCAGGCTGTCCCCGAAAACCCATCGAATTCGTAATTATGGGTTTAATTGAAAACGCCGGTGGCTTCTCTCTGTCACCGTCACCGAAGTAGCTCGCTTCGAACGTGGGTGGTATTCGAAAAGGGGTTAGACAGAGAAGGAGAAATACTGAGAGAGAAAGAGAGAGAAGGGGGGGGATAGAATAAGGGAAAAGAGCCGTAACCTCGAATCTCGTGGGAGGAAACCGATTCAAAGCTTTCATCGATGTAGGACTTGTTAACGAAGGGTCGAAGTTGAAAGAGTGCTATTTTATAAAAGGGCAAGGTCGAAAATAAAAATGTGAAAATGATTAATAGGAGTTTAATTCAAGAAAAGGATTCAATGTATCTTTTATTCCATTAGAAAATTTTATTTCGCGAAAGGTATCGTTACGATATGTACGTACATGTATACAAAAAAATGTATGTATATGTGAATGCGTGTATATGTGTGTGTTCGTACACGTATATGTCTTTTATACGTAATAACAAAACAAATAGAAAGTAATTTGGATCGATACTGTTTACAAAGAGATAACCTTACCTACTACGTATTTATATACATACATTTGTTTATATAATAGTACGCGCGTACGTTGCTCATAAGAAATACACGATTGTATTTGTACGAAGTCATTGATCGATCGTTCTTTCGTTTTCATTTGCCCGTTCGTCCTTCTCCTTGAAATTCCTCAATGTGAGACAGTACCGATCGAGACACTGAATAGCTCGCACGCTTTGGAATATCTCTCTTCGTTTATTATTTCATTTTTAAATTTTTCAAGCAAAAAACCAAATAATTAATATTTCGACTAATTATATTTATTTATTACGGATACTATATCTCATCTCATCGTTAATTAATTAAATTTGATTTTATTTCTAGCTTTTATATTCAAGATTTCTTTTTAAGAGAGTATAAATTTTTTAAATGTTTTAATCGTTCATACGATACAAACTTGTTAGATTATTTAACACGTTTTCTGACCTTGTTACTTTTATATATATATATATATATATATATATATATATATATATATATATATCGTTCTTTCTCTTTGGACAGAATCGCCGAAAGCGTTTTCCTCCGATACTAGTACGATACACCACACCACCTGTAGAACGAGTATGGGGGACATAGCTGGAAGCTGTATTATCCCGTACAGCATATAATTGACGCTTACTCCGTATAATTCAAGCGATTACCTACAAGCTCAGCCTTCATTTTCTCTATCTATAATCCTACTTATTATATTCCGAATATTTCGATATAATCCATTTATGCAAAACGAATAAGATTAAGAATATTTTTCCTTATTTATTATTATTATTGTTATTATTATTATTAATGAAAGAAAGGTGTAGGCAAATATCTCATTTTAGAGAGCGTTAACGTTTTTATTGATTTTCTTTTTCTTTTTTTTTTTCTTTTTTTTCTTTTTCTTTTTTTCTCTTTTTCTTTTTACTACTAATTCAACGTAACTTTTAATGCGTCTCAGAAATACATATTTATGTTTACACAGGAAGGATGATAATCGATTAATATACGAGCTAACATTATTAACTATTCGTATATCATCTTTATATTATCGTTAGAAAATCTTTCTCTACGATTTATTATGCTTTAATTATACAGTTTAATATATGGATTAGTTTCTAAATTTATCTTAGCGTATACGAAAATATCGACGCCGACTAGAAACATCAAAGCATGTGTAAGAACGGACATTAACCGAGTATAACGATCGTTAACGATTTTGAAAAACATTGCAGAGAGAGAGAGAGAGGAAGTCTGTACAGAGATTGAACGGTCTGCTCGTAATCCAGAAGTCGTCGAACTGTTTGTTTCTCTTTGGAGTCGAAGTAATAACACGAGTCGATCTTATGTTAGACGCGAGATAGAAAGAGAAGGAGAGAGAGATGGTAGAGGAAGAAAAGCGTTTATGAAGTCTGGTCGAGAAACGAAGTAACACAACGGAAGGTTTCAGTTTCTTCTTATTCTCTTTCTCTTCCTTCTCCTTTTCCTCCTCTGTACCCCCTCTTTCAACCCCTCCCATCTCTGCGCATCTCTGCAACTCCTCTCGTAACTCATATCCAAGTTAAACAAGCAAACGCCGAAGCGTTGGCGCGTAAACGTGCGAGCTAGTGAATTCTCCCTAGGTAAGTTAGCTCCTGACCAGTTTTCTCTCTCTTTCTCTCTCTCTCTCTCTCTCTCTCTAGTTTTTCATCTTTCGTCTTTCGGTGGAAAACGTGGAGGAAAACGATAAAGAAGAAAAGAAGAGAAGACGTTAAAATAAATCACGTTTGGGGTGAGCGTCTAAGCGATATATATATATATATATATATATATATATATATATATATATATATATTTCATCACCTAGCACGAGCTCAAAACGAACGGACCATAGAACGTCAACTCTTTGTGAAATGTAATAAATTACGTACATATATAATAGTAATACATGGGGAAGGGAGGGGTTGATAGTTTACAATGCGTTATTTTATTGGTTTTATTTATTGGTTTTATTTATTTATTTTTCTTTTTTTTTTCTCTCTATCTCTTATCTCTTTTTGTACATGTTAAATATTATATTGTGAAAAAAAAAAAAAAAAAGAAAAAACTACGGAAAGATTGTCAATCATTCAACGTTAGTGTAAAAAATATCATTGTATTCATTGAACATGAAATGAGTATAAGGATTATCAAATTTCGTACGAGAGTCTTTTGTAGGAAAATTTCAATTCGAGATTTGATCTTGAAATATTTTACGAATAGAGAACGATTATAATTGTATGAATATTATCCCGAAACTCGATCGAATACGATACCATGTCGGCTACCCTACTGGCCGACATAATTTCTGGCTGGATTTCTCTCTCTATCTCTTTCATTGTCTTTCTCTGTCTCTTTCTATTTCTCTCTCTTACTCTCGTATAGATAACAAACGCAAACACATGGATTTGAATATTCGTGCAAACCTGATATCCGAATTATGATCTAGCCGTCATTCATTTCAGCATTCAAAGAGCATCCACGCTCGAATTAATTCACGTATGAAGTTATTTCATGGATGAGTATTCGTGCGGAAGACCCGATCGACGTTATTTGGGGTAGAAGTAATAATAAACATTCGATGCCGACTTCGTCGTTATCGTTTTCTCATTCTTTTTCTTTTTCTTTTTCTCTTAAATTATATTTTAGAAATATAAATGGCGTTACGCACAATAGTACAATGCATTTTCGTTGCATAATTTATAATGTTTAGAACAAAAGAAAAAAAAAAGAAATGAATCGATTCATAATTAATACGATCGTTCGTTAGACTTGAAAATATGATTAACCAATTTTCTTTTTTTTTTTTTTTTCTTCGATTATTTTAGACAATTTGCCATGTACAACAATGTTACAAATATAGATCGAGGAAACGCATTTAGATTCTTCTAAGTTAGCAATAAGAAGTTTTGGCTACGGTGCCAAAACTTGTCTAATTCGTACGTACCCATTTGAAATTTAAATTTCTTAAAAGCTTGTTATTTTTATCGATACCCAGTTCAAAATAAGTTCATTTTATAGATACGTTTAACGATTGTAGTTCACGACATATAGGACACATAATTTATTTATTGAATTAAATTGGATTAATGTTCAAGGTGCCAACAATTCTTTCTATTTTTCCAAACATAAGAAGAGAAATTTGTCATATACTATCGATATCTATTAGTTAATAAAACTGATTGATAACACGTCGGTGATATTGTCGCATTGATATAGAATTTAATCATTTGATCCAATTCGAATCATAGTTTGTATTAAGCATTAAAATTCTAATTAACTTGTGCGGTAAACACAGCTTGGCTTGAGAAGAACACGTTGCACCATAAAAGAAGGGAAGTTAGAAAGAGAGAGATAGAGAGAAAGAGAGGAAGAATCTTATAGTTTCCTCTCTCTCTCTCTTTCTCTCTCTTACACCGGCTTGAAACAACGTCGCACAAACATTCGCTATATTAACGGCCCGTGAGAACGAACCGGTTGGCTTAATGGCATCATCGTAGGAAACGCGCAGTTACGAAGTCGCCTCGTTGCGTCGTCTCTTTTTTTTTTTCTTTCTCTCTCTCTCTTTCTCTCTCTCTCGCGTGCGCGCTTTCTGTTTTTTTTCTGCGTCTCTTTTTTTTTTTTTTCTTTTTGTCTCCGTTGGATCCTCGTTATCGTAGTAATTCATGGTGGAAAACGAATGAACGGTCGGGACGTCGTCCGACGTGCGTCTTCCGGACGACAACGACGACAAGAAACGTTAGTTGTGGATAATAGTCAAGTTCTCTTGATCTTCGATCTTTTAAAAGAATCCAATCGTTTGGATCGAGATTCGAATTGAATCGTAATCATCTTTTAGGACAAGAACGTTTGCCTTCATATGATGTTGAGATTTATATCGTAAAATATCGATCAGACAGATCAGTCGACGATAAATTAGTTTTATTTATTTATTTTATTTTTCTTCTTTTTTTTTCTTTTTCTTTCTTTCTTTTTTTTTTCTCTTAGTCATTAAGATCTAGCCGTCTTTAATACGTATTATTTTAAAGAGATATAAAAATGCTTATCGAATTTGTAATGATATTTATAATCATTTGATAATTCATTAAAAGAAAAAGGAAAAGAAGTAATCTTTTTGAAGGATTTATTTAGACAATGTTTTTTTTATTCTCCGAACGATTAATCGTCCAAATTAAAACTATTTTCATAAATATGCAAATGTATACGTGTATATATATATATATATATATATATATATATATATGTTTTCTTAAACGATTAAAATATTTGTTTATAATATATCATATAGTTATTTATAATGTTTATTATCAATGAATATATAAAAGTAAAGTAGTATATTGCATGTAACAGATAATGGAAATGAAGATAAGACGATTAGGTTGGTAGCTTTATACGTAGCTCATTTGTAACGATTCACTTTGACAGGTCCGTAAGGCTTGCTTGGACTTTTGTTTATATTATGAACAAAGGTGTCGTGTTCAGCGTGACACGAGTGCATACGAACGCATACAAGAGAACAACCAGAGGATTAATCGTTGTCCCGTGACATCTTTGGTCGATGCTTTCGCGTGTCCCGATCACGATTCTCGATAAGGATAACGGTTTCGTGCATAATCGTTCTGTCGAGTTATCGATCGTTCACTTGCTGACCTGTCGACCAATTCCAATTTCTCAGAAAACTGTATGATCCTTCATTGTTTTTTTTTTCTTTTCTTTTTTTTTTCAATAGAATAATATTTGAAATATGAAATCTATCTGGCAATATAAATCTTATAATATTATTCTTTCGATATAAAAGAAATTAATTGTCTAATGCTTGTAAGAGTTATTATTTAATCTTTGTATTACATCAATATTTGCACATTTGTATATAATTTTTATTCGTTGTTTCGTTCGGAAAAAGTAAAAAGAAAAAAAAAACAAAAAAAAAAAGAAAAATTACTTCACAAATATTCGTAAATGTAATATAAATTTCATATGACTAATTATTAATCGTACGATCGTTCAATTAGAATATGAATTTAAAAATAATTGAGATTCTATCGTTATGATAATCAGTTTGAATCGAGACTTGAATATGGATTCGTGACGCAGAGTTCGCAAAGTTCGACGCGGAGGCATTTCCTGATTAACGCGAACCTCGCCTGACCCTTCATCCCCTTTCTCCTCCATACGTTGGCGGCCATTCGTCGACCGCAGAGAAAGAGAAAAAGAGAGAGAGAGAGAGAGAGAGAGAGAGAGAGAGAGAGAGAAAGCTCGAAGGTCGAGCTCGCGAAAAGATCAGACGCGAAAAAGGTGGAGGAACTGCTCGGTTTCAAGCTGAAGGCGAGCAACCCTTTTCATTTCAAGATGGACGAGTCTCGATATGCACTTTTGCAAATTGCTTGCCACTTGGACTGGTTCTTCTCTTCATCGAAATCCAAAAGATGCGCAACCTTTCCTTTACTCACATGTATATATGTACATATGTATATATATATACATATATATGTATTATATATGTTTCTATCTCTTCCCTTCACTTTATTAATCTTGATAGTGATTTCTTTTTTATTACTATTACTTTATAATATATATACATATATATATATGTACATACGTGGAAATGTAAAGAGCTATAAAAACTAATACGAAGGAAAAGCATTGTACTATCCTGTAATACTTTTTCTAATCGTTCGAATCGTATGAAAAATTTCTACGAAGCAGCTGTTTGAAATTTCGAAGAGAAACGCGACTACCTCCACCCTCAATCTAGTCGACCATTTACCATCACCATTGGTCACACACCCTCATCCAACCCCCAATTCGTAGGACTCTCTTCTTAAGACTTTTAAAGCGTTCTTTAACGTCCATTCTCGTGTCCTTTGTACGAGGTACGCGTTTTGCTTTTCTCTCCTTCTTTATTTCTTTCTTTTCTTCTTTTGTCGTTGGGGCCGCGCAGGTGCGGCCACAATACGGCGAGAGTACGAAGTGGCACCGGCAATCGTCGTCGCCAGACGGTATTCAAGATGCGCTGTGTGCAATGAACGTGGCCAGGATGCGGGGGTGAGCCTTGCCATTTACTTGTATACGTGTATGCGTAAAGGTAGAAAGAGAGAGAGAGAGAGAGAGAGATTTAAACTCGTCAAACCAGATCGGATTATTAAACCCTTCTCACTGTGAACCTTTATTTCCCTATGAATAGCCATCGATTTCAATTCACTCTAGTAAATTTCTCCGTACGATTTGTTAATAATCTCTCATTGGCACGCGACCCAACCAAACGATTTAATTTAAAAAGGCATTTATTATTTGTCTTTCAATGATATCATTCGTCTAATATCCTATAAATAATTTTCTTTCTTCCGATATATTATGAAATATTTATATATTCAAGAATGAAATGTGAAAATTTCTTTCTTTATTTCTTTATTTTTATCGCATGCATATGCATGTATATATATATATATATATATATATATATATATATATATAAATCTCGTTTACTTTCGTAAATATTAAATTAGGATTTTTATTATCGTTGTTAGAAAATAGATACGAATATATGTTTAGAGATCCAGGTGTAATTTTGATATATCTTTTTCCTAACATCCGGAAGATAAAAGATAACGAAACAAAAAAAAATATATATACGTATATACATATATACATACATATACGTATACGTTCTATTGGGGGGAAAAGAAAATCTGTCGAGATTCAATAAAAAAAAAAAAAAAAAAAAAAAAAAAAGGAAAAAGAAGAAGAAAGAAAAGAGAGGGTAAGAGATAAGATTTATCGGAAAGTCGAAAGATAAAGTGGAATCACAAGGAGAGCTCTGTAAGGCATTCATAAAAAGACGTTACCGTCGTTTTCGTCGTAGTCGTTTATCAAAAGATCGTCCAGAGCAATTGAACTTTGATCGTAGTTTAATTAACAATGAAATTACGATCTACTCGTCGACTTTCTCGCCTATTCACTTTTCTCGAATATTAGTGAAAGCTCTATAGGCCAGAAACTGTCACACAGTTTGAGCTGTCAAACCACGTGGAAGAAGGTACGGATATTAAACGTCAAATTTGATTACTTCATTTATTTTATCGTATGATTTGAATTTTTTAATTTTTCTCTTATTTAATTAGTACGATTTATTTACAAAAAAATGACAAAGTAAAGTAGGAGAGAGAGAGAGAGAGAAAAAGAGAGAGAGAGAGAGAGTGAATGAATGAGTAAGTATATGTGAGTGTGACTGAGATGGAACAACGAATACGATTAACGATGGAAGACATCGTCTCGTTCAAGCTTATTTCTTGCCAAGCCAAAAAGGATTTTGGCAAACTCTCCCACGTCTATACTCGTTGTGTCTTCCTCTAAGGTTCCCAACTTTTTAACCCTCTTTACTCTCACCGATGTCTCGAGCCAGAAAATGCGTTCTTTGATCTTCGAAAAGGAAAGAAGGAATAAAAAGGAAAGGAAACGAAAAAAAAAAAAAAAACAGAAGAGAAAAACAAAAAGAAAAGAATTCGATTTGTCCAACCGAAAGTTCATATATTTTTAGAAATTTCAAGAGTTCAATTAATCATTACCAATGAGATCTTTTACTTGAAATTATAATCAATTATTTGATCTATCGAAAATCGAATCCAATTTGAAGACGTTTCGAGACCATTTGTGTGATAATTTTGATTTAATTAAATTTAATCATTATTATTAGACATCAATCGGACAGAAAGAATCTCCTTGATACTAAAATTTGTAGATGAGAAAAAAAAAAAAGAAAGGAAGATGGAAGAAAGAAAGAAAGAAATTGTAAGAAATTAAGATGAACTTGTTAGAGACGTGTCATACTTGTTAAGATTTCGAAATTTTAACATATCAAGTGCCCTCCTTCCTTCCTTCCTTCCTTCCTTCCTTCCTTTCTTCCTTTCTTTCTTCTTATTCTTCGTTCTGGTAGCTTAATTAAAGAGGAAAATTCAATTTCCTTGCTCGTAGCCGCGAGTTCTCCCCTTAGCAGCACCATGGAAACCGTAGAACGAGGAGAATCTCGATCGGAGAACAGCGAGTATTCGGATATCTCTCCAAGGGAAATCCGATAAGAGAAGCAAAACGATCCTTCCGTGCTTATGATAACATTGTTAGAAAGAGAGAGAGAGAGAGAGAGAGAGAGAGAGAGAAAGGAGAGAGACAGAGGAAGTTCCCTTTTATTATCTGGTCGAACGTAAACGTCGATTTCAGGCGATGAAAGTGGACACTCAATTTTTTTTTCCCTCTCTCCTTCTACGTAGATAAGAAGAAGGACATCTGTTTTTGATGATCGATCGATCCTTTGCAATTCCTTTATGTAGATACATATATATGTATATATGTATATTATTTATCTTCTTGATACTTAGATGTTATATAGATATATAGAACGAGAGGTCATGCAAGGATATTATTAAATATCTCGACAAAGTAGAACAAATTTTTCTTGAGATTTATCTCATAATTAAATGAATTATGGATATTATTATTATTACTATTATATTTTATTAAATGTTAGATGAATTATATGAAGTAGAAAAGATTTTTCTTTATATTTATCATAATTAATAAGTAACAATATGGGTATATCGTATATTTTTAAATTAAATAGGAAAATGATATAGATCAAATGGGACATGGAGTCATGCGAACGGGTTAACAAATTTTAATAAGAAAGTAGACAGGATTTGTTTTTCGTGAATTTATCGTGATTAATGAATAACAATACACCATGATTAATGTTTACTTGTGAAACTCGTGATATAGATCTTGAAAGAAAAATCATGCAACGAAATCACGAAGAAAATCACGCAGAAAGTCATCAAAAAAACAAAAAAAAAAAAATAAAAAAGACTTTTCATAAAATTGATCATAATTGATAATACGTACGTATATAGTAATCGAATGAAGAGGAGAGAAAAGAAAAAAAAAGAAGATAAGAAAAGAAAAGAAAAGAAAAGGAAAGAAAAGAAATGTGGTAGGTATATAGGATCGTCTATTGCGATCGGTGTCTTGAAAAATCGATTTGACGAGGAGAGGAGGAAAGAAGAAGGCGGAGGAGGAAAAGGAAGAGGAGGAGGGATGGAACGAACACACGATGTGTTTTTCCCGATGCGATGTTACGAGGGCTTACCTAACCGGCCGTGCAACTACCCCCATCGATCATCCCTCTACGGACTCGTACTCGTGTAATTTTTCACCGACGAAGATACATAGGCTTGCGCGGCCACTCGCTTTGTCGCGCACGCGATACGAGATCGCGTCCAGGTTGTAACAAATGTCCCAAGGTTGTGTGCTTTCTACTTGTATGTACGAATCGACGAGCTATATATATATATATAGATACTTAGTAGATTTCTTAGATAGCGCAAATGCGTCGAAAAATTTTTAATGGCGTTTAGTATTACGTATCGAAAATTATGGAATATTATCTCTTAAAGAATTTTGAAGAAAGTATTGTGGAAATAAGACATAATGGATTTCACGACAAATGATATCCTTTTTTTTGTTTTTTTTTCTTTTTTTTTTTTGCCTTCTTTCATGATCCTAACTTCATTCAACACATTCGAATGATTTATGATAGTGCATTGGATAAACAAATTATAATTAATCAGACGCAATCTTTTTTTCGCGCTATGATTTATATAACTCAAGAATCGAGCTCAATCCATTTATTCAATCCCAAAGGATAATTCATTTCGTTATTTTGACTTTTTATTTATTATATTTATTTATTTATTTTTTGTTCTAATACAAAGTTGCATTAGATTTCGTTTCATTAATATTAAATCTGGCGAACGATCGAAGTAGAACGTACAGTGTACGAGAAAGTTAAAAACAAACGTAACATGGACAATTCTTAGAAACTACTAACTTGAAATGCGATATAAAGAAGAAGAAAGGAAAAGAGAAAAAAAGAGAAAAACAAAAATGAAAAAAGAAAACAATGGATCCAGAGTTTTGAGTTTCTCTAGGTGTAACACAAGAGAGAGAGAGAGAGAGAGAGAGAGAGCCCAGTTTCGTGGTAGTTTTCTATGGTGGCACACGATAAACGGAAAAGCATCTTCAAACGTAGATCGGTCGACTCTATTAGCATAAATCGAGAGGCGGCCGTACGGCGACTATAACAGCTGACTTTTACAACTACTTTTATTGCGCTGACTTTATGCAAACGTTACGCATTCCACCTCTCTTTCTTTCTCTTTTCCCACCCTCTTTTTTTCTCCCTCTCCCTCTCTCTCTCTCTTTCTATTTAGTTTCTCCGTGTTGCTTTTGCAATTACCGTCAGGATTTATTCTAAAACGACAAGGCGTACAAAAATTGCCTCTGTCAAAAGTTGCGCAATATAAAAGGGGTAACTGTGTAACGTTACGGAATATATTTTGCGGCTCTCGTTCTCGTTTTTCTCTTTTTTACTTTTTCCTTCTTTTTTTCTTTTTTTTTTTCTTTTTTTCCTTTTTTATTTTTTTTTATTTTTCTTTTTATTTTTTTTCTCCCTCCTCTCTTCTTTCTCCGACCTCCTCTGTCTCCGCTACGGCATCCTTTACTCCTCCCTGTCTCTATTCTCCCTAATTCTTTTTTTCGCCGACCGGAATCCATATCGATGCTGTGCTCGTTTGCTTTAACCTTTGTTCCATGGCTTTCCATTCCGACGATGAAAGGATCAATCATCCGACTCAATCGACTTTTCGAATGACCGATCTCTCTTTCCCCACCAACATACTTTTTCAGTATTTAAAATGTAAAAGAGACTCTCTAGATGTGAGGGGGTGTGGCGTAGGAGGAGGGGGTGGAGGTGAATGTAGAAGGAGGAGGTGGAAGAAAATCTTTATGTTTGAAAAAGTCAGTTACTTCGCAAAGCTTTTCCCATCTGGTTCTATTTTTCTTCGCTTGTTTTACGTGCCGTTTCATTTTCTATGCCGATTTAAATCTGAAAAGTTGCGACGCGTAAAATGCGTTGGAAAATGGTGGAACGCAGAGTATGAGAGAGACAGAGAGAGAGAGAGAGAGAGAGAGAGAGAGAGAAAGAGGTGTCGATTCTTTCACGCTCGATTTTGCATCAGACGATAGTATCGTGTTCGATTCGTTATGCATCGCGTGTCGTTGAAGACTTCGACAACGTACGCGTATTTCTTCTGCTTCTTCTTTTTTGTTTCCTTTTTTCTTTTCTTTCTTTTTTTCTTTTTCTTTTCTTTATCGCGCTCGTACGTGAATTCTTGCACGTTCGGGATTATAATCGCGCAGTCGGCGTACATACTCCAAGGATACGACGTTTCAAATACAAAGTACTTGCCTGCATTGTCGTTGCCGAGATATGTTCTTTTTTTTTTTGGTTTTTTGCTTTTTGTTTTCCTTTTTTTTTTGGTTTTTTTTTTTTTTTTAGAACATTGCGATCGATATTAATTTCGTAATCATCGTTTCAAAAATAGAACTTTAATTTGGATCTATTTATTTATAGGATATAAATATATATATAGATAGATAGATAGATATGTTTGATTAAATTTGAAACGTCTATATCACTCTTCTCATTTCCAGTGAGAGATCGACGAATTAAATGTCATAGAATAGTATCGTATTTTACCGATTGGACATCACTTGTTTCGAAGCTTATCAAAGTGAACAAATAAATATAGTTAGAAAGTCAGTTTTCCGTGGTCAACCCGTAAATCATCCCAAACCAAATTCATCAACGTTCTCCGGTGAATCCCTTTGATCGTCTGGTAGGATTTGATATATTTCAAGCGAAACGAATCTGCGAACAAATGTCTGTCGTATTGCATCTGTAAAGGAAGAAAAAAAGAAGGGAACAAAAAAAAATATATGTATATATATATATATATATATATATATATATATATATATAAGATAAAAAAAAAAAAAAAAAAAAAAAAAAAGAAAAAAAAAAACAAAGAAAAAACAACACACATGTTTCCATACATCCTAGACGAGTTTATTGTGGACAATGTCGCTATATAAATTTCATTAAATCTCACGATTTAAAGTCGTTAGCAGTGGATTGAGGTTAGTAGTATATTGATAATAGTAATAGGAGTAGTAATATAGTAGTTTGATGAAGGTTCGCACGGAACGGAGAATATTCGAGATGATCGGGAGAAGCTTGATGGTGGTTTCGAAGCGATCTAGCGTTAGAGAGTATAGTAGAGGCGATATCTAGCCTAACTCGGTCTCGGGCCGATCGAGTCGTCTCTCGCTATGGGCACGACGAGCCCGTGGTTGTCCCAATAGGTAGATTTCGGCATCGATGGCATGCCAGCGTCGCATATATGGACGTGTGTATAGCTCTGGACTCCAAACCCCTGGACAAGCCTCCTGCTATTCCGACTATTCTAATATCTTATGCTCAGCTTAATGAACCACCGACCGATATTAGAGCCGTCTGGTTTGCTCGTCCATTAAACGGCCATAACGGGGCAAACGTTGAGATCGATCCTTCGAAGGGGTATCACGGTCCGTGGCCCGTCCAACGAACAACAAACTCTCGTCGAATTTTTCCTTTACTTTTTCTTTTTTTTTTCTTCTTTTTCACTTGAACTCCTGGAGGAAGTGAGAGAAAGGGACACCAAACAAAAACAAAAAAAAAATAGAAAAGAAAAGAAAAAAAGAAGAAGAGAAGAAGAAAAAAAGTTCATTCTTGTTGATGATAAGGTAAGGGATACGTACATGTAGGTTATAGAGGATTCCATCGACTTTTATGTGGATATATATACTTTAGGAGTAAAAATAAGAAGCATAAAATTTTTAATCAACAGAAAAGACGAAGAAAATACTAGGTAAACGTTGGTAGAGGATAAAGTTAACAAAGGAACGAAACCGTACGGTGCTTCTCATCGAATTCGAAATGGACCAGTTATGGCTATTGCTGTTGCCGTTGCTGCCGTTGCCGTAGCTCCTGTTGTTGCTGCTGGACGATCTCATAAAAAAAAAAAAAAAAAAAAAAAAAAAGGAAAAAGAAAAAAAGCAACGTCGTAAAAGATGCTATCGTCGGATTGCTAGCATAAAGACGTTGATAGGTAGAGCTCACGCCTAAAGTCGAATGATTTACGTCGAGTGTCCTTTTCTTTATGGTGATATCACATGCGTTACATGTTATCTCTCTCTCTCTCTCTCTGTCTCTCTCTTTCTCTCTCTTTGTCTTGCATCTCTATTGAATTTATGGATTCGAACGCAGGAGAATCGAGGGTGGACCGATGACATATGGCTTTACAGGCTCACCAGTTACGTCATTACCTTGTTCCTTTTTTTTTCTCTCTGTCTCTCTCTTTCTCTCTTCATGGAATGGTCATGTACAAAGAGGAGAAAGAGAAAGAGGATGGGCGGACGAACGTGAAACTCGTCGAACATGCCAATACGTATCCTGAATACATTTGTTTTCTCCCTCTTCCTCTTCCCCCTTCTCTCTCTCTCTCTCTCTCTCTCTCTCTCTCTCTCTCTCTCTCTCTATCTTTATCTTTCTCAATACGATGCATGGTGGACCAATATATCCATGAAAATATTCGAGGTAGTAGACCTCTGGGATTCGTAGCCATCGTACGCACCATGCCACCGTTCTTTAATCACATTTGCATAATATTAAAATATCTTTAATGAGCGTGCTTTTCGGTGCCAGGAATTAACATCGATTCTCTTGGGCATCGTCCAGTATCTCTACGAGTTTTGCGATCATTGCTCCTATACTTCTTTCTTGTTTCTCTCTCTCTCTCTCTCTCTCTCTCTCTTTCTTGTTTTCTTTTTTTTTTTCTTTATTTCTTTATTTATTCTCTTTATTTCTTTATTCTTTCTATTTTTCATTTAGTTTTAAAAGTCAATCTTTTTTATACGATGACGATGGAAAGAGCGCATATATGCACGGAGAAATGTCATGTCCGCGAGGGAGGAGGAGGAGGAGGAGGAGGAGGAGGTGGATTAGTAAATGATCGATTTTTTTTGCTTACGCTTAGTACGATTGTTCGTGCGACTTTTTATTCTCAAAGAAGAGAATACTCTTCTTGTTTTTTCTTTTTCTTTCTTTCTTTTTTTTTGCTTCTCTTGTTCTTTTAAATTATCGAAATGAGATTGGTAAGGTGTTAAAAGTTCTACGTGAAAAAAATGAGAAATATTGAGTATTTTCTTCCTCCCTTTCTTACCTTTTCTTTCTCTTTCTTTCATCAAGATATAGAGAAGATAAGAATATGAGGATGAGAAGAATAATAAGAGAACTCGAAACTGTATCGACTGGTTCTTTAATATTTTGTCACGAACTGTAGTATAGATTGGAAGTAAGCTACAAGATATGCAGATTTGTATAGTAGTTCTCTCAAGGAGGAAGTAGAATGGAAAGGGGATAATAAAAAAGAAGAAGAAGAAAAAAAAAAGAAAAAGAAAAAAAAAAGAGGTAAAAGGAAGGAAAGATGAAAGAACACTCACGTTGTACATATGTAATTTCTTTCTTCTCTTTGATCTCACGATATCAGTTCTCGCACTTTCATTTTAAGAGAAAATCTCACTGGAGAATCATTAACCGAGATCGAACAATCGATTCGAAGGTCGATAAAAGGTACAATTATTTAAAAGAAAAGAATTCTTTCGTTGAATCATACGTTTTCTTTCTTGTGGTATTTCCTTCGATGTCCTCTCGTGATAATCCTCATTTATCCGGTCTTTTCTATCTCTTTCTCTCTCTCTCTCTCTCTCTCTCTCTCTCTCTCTCTCTCTCTCTGTCTTTCTATAGCAAGAAATAATTTCCTGTTGCTCCTGCTGGAAACGTTTACCAGTTCAAAAAGACCAAACCAGATCTTCCACATAACGTTTACGTTATGGCATCCCAACCGGGTTATAAACCTTACGATATCGTCGTGGACTAGAGTGAAAGAGAAAGAGCAAAAGGTAGAAAAAGAGAAAGAGAACTTGAGGAAGGAGATGGTTACGGGAGCGTTTACTCCCACGCGCGAAATGGAACTTTTGCGAAATGAGATTACCTTGGCTTGTCCAAGTTTTCTCTCTTTCTCTCTCTCTCTCTCTCTCTCTTTCCCTTTTCCCTCTCTCTCTCTCTTTCTCGTTACTGTTCTGCTTGCTTCTCTTGCTGATGCTACTTTCACAGACTACGACGTCTTACCTTCGCTATGAAGATGGGTAAAGAGGGCCGTTATGCTGATCTTAAGCTTTGCCTTCCTATCTACTAAATAAATATATAACTATATTCTTCGATGATGGACTTTTCTCTTTTTTTGTTTGTTTGTTTGTTTGCTCGCTTGTTTTTGTTCTTTTTTTTCTCTTTTTTTTTCTCTTTTTTTTTTTTTTTGCTCTGTTTAATATTAAAGATTTTAAACGAATCCTTAAAAGTTTCGATCTCTCGTTGGAAATTAAAATGAAATTTTATTTTTCTGAAAAAAGAATAATTAATAATATCGATTAAAGATCAATAGAATTTATCGTGCGAATTCGTTTTCATATTACATTGATTATTTTCTTTAATCTCTCGTGTCAATCGTTTGATCGTAAAATCAGGGAATAGAAATCGATTTAGAATCGATCACGAAATATATAACGCAATAATTAGGTGATTATATTCAGTCGTCAATTCGTTTTTGTAATTTCCCATTGAGATCGAATTAACCAGGTTAATTACATTCCATCGAAATTTCCCTATTATTCGATTTAAAATCATAGCGACAAGTAATTAATGTTAGTAATAGAAGATATCGAGCGAAACGAGAATGGATAGAGGGAGAGGGAGAGAGAGAGAAAGAAAGAGACTCTGGAAAAGAATAGGAAGAACTATACTCGTGTTTCATTGGGAACAACGAGACAGCTGCCATCGTATATTTCAGAAAATAGAGAGAGAGAGAGAGAGAGAGAGAGAAAGAGACAGAATAGAAGGCCAGTCTTTGGCGAAGGAAGCAAAGCGAATTCGAGGATGGCACTCGGCCTTATTGCAACCATAATTTCATGGCATAATAATAATGCAAGCAGCTCGATCTCGAAAACGAGTAATCCCGAAAGTCCAAGTGTTTTGTTTTTGGAGAACGTATGACATTTTATGGATAAAACGGATAAATTTAATATTATACAATTTCTCTAACGACTGCTTAGTATTATTTAGGGATAACATAGATTAATAGAATTAATTTTCATTAATTGGATTAATTCGTCAAAATGAATTTGATGGTTAAAATAAAATGAGATGCAAAAAGAAATATTTACAAATAAATAAATAGATACTTATTGTATAAGCTTATATACATACACGCACACGCGAACGCGCGCATATATGTATATATATATATATATATTGATCGATCAATCCAAAAACAAATTTTATATCGATATTAAGAATTTATTATAACTCGTGTGTGTGTGTGTGTTCAGTTATAGATCGTTGAATATTTCATCTACTTTGGTAGATTATAAAAAGCACACAGAGGGGATGTTCGATTATTGTCGAAAATATAATCCAGCGTGAATTCGAAGGGAAACGTATCGCTTTCGAGCTCATTATCGGACCGGGTCCAATACGGCAACTATAAAGAGTTTTTATTACTCTCTCGTATTTATGAGCCTCTACGTTTATACTTCGCTTCCGTACGATCCAAAAAAGAAAGATCGTACGTAAAATAACGTCATATTCTATTTTACGTTGGCTTTATTACGCTCGAAATAATTCAATGTAGATCGCAAATATATAAAAACGATTTCGTTCTTCTTGCTAAACGAGCGCGTCGAAAATTCATCTATGAGATTAAATCCGATAGATTTGAGAACATATATTAGAAAGAAAAGAAAAGAAAAAAGAAGAAAGGAAAAAAAAATGATCTACCTCACGGAAGGAGTGCGTGACTGAAATTTATTATAACCGATTGCTCTGCGAATTTCCTTATGGACTAAAGATTTTCTACTTACGATATTCCACATTCAAAGTAGATATATATATATATGAAGTAGACATACATGTAGAATGGGAAAAATATAGTCTAACGTCTATGAGAGAGAAAAAAGATGTGTTAGTATGTTCAAGGTATAAAAGCGAAAAAACTTTCTTCCTCTTCGTCTGCACGAGGAACATTTGTTGTTAGTGACAAACTTCTTCAGAACGTCACGATAAACTTACTTTTTCGTCGGTCTGTCCATTTCTCTCTGATATGGACTTCTTACTCCTTGATTTCTTTATGAGATTATATCTAAAGAAATATAGTCAGCTGCCTTTATCTAGATATATATATATATGTATGTGTGTGTGTGTGTGTGTATAATTATACTCGTTCAGTTTTTATTTATTTCTTTATAAGTTATAAATTTATTAGAATTTTATTGATGAATAAATTTCATCGAAATTTCTAATCTAATATTTAATTCATATTTTTCTATTGTAAATATTTGTCAAATATAAAAAAAAAAAAAAAAGGAAGGAAATGTTATATCTCAATCGTACACATGTCGATAAAAATCTAGATACATTTGTACTTTAATTTCTTTTTATTTCACGTTATGAAAGAATAAATTTATTACTGTTTCTCGTTCGAAGATAAATTTCATTCAAATACGACGATATCCTATTTGTTTATATATTTATAACTTTCTTATTGAAATATTTGTCGAGGATTTGAAAAAAAAAAAAAGAAAAAAAAAACATCAAAATAATATATCACTCGACCACCTGTTGATAAAAAAAACAATTCTAAGAATTCAGGGACACTCGGTAGCTCTCGTTTAAGAAGATCCTATGAGAGAAAGACGTACTTCTTGAATCAAGAGTATAAACATCGTTTACATTTGGGAATTCAAGTCAGTTCACGAATTTTGATATTTAAATATTGATATTGGCATATACAGATTTGAGATTAAAGATTTAAGATTAATAAATTATGGATATAAAATAAATATTTCGATTTTGATGGGTAATTAATTTTGAAAATTTTGAAGATAATTCGATTTAATCATTAGATATGATGTAATGTAAAAAGATTTTTATCATTAGTTTCTCGTTTTATCGTAGTTTTGAAACTTTAATTGCAGAATGATCATTCGTTTTTTCAAATTCGTAATACCTGAAACACACATTTGGTTGATAGTATTTACCTTGACGTTTCAACGCGTAGGATTCGCACATTAATGTAATTTACAATCAGTAGGAAGCAAATTCGGGCTTGTAGCACAAGTTCGTATTTATTTTGATTGCGATTTCGCAGAAGCTTTCAATTCGTTATCTCTTTTTCGTGTATACTTTTGAAGCTTTTAGTAAAATTCACTTTTTATGTAAATTCGGTCATCGTATATGTTTTAATATTTTTCCTTTTTCTCATCCTTTCTAATTTGTATTTTAACTGAAGAAAAATAATACCTACGGTAGTATTCGGTAAAGCGTATCTTTTTCTCGTATAGATCGAAGTTAAGGGAAGAAAATAGTATTTACGATGTTGTGAAATTTACAAAGCACGTAGCTAGACAGTGGCGTAGGTAATATTAAGCTAGAATATTGCATGCAAGGATAGATCACCTTTCGTATGAAATAACAGCGTGTCTTGCGCATGAACATCATAATGCGAGAACTTTCTATTGTAAGTCTCGTTACAACCGAGTAAAAGTCATTGAGAGTTTTAGAAATAATTCTAACGATCTATTAGATCTAATCGTTCTGGTAATCACAATTGTTTCTCTTAAAGATAATTCACGAGGATTCGCTAAAAACGACGATACGCGACGAATAACGTGCAATTTATATATTATTTTCGATATATTTATAATCTAATATACGTATTAGTTTTGTTTGTTCGTTTAAATTAAACAGCAATTTTCCAAGGGCTTGGAAAATAATTACGTCCGGGTTGCATGAACGGTCATTGTACGGATCATAAAACCGGTCCTAGAGAGGATTTACATAATAGCGCTCTCTCAATCGCTCTTAGTAGCTATATTAGTCATGAATTAGACGATAATCGATATATATATGTCATTCGTTATTTCTAATATTCTTCGTATTTCCTTTTTCTATTTGTTTTTTCTTTCTTTCCTTTTTTTTTTCTACGGATATCAAAGTGATTTTCGAAAATGTTTGAAAGTTGAGGAACACGAGCATCGACGAGATAACGTTCTTCTTCCTTAGAACATGAGAAAGTTCAGAAAAGCATTCGGTTTTTCTTCTTCTCTTCTTCTCTTCTTCTCTTCTTCTCTTCTTTTTATTCTTCTTCTTCGAGCTCATCGATCGTAACTCACAGAATCAAGTTCTCCTCCTTGGCGACACACTCTTGCACTGGTGAGATGATTAAATTTCTACTTGAAACTAACGCATCTTATAAGAAGTTTGTCATTTTGGTGAACCACCGTCGTTTCTACCGAGTATATATTCTTGCAGTCCTAATTTAAATGACAAAAAAAGAAAATGAAAATGATCAATTAAAATGAGGAAAAAGTAAAAGGATATTCTATTTTTTTTTTGTCGAATTAATTCGTAATCATTTGTAATTCAATCGCAATTCACGATTATCGTATTAATCAGAACTTTTTCACACTTTTTCTCGCTTTATTTCGCAGATAAAAAAAAAAAAAAAATACAGAAAAAAATCCAAGATATTTGTAATTTACGAATTTTGTTTAATTTTTAATTCATAATAAATTTATGAAGTTACATGTAATAAAGCGTGTGTGATAGTTAAAAGATCGAATTTCCTTCGTAGTTTTATACGAAGCAACGTGAAAATTCAACGAAGGACCAAACGGTAAATCGTTTGAATCGTCGCAAACTCTGGGAATTCTATTCGCGAGTCGTGGCTCGTCGCTGACGAATATATTTCTACGAATGTAGAGAAAGAGAGGGAAAGAGTTAGTACACGTGCATCGTACAAGAATGCACCCGCGAAACGAACCACCGAATTTGGCAACGAACTCAAAGTCGGTGGTTCTCTCTGAACAATTTTATGTAATTCGGACTCATTAGCGGGAACAACGATAATTATTTTTTCTTTTGAAGAAATTATATCGTGGAATCATTTTAACGTAGTATTTAGAAAAAGAGATATAAAAATCCTCTTTCCTCCTTTTTTTGTTTTTTTTTTTTTAAATATCCAAAGTAAGCAAAGAACTTTGAAATCCATTGTGGGATTTTCATTCATTGTAATGAGTAAATATCCGAAACGTAAATGCAGCTCGGCTCAACTCATTAGAGTGTTAACTTTCATAGGTTTGTTCATTATATATCCTTTTAAACGATAATCGCAAAACTCGCTATAAATAATTTCATCTTGTTATTTAAGAGGAGGCTTCTCTTTATTTTCTTTTTTTCTTCTTTCCCTTTTCTCTTTACCTTTTGTTTGATATCGCCATTTAAGAGAACTTTTTCGATGTGTGGTATTACGATCGATTTATTTCAAAACTCGAAGGTATTAAAAGTTCTCGTATCGCGTAAATTCGATTAGAGAAATACGTGTGCTACTTTCTGATTCATTTCTTTATTTATTCTTTTTCTTTTTTTTTCTTTTTTTTTTTTTTTCTTTTTTTCTTTCTTCCTTTTCTATATTTATTTACGCAGAGAAAGGTTTAAAACAAGAAGGTACTTATTTCCGTTCTATTGTGTGTGCATGAAAACGCTTAAAACTTTTTTCCCTTGCACGAACTGAAGTATGTGAAAAGTTTCAATTATTCGCGAAGATATATCCGCGAGGCTGGAGCAACGTTATCTTGGAAGCAACAACAAAACGACGAAAAAAAAAATGAAAATAAAAGTAAAAATAAAAATAAAAAGAAAAAGGAACAAACAAAATAGTAAAGGAAAAAATGAAAATATTTAATCAGACTCTTAAATCTCAAAAACTTTTCCCATTCGAGGAACTTTCTCTCGCGGTTTCAGGTATCTCGATAATTAGAAAAGAAAAAAACAAACACACACACACACACACACAAAGTAAGAAAGAAAAAGAAGAAAGGGAGATATTTTAATCGGAAAAGTATAAGAAACTATCATTAATAAACGGTTTTATATAAGCTGTTTCACGAAATAAATTATCATTGCGTTATTTCGTAGACAAGATTTGATAATATTGGCCTATGTGTGTATGACGTTAATGACGAGTTCGCGAAAACGCGAGTTCGAAATCATTAATGGTAAATTTGTAGACTCGATTAGACGCGATTAGGCACGTTTCGATGGTTCTACGCAAGGACTAAGATTTCATGTCTCGTGGTCGGCTACGACTTTGCTCTAATTTATCGAGATAATGTTAACTCGTGGCGTTAGGAAGCTCGGTTTAACTCTTGCGGTTCAACCAGAACGAAACGTCGCAATTTCCTTCAAGTCCGTACGAAAGTTTTATCGGAAAACTTTCGGCAATGCTCCGTTCTATTGAACAAAATGATTAGAAACGTTTTTTTAGAACAATTTTTTTGTTCTCTTATTAAATGAAATACAAACGCAAATGTATTTATATTTTCATTTTTTATTTTTTATTTCTTTTTTATCCATCCTTTTTTTTCTTTTTTTTTTTTTTTTTTAATATTATTAATTATTCATTAAGTTTATTACGATTGTTAAAATGACGTCAGATCGGTTGTCTGTGAGAATAATTTTTTCTTGATCATCGAAGAGATATAACATTTTTCATATATATTTTTAATTAGGTATTAGATGGAGAAATTTCAGGGGGCTATTAGCAAGAAACTATTCTAATAAGCCAGAGACGTATTCGATTGATTGGTGTATATCATCGGGAATAAACTTAGGATAGGAGGAGGCATTCGAAACAATCCCATTCTAAGCGAAATGCAATCCTCGGGAGAACATTCGTGGAACATGGGAGAAAGAGGAAATACACACACACACGTATATATATATATATATATATATATATATATATATATATATATATATAGAAAGAGAGATAGAGATAGGGAGGGAGGGAAAGAGAAACGAGCTTGTCGTAATCGATGAGCCGCGAGAATTCGCGTACGGCATGAAGATCCGTGTGGAGCTTGTAGAAACGATCGTCTCGATTCGAGTAGGTTGAAAAGAGGGCAACTATTTGAATGAGAGGATGAGAGAATGAAAGAGAAAGAGGAAGGGGGAGAGAGAGAGAGAAACGTGATAAATCCATGACCGCGTAAAATGCGTTCCCTACGAAAAGAAGAAGAAGAATCAAGCTCGAAGTCGATAAACGGGAAACCACTACGAATATATTGAAGAAGAG
>NC_140830.1:3227500-3270000 GCF_050613455.1 Vespa mandarinia
AGCAGTAGTCACTATGCTAAGAGTATTGCACAATAATGAATGCTCGCTTCTCGCTAGTCGTTTGCACCACGTTACCTTGCGTTCCTATGGTTTAATGCGTAATGTTTTATGCTTTATATACTGCGTAATAGGTAGCTCGCGAAAGGTAGCACATTTTCTCGTCTGGTTTTTTTTCTTTTTTTTTTCTTTTTTTCTTTTTTCTTTTTTTTTTTTTTCTTTCATTCTCTTAACCTTGAGCGTATACTTATAAAATGTTTCTCAAACGCGATCACTTGCGATTCGATTCATTAATTTCAACCTATTCTTCTTTTTGTTTTCTTTTCTTTTTTCTCTTCTTTGTTTTTTTTTTCTTCCCTCTTATTCTTTTTTTTTTTTCTCTATATATCTCGAATATCTTGAAAAAAACGAGATACATGAAATATTCATTTTTGAGAGTTGTTCACGAGAGTTCATTATTATAGATTGATTCAGATGTTAGCGAAGTTAAATATGAAAGATGGAAACGAAGTGATCTTAGGTATCCCATTATCGTGAAAGCACGTGCGATTTCGGTAGAGTGTTTAACGTTCAGAATGGAAAAGGAAAGAAAGAGATGGAGAAACTGTCTCGAGTAAAATCAGAGACTCGAAACTAACGGTAGTTCACTCTTTCTCTCTCTCTTACTATATTTGTATATGTGTGTGTGTGTGTGTGTGTTATATGAAAACAAAATTGAGAGAGACAGTGAGGAAAGCTTTACTTGAGATTTGAGAGGACGTCGAAAGTTTCGACGGATTCTTGAGAAAGGAAAGAGCTCGGGCTCTTAATTATCGCGAATGTCTACGGCTCGTCGCATAGAGAGACGAGAGACGATGGAAACGAAGTAAGGAACGAAACGAAGGTGATGGCATGCGAACGTGTGGGCGTTCGTAAAGGTTGCGCGTGAGAAGAGTAGACGAGAATGCTTACGAAGTAGAAGAAGAAGAAATAGAAGAAGAAGAAGAAGAAGAAGAAGAAGAAATACGAGGAGACGAAGGAGACCGACGATGAGGAGGTGAGATTGGAGGAGGAGGAGGAGGAGGAGGAGAAAGATTGTACGCGTTCGAAGACAATGGGAAAGAGAGGTTTGTCTCCGCGGATTACAATGCAAAACTTTTCGTTCGTAAGCGAACGAACGGACTTGGCATCGAGCAAAGTCTTTAACCACCGCGTTCTTCTCGTTACGTCGACGAAGAAATTCTAATAGTAGAACATCTCCAAATCTCTTGAAAAGCTCTTCTCTTTGTCGCTGACATACTCTTACCCCCATTACTTGATATCATCTTGCGTTACACGTAGAATTTTATCTCGTATTTTATTTATTTTTTTGTTCTCTTTTTCCTTTGTTCTTTTTTCTTTTTTTTCTTTTCTTTTTTTTTTTTTTTTTTTTTTTTTTGTAGAAAAAATTTCTTTTATTTAATTAGATCGATCATCATTTACATTAGAATTATATAACAATGGGATATTGGATATCTCTTTGTATGTTCTTTACATACAAAGTATGTGTTTTTGAAAATAGCGATAGCGATCAATGAGGAAAATAGAGAACTATTTTTTCTTTGTTTTTTTTTCTTGTTTTGTTCTGTTTTGTTTTTTTTTCTTTTTTGTAATATACCCACATATCTACGTTCGTATTTCTCAAAGCACATCATTTTATTATCTTTTTACATTTACTCGACATGTGTATACTCAACGAATACGAAACGCGTTACGGGACAAAGGGAAAACGACGAGATATAATAACGCGACGAAAGAGGCAGAGATGTGTAGTCGTAGTTGTAGTCGTAGTAGTATAGTAGTAGTGGTAGTGGTGGCTTCGAGTTTCCGAGCAAACGAATCCCTAGAACGAAATATGGCCGATGCGGATATCGAAAGGGAGAAAATTTGTTCGACGCCGAAAAGAGAGGGGGGAAAAAAAAGGAAAAGAACAAAAAATTCGCGTTTTCATCGTAATTCGTTTAAGAGGGTAGATATAAAAATAAGAAGAGAGAGAAAGGAAGAAACGAAAAAGAAATTAAAGAAAGAAAGAAAAAAAAAGAAGAAGAAGAAAATACGAAAGAAAACAAGAAAAAGAAAGCTTTTGCGATTTATATTTTATAACTACGCGTATACGTCATTCTGGTAACACGAATTAAATAAAAAAAAAAAAGAAAAAAAAAACAAAAAAAAACAAAAAAAAAGGAGAAGAAAAAAGAAAGAAACAGGGAAGGAAAAAGAGAAAGAAAAGGAGAAAGAAAAAAATATTCTTGCGTATGGTCAGAGAGAGATTTGCATTCGTTTTTACAAGCAAAACCATCGGTGCCGTGCTGGAACGCGAAAGAGGACGATCTCGTCGGATACGACGACGACGACGGCGACGACGACAACGACACTACTACTACTACTACTACATTACTAATACTACTACCACTCTGCCGTATCGGACAACGTTGGCGATAGTAGTACGTGCGACGAGCCATTTGCATTCCCCTATGCCAATTCGAGGGAGGAGATACGAAAAGCCTCGACGTGGCGCCGAGCTATATAGTCAAGCTATATAGCTGTGCTTCTATCGCACCCCTCGTTAAAATCCCGTATATGTATTTATGTATTCGCCAGTAATTCAATACACTCGTAACCCAACTCCGATTCTATATCCCAATCCTGACTGACCGTTCTAGACACCTTTTTTCTATATATAGGGTGAACCATTTTATATTTATTTATATATTTATTTTCTTCAGACACGATTGATCAATTTTTATGAGTCATCCTTATGTATATATTTTGAAATTTATTTTTCTTCTTTTATACCGGATGTTATATTCCTGTCTGACTTCGAATATCTCTAAGAGTCTGATATTTCAGATCTTTAAAATTCATAGACGACGATAGCAGTCGGCAATAGTTAATTCGATTTCTCATTCTGCTTTCCTTCCTTCCTTCCTTCCTTCCTTCCTTCCATCCTTCCTCCCTTTCCAAGATTCATTGGAGATAGTCATGGTTAGTTCTCGACGTGTTTACCATCGTCTTCGCTGTTGTCGTTGTCGCCGTTGTCGTAGTCGTCGTCGTCGTCGTCGTCGAGGTGACAGCAGAGTTTTCCTTCGATATTTGCGATTTATTACAAGATCGAAAGTAACTTGCTCGAGGAGTTTCATTACACGTACATATTTTTACTGTAACCCGAGAAGAAGCCGATCGGATTGCAAGAACATATCATTTTGAGAATGTTTAGAAAATGAGAAAAAAGAAAAAGGAAATTTTTTTTAAATCAAATATTAAATTTTAAATGATACGCGTGTGTTATTTTCTTTCAGATATTTTTCTTTGTTTGTTTGTTTGTTTTTTTTTTCCCCAAATCCATTTGTAATCCCTTTGAGTTTGTCATTGACCATTTCAACGAGATAAAACAAATGAGTATATAAATGTTGATCGTTCGACGTTAACAGAATCTGATTAAAGCTGGGCGTAAGCTCAAAGCCAAGCATCTTCTCGTTTCTCTATTCCCTTTCCACGTTGGAAACTTGAACGGCACTTCGGCTCGTCCAGCCATTTAGTTCGTTCGTTCGTTCCGGCGACGATTATCCATTAAAATTCATGCGTCGAGGATGACTGTCTTCGTGGAATCGGTTAATTAAATTTATCGTCCTTTTCCTCTTTCCATTTCGTTTAGGATGATATTCGTATTAAGGGAATGGTCAAAGAGAGAGAGAGAGAGAGAGAGAGAGAAAGGATGATATATTCGAATCTTTTAATTTTCCTTTGAATCTATCGTCGGTGTCTTTAATAACAAAGCTTTGATCAAATAGCTTGCATACTTTTGTCATGAAATACTTTAACAATCGTTCAAGTTGAAAAAGTGTCTTGAGACACGATGACTACGATGACGTATCTCTTGAGTAGGTACTCCTTTCTACATCGTTTATAAAAACTTAAAACAAGTGGCGTATCGAGATAAAGTAAAACCAAGAGAGGAATTATCATTCGATCGAGTATGATCGTTCAACGAGCTGGAGTTAACGAGGGGGCAAAAGATACAGAGAAAGAGACAGAGAAAAGGAAGAAAAGGAAAAGAGAAAATAGGAGGATGAAGAGGAGGAGGAGGAGGAGGAGGAGGAGGAGGAGAAGCTTTGTTATTAAAAAAGAGCTCTGATTTTTCCGTTGTTATCTCATAGAGAGGCAAGCCGAGAGCTTAATTATAGCTTTGCTAAGCGATTATAAAGGCACGTTGAAATATGAAAATAATTTACCGTGGTGGTTGTGGTGCTAGCGATGGTGTTGGTATTGGTGATGGTACTGGTGGTGTGGTGCTAGTACTGGCGTCGGTGCTGCTGTTGGTGCTCTGCGAAGCCAGCCCTTTTTCTCTGCTTTTCTCCTTTACACGACGAACGAGTACGTAGAAAGTGTGTGCGCGCACAGGAGGGAAGTAAAAATACATAACGTGCAGATATGCGGTACATTGCGCACGCCAAACGACTCGCCATACTCTCCACCCCTCTTTTACCCTCGTCCATCCACGTAGACGCGAGGTCACGCACGTTCACGATTTCCTGAGCAAATCGAAATAATCCTTCGTTTCGTTTCGTTTCAATATAATTCAAGATATCGAAATCTCCTCGCACTTTAAGTTGTTTAGAAAATCAGTTTGAGATTAGAAGGGTTTATAATGGGAGAAGACGAGGTGGACGAAGGGGAACGTCCTAAAGACGTGGAAATTCATGGAAATCCACAAAAGCGATTTGTCTGAGACATTTTCTCAAGTAGAAAAGCATGAACGTTGGAAAAACAACGTTGGGAGGATGCCTGTCTCTCTCGTCGACACAGAGCCCTTTTCTTTTTCTTTCTTTTTTTTTCTCGTTTTCGTCTCCTAATTTTCTTCCCCCCTTCTTTCCTTTCTTTTTTGTCTTTTTTATTGTTTCTCTCTCTCTCTCTCTCTCTCTCTCTCTCTCTCTCTCTCTCTCTCTCTCTTTTTCTTAGATCTATAGAAAGAATAAGGAAAAAGATAGTTCGTTGAGTTGAACAATTCAACGAGTCTCGACATTTACGAAAGTGCTTTCTGATCGGTCGATTTCTCTCAAGTGGAACCAACAAATATTCTCGAAACGCATCGAAAAGAAAGATCGTCCCTTTATTCGACTCTCCTATTCCTTCTTCTCCTCCTCCTCTTTCTTGTTTCTTTTCGCTCGACTTGACGCACATGACACGGACAAATGTTCCTTCGAGAGAAGACACGTTTACGATTCGCGAGAACTATCTGATCGGATAAGTATAATAAGAAGAGAAGATGGAAAAAAGAAGACTTTTTTCAAATCTTTCCACGAGAGATTTTACAGTGAAAACTTATTGTAAGTAACTTATATACTTACATACATACATATATATATATATATATATATATATATATATATATATATATATATTATTTTTGTAATACATCGTTCAAGCGTCAAAGTATTTAGATAAATCTTATATAGGTCATTAATTTTCGTAAGATAAAAAATAAATTTTATCGGCAAATTTGAAAGGATTAATCTTGTCGACTTTTCCTCCCTAAAGCAGGTGAAAGCTGGGTTCCTCTAATTTATCGTATCCATAGCGACCGAAGCTCAGGTGCTCGAAATAACCCCCGTTCTTTTTAAGAAAAAAAAGAGAGAGAGAGAGAGAGAGAGGGAAAGAGGAAGAAGAAGAGGGAGAGAGAACGTGCAATACTCCTTCCTAGCCTGGTTAAGACGTAATTGGTCGGAGCTTTACGTACGTTCAACGCGACCAAATTACAGAGGCTGGCCGCCTTCAAGGCAATTGCTTCTCGCGAACGATTGGAAGTAGAAGTTAGAAGAAATAGAAGAAGAAGAAGAAAAGGAGGAGGAGGAGGAAAAGGAAGAGAACGAACTCGTCATTGTTTCTCGATCTAGTTCACGATTAATATTATCGGCTAACGAGATTACTTTCTACGGGGTTAGTATCACCCTCTGTAGTGTTCCTGTTAGAAAAAGAAAGAGAGAAAATCTCGAAGAAAAACGTTGATAATAACCACAGTGAATTATCGATCGAGTCTCACCGATCTCTCTCTTTCTCTATCTCTCTCACTTCTTCTTTTCGTTCTCTCTCTTTCCTTCATTTTGACGATAGTACTAGAGCGTAGAGCTTACACAGAAGCTTGCAAGCTTCGCGGGGATATTATTAGCTCGATGGTATTGCTTCAGGGTGGCAAGCTTATGCGAAGGAGAGGCGCCTGTTCTCGTTCATCCGTGATGCGATCGTTCACACTCTCTCGCACATAGTCATGGCATCAACGTCTATGTAGAATCCACCCTTTCTCTCTCTCTCTCTCTCTCTCTCTCTCTCTCTCTCTCACTCTCCCTCTCACTCTCTCTTTGTGTGTGTACGTGTGTGTGTGTCTTACTTCCGTCCTTTCATTTACCACCTAATCAACATCTTTATTATTTAGGTGAATATTTGAAGACACGTCGGTTCTCATGTCGTAGGAAAATCTTCAACTTATTATCGATTAATCGATCTTTTGTCACGAAATTATTTACAATAAAAAAGAAAAAGAGGAAAGGTATAAGCAAACAAATGTATCGTTTTAAATGCATACACGCATTCTCTTTGCTTAATTGCACTGCCTCTGTCGTATAATGAATTTATTTCGATGGATATCGTGCAAATGGACCGATCGATTTTAAGTGATAATCGTATTATCCAATGAACTTTACCTTCGTTCTCGTTTGTCCAATTACTCTTTCTCTCTCTCTCTCTCTCTATTTATTTAACTATATATATCTCTCCTGCTTTTACCTCGTTCGTCTCATTTTTTCCTTTCTTTCGTTTTTGTCTTTTCTATTTACTTTTTCTTTTTTTTCGTTTTTTTTTTTTTTTTTTTTTTTTTTTTTTTTTTTTTTTTTAACAAACGACATGCCTGCGAATATTTGGTATCAATTATAGGAAAATTCGATGATGATTTTCCAGAGTGGAATTACACGAATAACGTGGAAAAAGTCACTTAGAGAATAATAGTAATGTGACTAGCAGTGAAATCTCATCATTTCCTTTACCTTTCTTCGAAACGACGTGAATGAAATAAATATAAGAAAGAAATCTTAATAAATATATATGATACGAATGTAATCACAATTTTCAGTCGAAATATTTACGACGAATTTTCTTTGAAAAATTTCTCAAATTAATTCTGAACGAGTAAATATGCTTTATTAAGTTAAAATAATAATACATATCTTTATTTTTTTTTTGCGTGATATAATATAAAGTAAAATCAAACTATTTGGTTAATGATCAAAACGTCTTCGAGATGGGGGAGGTGGGGACGGGGGACGGGGGAGAGGAGATGATAAGATCTATAAAATTAATCACATTTAAGAGTTAATCGAATTAGTTAGAGTAAAGAGTAATTAGTATAAAAATCGAATTCATGGAATAAATCTGAAAGAAGGCGAAATCCGAGAGATTTCTGCTTAAGAAAATCTTGCGGCCAATTCTCTTTTTGTGTTCTTTTATACGCACACGCGTGGCTGATTGCTAATAGAAAACACTTTTAAATATACATTTATATATATATATATATATATATATATATATATATTTTCGTCGAGTACATAAGATAGAAGAAAATATCCATCTTTTCTTAGTAATCTCGAAAAAGGAAGTTTCATCGAAATGACAGGCATGATATTACTTGTGTCCTATATTTCTAGGACAACGAAGTACCTAGCAAGCTAGCTGTCGTCGTAAATTTTCTTTTAAACGTTCCTCGGACAAGACTTAATAACAGACTATACGTATAACGCTATATTCTTGAGAACGTTATGCGAAAAGAGTAGAAAAGGTTTTTCTATAGTAACATTTGACGTAACCATCTCGATTTATATTTCCATTGGAATCATTTAAAATTCTTAATGGCTCATAGAGATATCGCTAAATAAATGAAACGTAGAAAGGAAGACTTGAAAATTTTTGCGTGAAATCGTGCTCACCAGTTTTCATAAATGACAAAGAGAGCGAAAGAAGAATCCGTTCGTCCAGTATAATAATTGGTTTTATGTAACAGGTGCTCGTTAGTTTCTCGTATCCGTGCGTGTTATCTCTTACCTGTAACAGAAACGAAGGTCAACGATCGGTTAGTCATTTTAATTAGTTGATGATCGAGGTCAATGTAAGTTACGTGTTAAACATACAGAAACGAGATCGTTTCTTTTATTCTTTCGTTTCAATTACAATTGTTATTGAAATTTTTTCTACTAGCTGACGCATTGATAAAATATAAAAAGAGATTAGAAATTTTTTGGAACAAAAACGTTTCGCCCATACGTTCGTCGTTTACGACGAGATCTACAGGTGTCACGTTACGCTCTAGCGTAAATTCAATCAATTTTTTGGGGCTTTTTTTTATAACAGTATTCGAGATTTGAAAGAGGGAGAGAGAGAGAGAGAGAGAGAGAAATCACCCGTCGATTCGTTACTCTAATATAGATAGAACTACGGAATGAAATATTGGTGGTAAAGCTGAGAAAATCGATGCTAGTCAGAGTTTTACTTGGGAATCTTTCATAAAGATATATAAAGTAACTAAAGTTTATGAATATATCTATATAATATCGTAAAAGAGAAACAGACAGACAGTCAAACAGAGAGAGAGAGAGAGATATCTTTATTTGAAAATGGATATCTTTGCATATTTAATTCACTTCCCTTTTTTTGCTTATCCAAGGATATTTCTTTTAGGAAGTCCTACGACGACATCGGGAATCAAATTCTCGCATCGTCGCGTCCGTCTCTCGTTTAAGATACTTTGGGGTCTATTAGCAAGTTTCGAACGAGTCCCAGGAGGTACTGTCTGCTACGGAATGTTTCTTTCTCTTTCTCTCTCTCTCTCTCTCTCTCTCTCTCTCTCTCTCTCTCCCTCTCTTTCTTCTCTATTATGCTGTGAATCGTAGAGAAGAAATAAAAAGATGTAGGGTAAAGGCGGTGGATAAAGAGGAAAGGGAAAGAGGAGTCGAGGGAAAAGTCGAGAGTGGTTAGAAGAAGAAAAAGAAAGAAGTAAAAAGATAGATAGAAAGAAAAAGAGAGAGAGAGAGGTGAGGAAGAAAATGGAGATGCGGTGGGAAGGTAGAGTTTACCAGCATCCTAGGAGGGTGCTGCACCTGTCCAAAGTCCCTCATCTTATTACTTCGACAAACTCTTAAATACTCCGAGGGCCGAAACTTTTAAATTCCAATAAATATTTAAGTTTTCTCGCATTTCCCAAGCAGCACCGTACGCCCCAGGTAATACGTCGCTTTTTTTCCCTCCCTTTTTTCTCTTTTTTCTCTTTTTTCTCTTTTTTCTCTTTTTTTTCCATCTTCTTCTTCCCCTTCTCCTTCTTCTTCCTCTTCTTCTTCTTCTTCTCCTTCCTTCTTTCTCTTTATTCTTAACCACCGGATAGAGAAACGATGAGCAAAGGAATATCTTCTAGAGGCTGTTTTTCTTTAATTCGCTTCGAGAATTTCACTTTGATCCAGTACGATTGTATTCAGCTGAATAATCATAGTCATTGTACAATATATAGTTGAATAGAAAAAGAAAGAAAGGAAGAAAATGAGAGAAATCGAATCGACAAAACGAATTCATTTTTAAGGGCATTCCCAAGTTGATACTCGACATAGTCGATATTAATAGCTCCAGCGTGTTGTTAATAATTCACTTGGAGGTATACATCAACGACTACGATGGTTATTCTTTTACTCGCTTACAAAGTTCATTAACCGTTTAAAGAATGAACGAACGCATTTTCGTTATTTTCATGAATTTCTCGTCGTGTGTTGGTTATATGAAATTTTTATAGGATTAAAAATTCCAAAGGGACGTCTACATAACGTAATTTTATCACGCTTTTGTTTAAATGATGTCAGTCATTTTATCAAGGTTCCAATTCAATCAGTCCTTTTCATTATGAACAAGGTTTCAGTTTTAAAAGAATTTTTTGTGATTTCAATTTTCCTTTTTTATACTTTTTTGTAATTTTTATTATTTTTGGTTTTTTTTTTTTACTTCTTGTAATTTTTTTTTACAATTTTTATTCCCCCCCCCCCTCCCGCCACTTATTGTTAACGTCCGATCGATAAAAGAAGGAACGACAAAAAAATTTCAAATCGTTTTCAAAAACTCATTCATCTCTTTTTTTTTTTTTCCTAGGAATACATTGGAAATTGTTTAGCGTAGAACGAATGTTGTATAATTTCATATATTGCCAATCTATCATTTATTTTATATGAATGAAATAAAATTTACATAATTATAATAAAAATTTTAATGATCTCGTTATAATCGTATCGTTATTACGAGAGAAAAGAAAAAGATTCAATTATAAAAATTATTAATAAAAACAATTTTATTATATCGATATTATTGCAAGGTTTAAATAAATAAAGAAAAAAATATGCTTTAAAACGGTACTTGATTCAAGTCTCTACGATTTTTCGTTCCGGAGATATCGCCTTTGAAAGACTTCATTCATTATTCGTATAGTACAGCTGTTCGTAGTAATAGTAATAGTAGTAGTAGGACCGCGTAAATTCTCGGAATTTATATAGGTCAGTGTGTCACCGAGTCAATTTGAATGAAATTATATGGATCAATGGGTCAATATAAACGCTTTTCATTTAACTGGAAATATCTGCGGAACTAAAAGTCATAGAGACTTGAATCGAAGATCATTTTAAAGGGCAAACTTTTTTCTATTTATTATCGTATTGTTAATAATTAATTAACAATTTGTTATAAACAATTTGTTATAAACAAATTCTTACGAACTAATTTCATCTCATTTAGCCAATACAAAATTCAGATTGCGATCAACTTTTAAAATTACATAAATAAATAAATAAATAATTAATAAACAAATTACGTTTTTATCTAAGATACAATCTTTTTCTTTTTTTACGTAACATAAACGTAGAACGATGATATAAAGTAAACGCAGAATAATGATGCAAGATAAACTAAGAAACCATCACTCTTTATTATTTATTTATTACTACATTTTAATCTGCATAATTGTTTATCAATGTTTAAATCGAAATATAAACGAAATTAATAATTTTTCTATGTACAAGATATTAATAATTTTTTTTTTTTTTTTTTTTTTTTTTTTTTTAAATAAAAAATAACGAGTTGCATCGATCGATGCATTCGAAAACATATAATTACATTAAAAACAAAACAAGAAAACACAGTTGATCTTTGTATGTCTATATCGTACGACTCTTCTATACGAAGTTTCTTCGTATCTCGAAAAAGAACGAAAGTATTCAAGGTGAGCAAAGGTATTGGCCCAGTCTGTATATTTTGAGAGCGTCAAAACGTGTTTAATAGCAGGTCTGGAGCCTCTCGTAGTAGCCACATTGCGTGTAGAAAGAGGATTTTGCTATAGTTCGACCCAATTACGAAGCTAGCTATTAGGGTTAGAAGCTTTAATAAAAGGCTTCGGTTCTTTTCAAGCGATCTTCTTGAAATTTACTGTTTCTCTCTACACCGGGCACATTCGTTCCCGTCAAAATATCCGAAGGATTCGAGTAGATTTTAAACGACCACACGTTCTCTACTTTGTCTTTCCTTCCTATATAATTACTAGCTATTTACTTTACCTAACATTTCGACGAGCTTATCTAGCACAAGTCTAGAGACGATTTAAAGAATTAAATAAGAATTATTTAATATATCAAAATAAATAAATAAAATTGAGTTTAACGGTTCTTTAATTTTTTTCTTTTTATTTAAATCTTAACGATTGAAAAATACAATAAGCTGCTTTTTAATATGAATTTCTATTGGCACCAAAGACAAGTAAATACTTACCTACACCTTTCTCTCTCATCCTCTTTATTATTACCATGCGACGATCGAAAAAGATTTTACTAGATGCTAGGTTGTTTATTGGAAAATCATTTTCCGTGCTCGTAACAGCCGCATAGATCCATCGACGATCCTCCGATGTAAGGGCGACGCTCGCTCGTTCTACTCTCTCTCTCTCAAACGTTTTTCATTTTATCGTCTCTCTATCTTTCTCTTCCTCCCTTTCTTCCTTCCTTCCTTCCTTCCTTTTACCCTTTCCTTCTCTTCCTCTCAACCGATCCATATTTTTCCTCGGAGGAATTTTTCTATCTTTTTCTTTGCTCATAGGATGGCTCCATGCATTTGAGGCCCAAACGATCGGCTTCCCGCTTCTTGGTACGGTAAAGAGGGAACGTATTCGATAAAAAGCAACAAAGACGATTCAGTTTTCTCTTCTCTTCTCTTCTCTTCTCTTCTCTTCTCTTCTCTTCTTTTCCTTTTCCCCTTCCAGCTCAATGGAAAAATATGCGCTTCCCTCTCTGCTTCCCCTTTTTACTTCGTCTTTTATTTATGCGTTGTTTTCCTTCTTCTTTGACCTTTCTCTGACCCATACATAAATACAGATATAGAAGATACATATACCGAATACGCGAGAACGCACAGGCATAGATACAGGAGACACATTGATTCCTTAACACGTTCTCGTCGTCGTCATCGAGAAGATACAGAAGTGTTATAAAATCAAACGAAATCCTCAAGCTTCCTATAAAAATTCGAAATCATTCTTCTTCAACGGGATCCCCTACCCCCATCCCCTATCCAACTTTTCCCTCTTTCTTTCTTTCTTTCTTTCATTTCTTTGTAACTTTGAAAACTGACGATCTAGTCAGCTAGACGGAGATAGAAAAAGTTGAAGTTTTCCATGAAAATCATCATTTGGAAAGTAGCCAGGGAAGTAAGGTTAAGAACCTTGGTTATACGTTGCACACGATATTTATACGCCAGGCGAAACTGTTTGTTCTCGCCTACTGAAAGTCTTGCTGTAAAGCAGCTTACAGCATTTTCCTGAAAAATATACGAGGAACTTGATACCGTCCTAGGTCCGAGCTGACAAACATTGGAATTTAGATCGAATTCAATGGTATACGTGATCTTTTATGAGGTCGTATATAAGTTTTCGACAATTTTTTTTTTTTTTTTTTCTTTTTCTTTTTTTTCCTTTACATCTTTCTCTCTTTTTTTTATATTTTCTTTCTTTTTTTTTTTTTTTTTTCTTGTTTCTGTTAACAAGTTGAAGTAATATAAACGTCGGCACTGTATGCTTTCAGACTTTCATTTTATTTATTAACACGCTTGGTTCCAAGTTCAGAATGAAATAATGGCTTTACGAAATAAAGCCACGCTTATGTGGCATTTTTATATAAAAAAAAAAAAAAAAAAAAAAAAAAAAAGAAAAAGTATAAGACAAAACGCTGAACTATTAATGCATACGTTAACAATGCATACCGGAAGGCAACTGTCCCTCTCTTTCTCTTTCTCTTTTTCTGCCTTTAATCATACACGTCTGGTATCGTTATTTCAACGAAAGCTTGCAGTTACTATCCTTTGTATCCTTATATAAACTTTACTTTTTATTTTTCACGATATTTGGTCCATTGGGATTGCGTTCGGATCTTTGTATGCAACTGTTTTAGCGGACAAAGAAAAAAAGAAAAAAGAAGAAAAAAAAAGAAGAAGAAAAAGGAAAAAAGATCAGTCATACACACATACGGAGGGAAAGGTAAACGAGCAGCTCGTTAACATATCTCGCGAATGTGTCAAAAGCGTAGGTTGTCTCATTAAAATAATTCGTCAGAGAATTTCTGTAACTCGTTCATATTATGATATATATATATATATATATATACATGCATAGATACATACATACATACGTACATATATAATATATTATATACGTACGTGTATTTCACGAGGTAAAGGAATCGTTTCGTAAGTTCCGAATGAGCAAAAATTTTAATTTATATTTTACGCCTACTTAGAGATATTCGAATATTAAAATAAATGAAATTAATTTATTTATAAGTTAATTGTATAATATTTTTCATGCATATAGGAATACGATAGACATATACAAGTATACGCGTCTACGTATAAACTTTTTTTATTTTTTAATGAAAATGAGAAAAACTAATGGAAATATTGAATATGCCGTTAATATAGAGAGAGAAAGATATCTCGAGAAAGAGGATTATCATAAATATTTTCGTTGAATTCCATAAGAACTTGAATATATTCTGATCAAAAAAAAAAAGAAAAAAAAAAGAAATATATATATATATATGTACACTTAAAAAATTTCTCAGTGGTGCTTTTCCCGAGGATATATCCCTAGTATTATCAACGTCGAAGAAAATTCAGTGTCGCGTTCGTCCGATCTTATTCGACGTCTGAAGGTAATCCGCCTAGGGTCTTTCGAAGTTTCGTTTCGCGCGTTTGGCCTTTCGCTTAGGGTCGCGCGAACTTCTCTTAAAGGACTTTTCCAAGGTACTGTCTTTCTCCCTGATATCTCTTTGTTAACATCTGGCATAGTTCGCACGCGATTTCCGTTTCTATCTTTCCTTCACGATTTCCTACGATTTCCTTCTTCCTCTTCTTCTTCCTCTTTTTAGAAGGTCAAGGCGAGGACTACTTCCTTCCTTTACCGGGCCCATCCTGAACGATCCAAATTGCAACTATGGACGAATGCAAAGCACGCGATTTTCCAATGTAGTAAAACGCGAAGATCTCTACTTTGTGATTTTTCCTCTATCTCTCGAAATTGCTGCTCTACCAGATGAGAGAGAAAGAGAGAGAGAGAGAGAGAGAGAGAGAGAGATAGAGAGAGATTGCTCAAGGTAATCCGATGGACGGGTTACGAGAGACTTTTCGATCGATTTCGAGTTGGCTTCTGAAAGATCGAAGGACCTATCAGAAGCGTGCATTCGCAAAGTTTCTTTCTTATCTTAGGACCGTAAGTCTTTGCGGTTGTGGTAACAACCTTACTCCTTCTTTTCTTCTTACTTTCTTTCTTATTTTATTTCTTTCTTTTTAGAAGATCATTTCTCGTAGAACAGATATTCCTTTAGAACGAGGAAGAAGAAAAGAAGAAGAAGAAGAAGAAGAAAAAGAAAAAAAAAGAAAAAGAAGAAGAAGGACGACTTTTCTCCGTTATCGACGATATAGATCGGCCTCGATCGTCGTAAGAATTGATCGATCGATAGTACAAACCAAGGTACTTTGGCACGTTCCTTAGTCGTCGTTCTTAGCCAATATCGAGAGAAATTGAGGAAGGAAAGAAGGAAGGAATGAAGGAAGGAATGAAGGAAGGAAGGAAGGAAGGAAGGAAGGAAGGAAGGAAGGAAGTAAGATTCGGGCCTCGTGGAAGAGAAAAGAGAAAAAAAAGAAAGAAGAGAGATAGATAGACCGGGTGGATGTGCAAGGGAACGGGGAGTGCGGGAAAGGGGGGAGAAGAGGATAGAGGAAGGGGATCGTATTGGTAAGGATAAGGTAAAAGAACATTACGAAGCCACGTATAAGCTCGTACGCTTTGACCATCGGCATTTCCGGGGATGGCGCGAGGTGAGATCCGGTCGCTTTTATCGAGCCACTCTGTCCTCGTGAAAGCCCGGCCACCGAGAAAATTCTCTCGACATTTCCGAGGAGCAACCGATTCCATTCTCTCTCTCTCTCTCTCTCTTTTTCTCTCTCCTATCCGTTAGAGAGAGAGAGAGAGGAAGAGAGGGAGTCCGTATCGCTTTCTGCGTAACCACTTTACGCGATAATCGATTTCGCCCACGATCGCGTACGTGCACCACCCCTTTTTCTTTCTTCTGTCCTTTCTTCCTATTTCTCTCTCTCTCTCTCTCTCTCTCTCTCTTTCTCTCTCTTTCCATCGGTTCTCTATCCGTTGAAAGCGATTCTGCAGTGGACGTAAAGACGTCTTTGAAATATTCTATCCATCCAAACTGCTACGTGATTTCGTCCTCCATTCGAGAGAAATAATAGTTACTACCCTTTATTTTTTAACAGTTTCATCAAGATTGACAATAGTATAATTCAATTGATTATCATGTTAATGTCTATGACATTCTCATATTACGTTTTCTTGGAAATAAGTTCTTGATGGATATTTCGAAGTTTAAGATGTTCAGGATTAGAAAGTTATAAATTATTTTTTTTCTTTTTTCCTTACCAGGAAGATCTCGTCACGATCTTTGAATCATTGTACGTGCGTGTGTATGTGTGTATGAAAGAGAGAGAGAGAGAGAGAGAGAGAGAGAGAAGAAAGATTTAAAGGAAACGTGCTTAAACGTCACAGCCGTTCTTAGCTTATAACTTCTTTCATTTTTTTTCTTGATCTCTCTCTCTCTCCTCTCTTTCTCTCTCATACTCACGTCGATTTCAATGACTCTTAGAAGTTTCTTCGAATCTTCTTTTTATCACTTCCCCTACCCTTTTTCTCTCTCCTTTCATTAATTTCAATTCGCTATCAGAAGATGAGGAGTTAACGTATGTGAGAGTAAAAATTATGACTCTTCGTGTCCCTTATTTTTTCTCTCTTTCTCTCTCTATCTCTCTCAGTATGTGACATATAATATCAAAGACATTTTTATTTTCCAAGCGACCCAACGTACGTTGCCTCGCGTTTTAAACGCGTTCCTAAATTTTATAACAATAGCTCACAAAAAAGCCAATTTCCGAGCGTATAGAACAAAGCGCCCAACGTCGTCTCTTTTCTATTGCCCGCCGGCCTTGGAATAAGCCATGAGAATGAGAGCTTTCAGAGCGGAGAACGAAACGCACCATTTTTTCATTTTGGTTTGATTTTTTTTTTGTTTTTCTGTCGTAAAAAAATTTTATTAATTAATGCACTTGCACTCTCTCTCTCTCTCTCTCTCTCTCTCTCTCTCTCTCTCTCTCTCTCTCTCTCTCTCTCTCTCTCTCTCTCTCTCTCTCTCTTTCTCTATATCTCTCTCTTTTGTCGTTAAAATAATTAGAAATTTGTCGAGTCTTCTTTGAAAACAAATCTTTCCATTTCAGTGTCCTGCTTTATTCTTAATTCATCGAATTATTTTTTACGGAATGTTGAAATAATCAAATTAAAAATATTATGATAAACATGATAATTAAATGAGATATTTCAAAATTTTGAATTAACAATCAATCCATATATCTGAACGTTCTATTTTCGATCATCGAATTATAAATATTTATGGAGAATAATGATAGAATCTAATTAAAAATAACTCAATAAAGCATGATATAATGTATAAAATATTTTGATTTTTTAATTAACAATCGATCTTTTATCTTCGAATATAGTTGATCAAATTATTAATACGGAACGTCAACATCATCGAATTAATGTTAAATATTATCAATATTTTTCATATTTTTAATTGATACTCGATTCTTATATTCGAATATATTGAATGATATTATTTAATTTGTACGGATCGATAAAATAAAATCTCACGTTTAAGTGGTAACATAAATTCGTAGAAGTAGGATCGTTCTCATCAAGATCTATTTGAACTCGTTCGATCACGAAGTAGTAAAGGAACTTTTGCGATAGAAAGAATTTGTATTCTTGTTCGTCAAGTAGCTCTACTGTAACGATGCCGTTTAAAAGCTCCTTTTCTGTTCTTTTCCTCTCGTGGAAGACGTGTAACGAGTTGGGCACGTGAGCCTCGCTACGACGCCTAATCACAATGGTTAGCGCGATTGCGATCGTCTAATGACTGAAAAAAATTATACTCTTGTTAAGGAATACGCGATCGTACTTCAACAATCGACTTTTTCCTTCTCGTGCTGTACTACGGTCTAGTACGATTAATTTTCTTTCCACGTGAAAAACTTTTACTCGCAAATTATTTTCTGTGTATATATTTTTCTCTTTTCTTTCTAATTTTTCCTTTTTTCTTTTTTTTTTTTTTTCCTTTCTTCTTTTTACGTTTAATCGTATGTCAATATATATTACAATAAAACGAATGAATAAAAAGATTACGATTCCGAAAATAATTATAATTAAATAGTGCCAGTATAATGTGAAAATTATTAGAACGAATAATTCATCTGAAAGGATAATTGAGATTTGATTTCTTTTTCTTTATCTTTTTTCGCCTTTTCAAGTCGTCAAAATAATTCAATAATCGAGTAAAAAATGGAATCACGAGTGATTTACAAGAAGAGACGTTAATAAATCGTTCCTCTTTAGAAATCAATCGAGTCTCTTCTCGCTCTCTCTCTCTCTCTCTCCCTCTCTCTCCCTCTTTTCTTTTCTTTTTTCTGTCCCTTTTATTCATTTTAAGAAAGCAGAGAAAGACAGAACTTGGAATATTTGACTGGAAGTGTTGGCGGAAGTGAGAATATCGTTATCGTTCTCCGCCTCGTCGTCGTCGTCGTCGTCGTCGTCGTCGTCGTCGTCGTCGTCGTCGTCGTCGTCGTCGTCGTCGTCGTCGTCGTCGTCGTCGTCGTCGTCGTCTGGGTCGTCTTCGTCGTCGTCTTCGTCGTCGTCTTCGTCGTCGTCTTTCTCGAGTAATCCCGATAAAAGGCGGCCAGCCGAGTTTGCCGTACTTTGAATAGACCCACGGTGACAAATTAAATGGGCGGTAGAAGACAGGGCCGACGACGAGGAAACCGCTAAGACGACGAAGCGTAAGAAAAACGAGGTGTGTGCTTGCATGAGTGCGTGCGTGTGTGTGTGTATGAGAGAGAGAGAGAGAGAGATAAAACAGTAGTAATAGCAATAGTAATAGTAATAGGAGTAGTAATAGTAGTAGTAGATTTTTAGTAACGAAAGACTCGATAATATTTATAAAGATGTGATGTCGAAAAATTCTTACGACTTTTCTTAAACTTTTAGCTTCGCAAAAACGAGAAAAAAATTAAGGGAGAACGATATAATAGTAATAATAATAATAATAATAATAATTATTATTATAATTAATAATAATAAAAGTAAATAAAAAAATAGAAGGGAAAGAGTAGTGATGATAAACTTGCAACTTTAATTACAACGACGACGCTAGTGGTAACAATAAATGAAGAACGTTAATAGCGACTTATCGATTCCCAGAGGCACGTTACACTATCGAAACATTTCCGATAACCCAATCGTGAGCTCGTTCGTTTATCGTACAACTCGTGCATTTCATCCCCCTCCCCTGTTTTTTTCTTTCCTCTTGTCCCTCCTTTTCTTTTTTTTTTCTTTTCTTTTCTTTTCTTTTCCTTTTTTCTTTCTCTTTTCTATCGTCCGTCTCGTTTATCGACATCGATCGTAAACGTTTAGCACCTTCCTTTGACCACGGAAAAATCGTCGAGAAAAGTTAATAAAAAGTTTCACTTTTGTATGCTTTACGAGCGCTCGAGATAGATCGAGATGTATTATAATTTATTCCTTCGGTTCCCGTACGAACGTTTATCATCCAACGATAAATAAGAGAATTTTTGTTTTTTCTCTTTTTCCTTTTCTATTTTAATTTTTCTTCTTTTTTCCTTCTCCCTTTCTTTCTTTTTCTTTTCTTTTCTTTTCTTTTGTTTTCTTTTCTTTTCTTTCGTTCCTTCGGTCCTTTTTAAAGACAATACTTTATTCTCATCGCGCGTCGTAGAAACTCGCGTCTGCGTGGCCCGACACGTGCATTCGAACTCGAACCAGACGAAGTAGATTTACGGCCGAGCGCGGTCACAATTTCGTCATAAATTACGGCGATACTACGAAATACGGCAAAGAGAAACCCACCCCACGCCTCTACAATCATTATCCGTCAAAGTTTAACGTCTCTTGTGAGTGTACACCTCGTTGGTACACCCTCTATGGATACCAAGCTACCATATACTCCCTCGTTATATTCGATAAAAATAAATACGACTTCGTAGCTTTCGACTATACAAAAAAAAAGAAAAAAAAAATAAATAAATAAAAGAAAGAAAGAAAGAAAGAAGAAGAAGAAAAAGAAGAAAGGAAAAAACAAAATGATCGATTATGCACATAAACTTTAGAACGTGTTTTATAATATTTCGATTATCGAAGCGTTGAATATCGATCAATTTTTTTTGTACTTGTTTGTTCGAACATCTGCTATAAGATTACTTTCGGTAATATATAAAAAAAAAAAGAAAATTAATATAGTACAAAAAGTTAGAATTTATATATAATCGATTTGGTTATCAAGAATGGCGCAATTTCCTGAGATTATTATTTTATTTAAACGCGATCGAAAAACGCGGTGGAATTTTTATTCCTCCCTCTTTAACACCCTTCTCTTACGCTCCATTTCATTGCCCTTTCTCTATAGAAACTCCCTAAAGCAAGTTCTATCAGAACGAGAGACGGGACCTTACGTAGAATAATTTCACTTTGCGAACGTTGATAAGGACTTGGGTGCATGTTACTCCGGGCTCGCATGATTGCGGAATCGCGTGACATCTACTCAGGTCTCCGTATAGAACGAACGAGCTGCGACGAGCAGGTTGATTCGACCATTCTCTCTCTCTCTCTCTCTCTCTCTCCTTCTCTCTTTCTTTCTCTTACTTATTTTTCGCCCTTTCGCAGCTTTTTTGTGTGTGTGTGTGTGAGGACAAAAAAAAAAGAAGAAGAAGGAAATAGAAAAAACAACAATTGATTCTCAGAAGAGGATAATAGCCCTTCTATGATCGTCAATTAATCGAATATTTTTTTATTTTTATTTTGTTTGAAACATTTTGTTGATGAATCAATCAAAATATCAGAAGAAATTTTTCATTATGATGATATTTAGAGTCTGGCTATTTTGTGAAATTTGTTTTTGACGACGTGTGTCGTCCGCTTTGCGTGCTTATTTTGTTTATCGATAAATCGTGCACGGGTATATCGAGATAGGATTATTACGTTAATGCGCGAACCTCGTCGTTTACGTTAAATAAGGTTAATGGAATGCGATCGATAACGTTACTTATCACGTACTTGACGTATGGGATTCTTAAATCAACAGAGGATGGCGGTGATACATCGGCCGTGGAAAACTTTTCGAGCGATTTTCAATCGATTCTCGAACGATTAATCAATTTTAAATGTATCTTCAGAATCTCGTGTGTTTATGTATTAAGAATTTTTATCGTATAGCGTTCGTGTTACGTTTCGATATCTTGAGAGAATTTAAAAAAGAAAATCGCGTTCTTTATAAAAGAAAAAAAAAGGAATATTTAATATTTCAACGTTCTATTATAAATAAAATTTTTATTATGACAATCGAGAGCCCAACGAAAAGAATTAATGCTGATCAATAATGAAAACAATTTTACAAGCGGAAAGAAAATATATCAAAATGTATTTTAATTTTTTCCGCAATTATATAGAGTTTAAATATACATATAATATATATATATATATATATATATATATATATATATATATATAGATTAATTGTTGTTCCGTTATCACAGAAAATAGCATTACCAATTAGCTGGTACATATATTTAAGATTTTGGCATGAGGTGAGGTTTTCGCTTCGAATAAAACGAACAATTTTTACCAAGCTGATAAAATATTTGCTCGATCGGAAAAGGAAATTAATAATCGCGTATAAACTTTTCTGTCGAGGCTGTCCGATAAATTCGAAATACACGTTTCTCTTGGACTATTTAATAACTCGTCCGATTAAAAAATAGATCGGAACGAAAAGTCGAGGGTTTGGGAGAAGAGAGAATGAAAAAAAAGAAAACATCGCTTCTTCTTTTAAACGAAAAGACTAATTGGTCTTAACGAAGCGTTAATTTAAAAAAAAAGAAGAAGAAAAAAAAAACCAACAACTGATATCGTTTAAAAGCTTTCTCTTTACATCCGTTTATTTCGAGACACTAGTGGATTTTTGTCCAAAACGTTTATTCCGTCCCTTCTCCTAGAGAATTTTAATTTTTAATTTTGTGGTCACTTCTATATTCGTTAGTAAAAACAAAGAGATAGATATAACGATATTACTATTAAGTTTATTCCTGTTTTGTATAATTACTTAAAGTATTTAATAATCGACAATAATGAATAAGTATAAACGAATTAATTGAAAGATAAAAAATAATTCAATAATAATAAATTTACAGGATGATTATCATAATTAATTTATTTGAGATAGAAGAAGGAAATATGGACATGAGATAAAAAGAAAGTAAGAAAGAGAAAAGAAAATGATTTTACTAATTGCCAAAAAAAAAAAAGGGTAATATAATCGATTTTTATCATTTCTTTTGAATGAATGAAGAGAGAGGGGGAGAGAGAAAAATGTCATCTCTCATTCATTCGAAAAACATCGCGGACGATTATTCGCCGAATCGGTTTCCATCGTGTCCGGCATGGTAGAGTTATTTATTTCCGGCAGAAATTGCACATTGTTACGTCGTCGTTACAAAATCCACGACATTATGCCGCGGAAACGAATTGGCCAGCAGTGTGCATTGTCCAATGCTCATTCCACGTCGCTACTGGCACGCGGAGAGTTTATTGTTAATCGTTTTGAACTTTTTAATAGCGACCACGGATATTCATCATCGTACTCGCCTTCGACAATACCAGACAATAAACGCCGCGTTATTATTTTCATCGTTGTATTAATAACGAGACACGAACGCATTTTACCATTTCGTATTTGATTTTATATAATCGAATTAAAATTCATCTCTTTGGAGAATCCTCATTATAATTATTTTTTTTTATCTAAAACATTGAATATATTTAATACATTTTCTTTTTCCTTTAACCAGGGATATATTTATATATATATATATATATATATATATATATATATATATATATCTTCCCATATCAATGTATCTATATTAAAATATTTGGAGTGGTTAAAACGGACGATTATACGACGAATTTCATTGCAAATTTGAAAGACAAAGAACCATTCTGTTTCATCAAAATTGCTGAATATATATTCGTTTTGGATATATTAATTTCAATGAGAGAGAGAGAGAGAGAGAGAGAGAGAGAGAGAGAGAGAGAGAGAGAGAGAGAGAGAGAGAAAGAGTGCGTAATGATTCTCAAAGCTTTATTATCTCATTTTAAAACTAGGCCGAAGGAGAGGTTGTGTATTTTTTGGGGAAAAAAAATAAGAAAAGAAAACAAGAAAAAAGAACAAACGAAAAAATGAGACGCCAGTTTGGACGATAGGAGATCGATTTTGCAAATTTCATGTCGTAAATATCGGCCCGATGGAAGAGGGTCGCAGTGTGGATGTCGCCTGTCGTTGATGTAACGAAGACGGAACGCTGTGAAGTTTCGATATGAACTCTTGGTGGATGGAAATGTATACAGGGTGGCTCGTCTAGAAATTCTTTTCCTAAAAATTTTCAAACTTTTTCAAACGATAAACAATATTATACACGTGCTTATAAAAATAAGAACGAAAGAAGGACAGAGAGAGAGAGAGAGAGAGAGAGAAAGAGAGAGAGCGAGAGAAAGAGAAACAGAAAATATTAATATTTAAATATTAAGCAATCTTTCATAAGAAACAATTCTATACATTGGATATCTAATTTTGAATGATAGAATTTAATTTATAATCCTTTCTTTACGATTAGAAAATGATCTTTTTATTGAAAAAAAAAAAAAAAAAAAAAAAAAAAAAAAAAAAAGAAAAAAAAAACAAAACAAAACAAAACATGTACAGTTGATTAATATCGTCAAACACAATTATTATTATAATAAAAACACAATGTATTATATATAAATTTAAATATTTTATCTACTTGAAATAGATTAATATATGAATGTATTATTAAAGAGGGAAATCGATATAGGCACAAACTCGATACCAATAAATCTGCAAAGGAGGTTCCATAAATACCTGGAAGATATGTACGTAAGCGAAAAGGGTGCGAGTTGGTCTGCAAAACGGGCAGAGCAAGTTGGCTACAAGCCAATGGATATTTTCGTACTCTTACCCTCCACCTACCCGTCTCATCAGCCACCATATTCAAGTTCTGGTCTCCCTCTACTATTCCAACATTTACTAGTATCGGACTACTTAAATCATTCGAAACATGCTACCCGGTAGATTAGCATGGTCAGATTCAGCATGAAAAACCAAAGCGATGTATGTACTTCAATATATTCTGTGTAGATACCTATGTCTCTTATGAGCACTATAAAAAGATTTCTGGGCGTTAAAATTTCGTTAGAGTCTCTCGAATAGATGGACTTTCGCTTTCAGTGCTATCGACGCGATAGTACTCTTTGATAGATCGATATACTCCTTCCTTCGTGTGGGAGAGAGCACTTTACGCAAATAGAAGCGTTAAATATAGCCGAGTATCGAGAACATCGTGTTAAACCTTAAGGTATTAATATTATATTACAGGTATATATTATAACATACTTAGTTCTTTTTCTTTTCTTTTCTTTTCTTTTCTTTCCTTTTATATTTGTCATTCTTACTTTTGTAATAAGATAACGTAACAATCAATATACTTATTTAATTTATAACAATGATTAACGAACATATGATTTTAACAGCTGTCGAGTTGGTTATCTTTTCTATTTCACATCGTTATAAGTTTAAATCGTCGCTGTTTATACTCGTTCGTTTAAATAATTAATACTTTCGATTATATCACATTTATTAAAATAATTTCAAGTTTATATGCAGTACGATTAACTAAGGTTTTAAACAATAGTACATTTGTTTACAAATTCAACAGGACGTAACGTACGTTAAATATAAAATAAATTTAATTTAATACCTTGATCCATGTAAATTTCGAACTTGAAGTTGTTGCTGCATCTATATGAACATCAATAAAATCGAACGCTCGATCGACTTTGATAGTTATCGAGTAAAGTATTATTTAGCATTCCGACGAATAAATAACGAAATTCTCTCGTTCCATACAGTTAAGCTTAAATAATTTATATTTTCGAAAACCTTTTAATTATTTAAACAATGTACAATGTACTCGGGATATAATAAACTAATATATAAACAATAGTACATTCGCGCAAATGTTACATGACTCATAAAACGCGTTAAATATGAAATAGCTTTAATTTAATATTTCGATATAGATTAAATTTTAAACTCGAAATCTTTTTTCTCATCTAATATGAACGAAAAAACAAAATATTTGATTGACTTTGATTGTCATCGAAACAGTTTTTTTTTTTCTTTTTTTCTTTTTTTTTTTTTTTTTTTTTTTTTGCATTCCGACGTATAAACGCATCGAGACAATCTTCTCTCAAACGTGATAAGTTTAAACAATTCATACTATCGATAATTTTAGAATTATTTAAACAATTAATAATATTGAAGGAATATAATTGGCTATTATTTAAACAATAATACATTTAGTTAAACATTTCATAATTCGTTCATAACGTGTAATACGTATTTAATAGGCCAATATTTACATATTTTTATATTGCGGTCGTTGGCTATGCGTAATATCAACAAAGAAAGACCTTTGACTGACTTTTAGAAGATTATCAGGTTAGTTTCCTATAGCATTCCGACGAGTAAACATCGAAGGTCTCTCTTTCGTTCTTCATCATTTGGAGGCAGTACACTCGTCGTGTAACAACGAGCGCTCTCAAAGAATCTCAATTTCGTATATTTTTAATACTTTCTCGATATAATAATGATACTAATAATTTTCTTTGTATTTTTTATACTCAGAACTACATTGCAATCTATACGTAGCAACGAAGTAATCGTGTGTTTGTATAATAAAAATTCAAAAATCGCGAAATAGAAGTACAATGTTTGTTTGTTCGGTCGCATTTCGCGATTTATCTTGCATCGAATACGTGTAATGCAGTCTAGTTAGTTTCTTGTGTCAGTTTTGCGAATAAACTTAAGTGACTATCTGTTAAAAAATAACTATCGCTTATTAGAGTCAGTGTATCACCGAATAGGATTTCAATCAACGTCGATGTCGACTTACTTCATTTTTAATCACCTACGAATCATTCATTCCTCAATTTCAACCTAAATCGTGGACGAGTGTTTTGGAGCCATCGCAAAACTACTTAAGTATTAAGTGAATTTTTAAATCCCTCGGAACACTCAATCGTAACGAGGACGAAAGGTTAATGAAATAAAGGTTAATATACAAGAAATAATGGATAATCCAATAGTATTGATTTAAACTCGACTATATTTAATATACACTGGTATAGATTTTAAGAACACAAAACTATTTCTCTTTTTTCTTCTTCTTTTTTTTTTTCTTTTTTTTTTTTTCTTTGATTGAAACAAATAGATGTGGTACCATCGATTTTTCTTCCAAGAGGCATCGAACGCGATCGAGATTTTATTTGATTTTAAAAGAATAACAATATAAAAATAGAATAATCTTTAGATCGCATGCATTTTTTAACGAGCACTCTAATGGTACTTCGAGTCTCCATATTACTCGATATTACTTGCGACATATCGAAATCTAACGTGACGCAAATACTATCGAGTGAAAGGTTGCATATTTCATTGGATTTTCAAAATCTTTTCTTTATAATTCTAACCATGTACATTAAAATACTTTCATATATTGCTTATTGTATTTTAATGAATTAGATTAAATTCTGAAATGATATATTAAAGAAAGGTTCTAAAAATTTTAAAAATGAAGTTTAGATATGAAACGAATATTATATCGTTTGATCGAACGAGTCAAGTCTACCTAATGCATAGTAATTATTATTAGGTGTCGAAGATAGGTTCGGCGCGCGTTAGTTCGTATCGTAAACCGAGCGTGTCTCAAATTACGTGGGTGGCTGAACGCCAATTTTGTTACTCCTAGTACGCGAGCTTTTAAGCTCGTTTGTTGTCCATGGTAAAGATAATTAGTATTAGAAGCACCATAATTTTTTTCTTTTTTTCCTTTTCGTTATATTTACGATCCACCGTAAAATTTGTTAGAAATTGAAATATTTTTGTTGTTGATAATCGATGAAATTTGTCGCAACGATCCTGATTAATCTCATCGATAGTCACCGATGCGTTCTACTCATACTCGATAGAGATATGGAATGGCATTCTCCTATCATGCTTGCGACCTAACCCAAATTGACAGCCTTGATTGCGAAGCCTTGCTGCTTGTGTATGCCTTAGGAAAACGAGCTAACGTAGGACGGAGTATTTACCTTCCAAGATACATTTAGAAACTTGACGTTAGAAAATTAAGTGTAACTTTGTGCGGCTTAGAGAGAGGGAGAGAGAGAGAGAGAGAGAGAGAGAGTGAGTTTCCCCAGTAGGTACCTTTGGAATGGTATCGGTTTTAAATTTAGTTAGAAACGAGTTACGACCGATTCCCCATAGGAAAATTCGTTAGGTTAAGTACTTAGACCGTCTTCGCCAGTGAAATCTCGTGGGTATCAGATGACGTTTATCTTTGAAGAGAGTTTATATCTTTGCAACTAAACATATATCTAGAGAAGCTAACGAAAATGATTTGTTTTAACACGTTAATTTGAATGTAGATACGTTTAACTACAACATATTTCACATAATTGTTGGATGATAAATAAAACGAATAAATAAACTAATGATAAACGTTCTGATAGTAGTTGAATATAATGCATCGAGGCATTTTACTTGGTCGTTCGAATACGAAGGATTAATATTTACTAGTAGCTGTCCGCCTCGTAAACTCGTAGAAACGTTAGAACGGTATAACGATCTTGAAAGCGTTACGATCGATATCATCTCGGCTTGTCGTATGTGCAAAGCGTGCCAACGCCGTTAGACGAACACCATTGGCCCGAGCTCTCGAATTTCAAGCACCGATTATCTTCCATAAAACGCGCACACGAGCGCGATAGACAGATAGAGAGAGAGAGAGAGAGAGAGAGAGAGAGAGAGAGAGAGCGAGAGAGCTCATCCTTCTGCTCTCACAAATTCCCTTTACTCGATGTTCGATATAAAACGATATCGACCTTTCGAAAGGATATACAAAAACTATGATGTGATAGATTTAAATCGTATCTTCGAAAAAATGTTTGAAAAGATCCGACGAATTTCTTTGGCAATAAACGTGAATACACGCGAAAGAGCATTGCCGTTTTAATCTCTCGAAAATAAATTACACCGTAATTAATCATTCCAAGTTAATTTCCGAGCTAGTTTACTTCGTGAAGAGAAATGGGGAAGAAACACGGCAATCGCGTATTAACTTAGTCGAACGAGCTATATACGAATCCATTGATATTCCTATCGAATATATTTCTCTCTGTATGAAATCGTACGTGATAACGCGTTTTACTCTTGGAATAAGTAAATAGGTATCTTACATAGATAATAGTGCATCTTTATCATAATAGATAGTATACGATAATGCCGAGCCATTTGATTCTTACGCGATTTCTTGGAAATCATTATTATTATCTTGTCTTACAATTATACTAATTTCGTAATTTTAAATAGGACAAAAAGCTGTTTCCTTCTCATTAACCATTTAATTGTAATTTCATACGGTCTCGATAAGATAACGTTTGCTCTCTCTCTCTCTCTCTCTCTCTCTCTCTCTCTCTCTCTCTCTCTCTCTCTCTCTCTCTCTCTCTTTCTCTTGCTAGATTCCTACTATTACAGGAAAAAGATGGACAAGAATTTTAAACGATATCAAATGTATACTATGAACGAAATTTCAATATATTATATTACTTTATTTTAAAATTTAATAAGAATCACAAGAAATGATATTAAACGTTTTTTATTATTGTTCGATATCTATAGTTTGTAATAAATTGAATGAATAATGTTGAAGGGAAATTTCATTGATTTCTTTCGATGGTTAACATGACATAATTTACAATCGATTCGATGTCGTTTTTTAATTTGTCTTTTATTCGAGATATATATATATCGCAATGACTGGTTTATTAATACATTAACACGATATATCCCGTTTATTGAATTCGTTAATAAAAACAATTTTTATCTTTTCTATGTGTTATACGAGGTGCAGGAAAGAAGCCGTTTCCCGTTTCCCGCTCGGCCGATTTTGCATGGCATGAATATAAAAATCGTTCTAGTACCTCGCGGCTATATGTCCGTCAGCGATATGCGATGTTGATAAATGGCGGAGAGTGTTGATTTATTGGACGTCGCTTAATCGAGACGTCGTTTAATACGTGGCTCGATTAACGATCGTTTCGAAAAATGAGAACGAGGATAATCGTGATTTTAGTTTATGCTGTTGAATACGCAAGTATCGAATATATTGATCGGTTGCTTCAAATCACAATTAATAAGACCATTAATGTGCTCTTTCAACCCTCAAACGCATCACATTAATTTGTTCAATAATTACGACATACGTGATTAGATTCGATACAGTTTAATTAAGAATGAAATAATAATTTATGGTCCGGTCACACAAAGCTTTTTTTTTCCTCCTTCTTTCTTTTTTTGTTTTTTTTTTCTTTTTTCATTTCAAAACAAAATAAATCGTGTATGAAGAAAGAATTAACGACGATCGCATCTGAACGGAAATGAGAAAAAGGTTGTGAGGATTTTATAACAACTAGTTAAAAAAGAGAAAGAAAAATAGAAAAAAAAAAAGAAAAAACAGAAAAATGTCTGCGTAAGAAAAAAAAAAGGAAAGGTCGAAAGCATTCGAATGGAAGGAGAGAAAAACGTAGATAGTTCGGACTCGTTTCGAAAGCTCGTCTGATTCGTCGTCGGGACAGCTGCCAAATCTCGAAAGCCGTCGAAAGTTTGTACGACGAGCGTCGATTTTGTCGAGTCGGTCGTCGTCGTCCCTCTCTCTCTCTCTCTCTCTCTCTATCTCTATCTCTATCTATTCTCGTATCCTCGAACGACCACGATCCCGAGATATTCGTCCTTTTAAAATGAAATATTCGTCAGGGTAGGTGGAAATCGAGCGTGCTGCTCTTACGTACGTGCGTTTCAAATGATATTTCGGACGATTGCCATCTTTTTTAAAACCATTCTCGATCGATCGAGAATGGAATCCCTCGAGTTTGTCGGGCGAGACGTCAGAAAAAAAAAGAAAAAAAAAAAAACCGAAAGAAATAAAATGAAAAAGAAGAAATACGATACAAGGACACCAACCACGAGAGGAAAAGGAGTGAAGATCGAATCAATTTCATCGTTTAGACGCGATTGACTTTTGGAGAAACGTACGTCGAAAATAGAAATGAGGATACGGCAGAGAGGAAGGGGAAGGGGAAAAAAAGAAAAGGAACAATGTTGCATCTCCACGAGCTAAAATCCTATTGGATCATCTCTATATGCACGCGAGCGCATCCACTGACAGACAGACACGTTGCTACGTGAAAGGAGAAGCAAGCAACAATCCCTGTTATTGTTGCCGTTGTTGTTGCAGTTTGCCGTTGCTATTGGCGATGTTCCTGCAGCCTGCAGGCTGGCGATGCTTCGCGTTTTGATAATTATTACTGTCCGCGCTAGTCTATTGGTACCACGCGTCGATCGTTCGCGTACACACCATTGCATCTGTCACGTATGTGGATGCGCTGAAGACACGACAGTTTAATCTCTTTTGGGAGGCTGCGCCTCTCTCTCTCTCTCTCTTTTTCTTTGTCTATCTGTTTCCCTGTCTCTTTATTTCTCTCTCTCTCTCTCTTTCTCTCTCTCTCTGGTAATATGAATTAAAACGATTTTAACTTAAATTTCAAGAATTACAATTAGAAATTAAATCGACTCCTTACGGCGGTATCATTAATTTTTTCGATTTAATGTAACTAAAAAGAAAAAAAAAACGAAGAAGAAAATCCTGCGGAATATTTTCCCATCTAACATGATGAAACGCTTATCAGTAATAATTAATTTTATCGGGAGAACGTTGTGAAATAAGATATATCTAGATGAGTATGAATTTAAAGTTATACGACATTCTAGATTGAGTTAAAATCATTTCTTTACGATATTATCTTCGATATTTTGTTTAAGATCAATGAACATAGAGTATCTACCACGTCATGGATTCCGATAACAGAAAGAGTTGAATCGCGACGGGCAATCCGCGTGGAAACAGCTGGCACGTAGAGATACTCACACACGTGAATTTTATACGTACACGTATGTGTATGTATATATATATATATATATATATATATATATATATACTGAACGCATATAGCGAAGTTACAGTCGGAAGAATCTACGATTAGTCGTGGAAAGGGGGTGGCCGGATTGGAAAACGATAAAAGTCGTAAATGCAAAAATAATATTTATTTTCTATCTCTTTCTTTCTCTTTCTCCCGTATATATATATATATACGTGCGCGCGCGCGCGCACATACACATATGTGTATATATAGCTGGTAGCTTTTATCGCAAAAGAATCGCGGCACGGTTACGGTCGAATAAATTTCACGCTCGAAATCGAAGACTCGGACGCGTCCCGTCGATTCTCCAAAACTTTCGTACGGAGTTAAGCGGCGCGCACGAAAAGGCAAGGGAGGATTAGCGTATTTCGATAGGAAAAATCGGAGAGAATAGGGATTCGACGATTGCTCCTAGAATTTGTTGGACCGAAACGTTAAAGCAAATGAATCGGATACGAATTTGCCACAATAATAGTATCTACATAACTGAACATTCGTTATCTAATGCTTTTTGCACACAATTTGTTTTCGATTTCTCCATTACTTCGCTATTCTTTTTTTCTTCGTTTATTTATCCGATACATTATAACGAGTATTGGAAAATATTTTTTTCAGTCAAGTTCTTTTCACATTTGAAGTCGATTTAATAATCATTCCGAACCCTTCGTATCGCAATGATTAAAGTTAAAGTGGGATATGTTTACAACAAAAGTCATTAATTATTTCGTAAGCATCTAAGGCAAACATTAGCATCGCTTAGCAACATAAGGATGAGTTTTTTTCCATGGGGTCCGAAAATACTCGTTTAAAAGCCATTAGAAGAACCGGCCATACGCGGAACGACCCGGAATATATGTCTTCTCGGTGAAAAATGCATTAACGCTTGGAAAGCACTTTTCTTTTCTTTTTTCTTTATCTTTTTCTTTTATATCCCTCTGCTTTTCCATCTTTACTCCAGCCAACGCGTTCTTCGTTGTTTACAGTTTACATTGTCCCCTCTCCGTTCATCTCTTCGTTCTCTTAACACATAGATATTTGTTTAAAACAATGAAAAATATGTAGTAAAAGGGAAAAAGAAAGTAAAAAAAAGGAAAAGAAAAAAGTATGTCTCGTGTGAATGTAGAAAGGAAAGAAAAGACAGACGTCTCCTCCAAATAAGTAATAGTAGTAGTAATAGTAGGATAGTAGTAGTAATAGCACTAGTAAGATAGTAGTAGTAGGGTAGTAGTAATACTAGTAGTTACGATGCATACGAAGGGTTGAGAGCTGCGACGCGACTTGATCGATACGCCCTTATCCCTTTGGCTCGATCGCGTTCATAAATTTCTAAGTGGAAGGAAGGTGTGTGCGTTGTGTTAGGCGAAATGTTCGCACGCGAGCTTGTAACTTTCTTTTATCGTTTCATTCCTCGTCTTCTTCATTTTTTTCCTCATTTTTTCTTCGTCTCAGTCTTCTCTTTGCGTCATCATCTTTTTTCTATCTATCCTTTTTCTTTTCTTTTTTTCTTTTTTTCAGAATCGTGGACAGCAGAGGTGGTTCATTGGCATCGAAAAATATGGTAATTATACGCGCTCTCATTATCGATTGCTAACGATGCGAATGTTCTCTATCTATCTATCTCTCTCTCTCTCTCTCTCTCTCTTGAGTTGAAAAGAAGCACCCAGCCGTTTGCTTCAAAGTCAATGCTTGTCTCGTTTAAAAGCCCGTCTCTTCGGCTCTGTTAACCAAGCTCGAAGAGGAAACGCGTACGAGCGTACGATCTTCTTCTATCTCTCTTCTTCTTCTTCTTCTTCTAGTTCTTCTATTTCTTCTCTTTACTTTCTGTACTCTTGCGAAGAGAATCGAAGAGAGTCGAAGACACGAAGAGATAGTATCCGATCGATCCTTCTTTTCCTCCCAACCCGTCCACCTACCCAACTCGATTTCTTTTTTTTTTTTTCTTCTTCTTTTTTTTTCCACCTTTCACGCGAACTTCGTAATCACCCTTCGGTCTAGCTAGACGAGAGCTAGCGTTTATCGTCGTCTTCTTAACGTGCTTGCCCTAGCCTTGAAACGTACGCTCGATACCAGAGTTGACGTAAAAGAGTGCCTTTTCCTTCACGAGGAATTTCATATCCGATGGGATATTTTTAAACGTTTCTTTTTTTTTCTTTTTTTTCTTTTTTTTCTTTTTTAAGGAATCCTACTTGAAAAGAAAAGAAAAAAAATGTCCAATAATAATTTTCCTTCATCTTTCTCCTTCCTTCTTTTATCCTTTTTCTTTTTCCTTCCTACTTCTCCATTTTCTTATGTTTCCTCGCACTTTCATTCGTCAAAGTTTTTCTAAAAGGTGCACGTTTAATACCATTTCGATGATATTATAGAAGTATATTTTTAACGGCACATAGAAACGCGTACGATCGACAGAAAAATATACGAGTACGCGTATATACGTATATCTTTTCTTTTTTTACAATTTACATTCCTCTACAAATTGTCTTTCTTTATCTCTCTCTCGCTCTCTCTCTCTCTATATATATATCTCTATTTTTCTCTTTCGTATATCTTTTACGTCATATTTTTACGCATTCGTACTCGAATCCACCTCGTTTTCTTCTAACCCCCTTGTCGTCGACGTCGTCGTTAACATTTTCTTTCTGGAACGGCGTTGCACTCGGCTGGATGACTTTCCGGAAAAGAAGCCGAATCGCTTTGTACATCTTTTCTCTTCTTCTTCTTCTTCTTCTTTTCCTTTATGTTTTTCATGTAAAACGGCTTTGTCGAAGAGAAGGAAATCTATTTCTTCGACTTGCGAAAAAACCATCCGTTCGTTCCTACACTGGAAACTCACGAAGCCAATAAATAAACGACAAAACGTGTAACCTTCTTCTTTTTTCCGTTTATGCGTTCTGAGCGCATAACGAATGACTGCAAAACTGACCGAATTTTTCAGAATGTATATATGTATGTATGTATGTATCTATGTATGTCTATCTATCGCTTTTCCAAAGTCTCTTTACATTCGTGTTATCCTTTTCGTATGAGTTTCTGCTTCGGCTTCTTGCAGTATACGGTCAAAGCTTTTCGATCTTTCAAAGAGAAATATAGTAAGAGAAAAAGATGGATGGATAGATAGATAAATAGATAGTTAGATATATATATATATATATATATATATATATAGAACATGGGAGATACGCGAATGCACGTCGTCCCTTTTATTCCGCTTTTCATTTTGAGTATCAATTACAGCGAACTTTTACCGGTTTCTAGTTACAATCTCTCTCTTATTCCCTTTCGTTTGTACTACTGATACGTTTCTAATGGACTCGGCGCATCGATCGTTATCTATGTTTGCTAAATTGAAAATCACTTCCCATGGGTCATGATAAATTTTGGAAAGACATTTTAATCAAATATCTTATATTTCTCCGATTAGATAGAAAGACAGATAACGATTTAAATTCGATATCATATTTTCCTAGAAATCACGAAACGTTTGATCCCGAATGGATTAGATAGAAGAAAAAGCACAAAGCTAATGCGAATGACACTTAACCCGGGATCGTTAATAAAATGAATGGAAATGAAAAGGAAAAGAAAAAAAAAAAAAAGAAAAAAAGAAAAAGAGGAAAAAAGAGAAAAGAGAAGAAAAAGAAAAAAATCTAAAAGAAAAAGCAGAGCCAGGGCAATTAAGGACATAATTTCTCTCGTGGAATTGAGATACGCGAATCGGTTATCGGAATGCAATTAGGAATGCAAGTCGTTGCGAATATATATGCATCCATCCGGATGTATTTGTGTATAGGTATAGAATAGAAAAAGAGAGAAATATTATGGTGGGATTCGATCAAACAAGCCCATGGAAAAATAGAATAACGTGCGAAAGCCATTGTTGTCTTGGCGTTTCGATGAAAAGCGAAGACACGATCGAGAAGGCCCACGATCGATAGATCTTACTTTATTTACGATATATTTCCGGTGTTGGAAGGAATTAGAAAGATCGAGATGAAAAGAATATAAATGAGAAAAAGAGGATGAAAAATATTGTCGAAAAATAAGATCGTACACCAAATTATTATAAACGCGGTTTATTTGTCCTCTTGAACGCGTGAGCGGAAAGATAAACGTGTTACGTTTTTACTCGGAAATAAGAAAAACTCTTTTGTCTCTCTCTCTCTCTCTCTCTCTTTTCTCTCTTATATTTTGCCTTACTCATTTAATGCGGACAATCCACGAAGCTTTTTCCAGTTCTTTTCTATTTCGTTTATAAGAATTCATGCTTTTTTTTTTCATATGTCATAGATATAAAAAAAATTTATTTTTAAGATTTAATGAATATCCAGATAGAATATCTTTAGATAGAAATTTCAAATAGAAATAAATTAGTTATTTGATTAATTGATAAATACGATTTAAGAACTAACGGATCAGTTTAAATTTAACAAAGTTCGAATACAATATTTATCGATATCACGTATAAAGAACGAGGTTTAATAAAGATAAGAATAGATAATAGAAATAAAGAGAACATTTTCTTCTTTTATTTATTTGTCAATAAAATGTATAAGATGCGATATATCAATTTTTGAAATATCACGTATTGCACGTGACAGGATTTAACATGAAAATCCTATAAGATCTTACAATTAGAATCCCGAACGGTTGAACGAGTTTATCGAATAACACGACATTGCTTTTTACCTTTAGAACGCGCCTCTCTATTCGTCTACCATTTTTCGTGTCTTCTTTTTTTTGTTGTTTTTTTTTTGTTTTTTGTTTTTTTTGTTTTGTTTATTTGTTTCGAGAAATCGAATAAGTCACGCATTCGCTTCGCCTTTTATATTTTACCTAGATGAAATTATCGAGCCCGTTAGAAAAGGTAGTGCAGCAAACGTTAAAAAAGTAACTCTCCATCTCTCTTTTTCTTTCTCTCTTTCTTTCTCTATCTCTGTCTGTCTATCTGTCTATCTGTCTATCTGTCTCTATTTCTCTCTCTCTCTCTCTCTCTCTCTCTTTCTCTTTCTTATGTCAGGAGAATCTCGCGATAAATTTTTTAAATTTCCACGCTCTGCTCTTTTTCTCCAACATAGTTACGTGAATATCAAACTACGAATTAACTATTAAATGTAAAGAAAATAAAAAAAAAATTGAAGGTCGACCGAGGAATGATTTCTGATCTCAAGCGCTACCGTGTTTAGATGGACAATCGACGAAACGAGCGACTCTGATATTTAGCTGCCTTTATATTTAGAGGATACCTACTGGTATGATAATAAAAAAGAAAATAAAAAAGGATATATATGTACGTATATATATATATATATATATATGAGAGAGACAGAGAGAGAAGAACACGTGTCCCAGATTCAAAGCTATCAGAATTTTCGTCTATACAAAGCAGAGCCCATTCTCGTCGATGTTTTCATCGCGTGCTGAGGAAAATGCACGGTTTCGTTGTTCGCACAGAGCCTTGGTAAAAAAAATTCGGTCCATTTAGAAGAGGGATATGGATTAATAAAAAAAAAAAAAAAAAAGAAAAAAGAAAAGAAGAAGAAGAGAGAAGAAGAAAAAGGAAAAGAAATAGCAGAAAAAAGAAAATGAAATAGCAGAAAAAAGAAAATGAAATAGACACGAACGTAGAACTGAGAATCTCGTTAGTATCGTCGACTACTCTCGACGTCGATACGCGTTTTCCCGAGATTTATGGTGATCCAGAATGAACGTATGGACGTATTACGTAAATTGTAATCGATAAAGCAACGAAAAAAGATCGCATATACAGGTCAAATTTCAAAGTCGGGATGTCGCCAAAATTTCGATTAAAATTTTTGCTTTTTCAAAAACAAAAAAAAAGGAAAAAAAAGTGTCAATGTCTATATAAACATATAGTTACTATGTGGATACTTTTTTATTATTGCCAATTGTAATATTTCCTTTGTCGACATCATTATCATCTAAAGATATTCTTATTTAGATTTATTTCATCCTTTTTTTTTTTTATAACATTAGTCCCCCGGATATTGAAATCGATGATTTTCATCAGTCTTGCGGAACGTTAAAGACAATATAGCAAACTATCGGTTGATTGAGCTCGCTGCCTCTCTTTCTCTTTCTCTCCCTATCTCTCTCTCTCTCTCTCTTTACCCCATATTCAGTAATCCCCTTTGAAAGCTCCGAAACGTACGAGCACAGAGATGCTACTCTTTCGCAGTATATACGGATAACAGTACAGGAAACGTGCAGTTAGTCTTAGCATCGTTCGCATGCGGAAACGAGCGTAAACGTGTGTGATAGAGAAAGATAGAAAGCTAACATCGCTCGTGTAGGCGTACTAATACTCATCCGGAGAATCGGGGGTGGTTCCTCTTTATTGGCCATGGAGGTAGAAAGAGAGTGAGAGACAGAGAGAGAGAGAGAGAGACGGAGAGACGAGAGGTAGGGTAGGAATAAATCTCGAATACAGGAACAACCCCCAGCGGCGCGTCCTTTGATTCGATTGGCCCTTTGACGTCCTCTGCTCATCTCCCGTCCCTTTCACGGGAGGAAACGCATTATAGTCCCGATTTCGAACATTTTCCCTTTGGAAAATCTTCCTTGGAATAAGATCTAGCACGTTTATTATGCATGCTTTATCAAATTTTAATATATAAAATTAATTATTCTCTGATTAATAGATCTCTTTTTTCTTTTCTTTTTCTTTTCCAACAAAATTAATCGCGCGTCGAAATTTCACTGCATTATCTACGTTCGTAATTTCTCTCTCTCTCTCTCTCTCTCTCTTTCTCTCTTTCTCTCTTTCTTTATTTTAAAAAGCTTTTATTGCGAGAAATTAATGCTTCTTTCATTATTTTTTTTTCTTTCTTTTTTTTGTTCTTTTAATGTAAAGACTAACATTTTCGTAGAAACGTTTTTCATCTGTACATCGAAACGATTTCTTTCTTATTACGGCACTTATCTCGAATACGTGAGAGAATCGATTAAAACTAAGTTAAATGTCTTAAACAGCTGTGCAAGCGGGAAGAAAACTAGGTATGAGATAGAAAGTTAGAAACTCTCAGTTCCGAATTAAATAATAATGAAGATCTATCGATTTTGAAATCCGTCACTTGGATCGGATCTTGGACCACCCAACGTGTTTCGTTTAATTCGACCTCAAGGTTTCCCCCGATAAGAAAAGGACGAACCGCACAGTGGAATTGAACGTCCGAATCCTAAAGCTCTCCTCCCCTTAACCACTAATTGACACTTTCCCAATTAAAGAAGAAATTAAGAGAATAGAGCCATTGGAGATATCTCTTCTCTCTTGCATTTATTAGTTGCTTTTCAGCGTAACGATTTTATTAAAGGAACAAACGGACAGACAGATAGACAGACAGATAGACAGACCAAAAATCATCGAGTAGAAAATCATATATAATACGACTATGCTAATATTTTCGATAGGGAGAGAAATTTTTGTAATAATAAAAAGCTTAAAAATATCAATAATCTTCGTTCTAGATAGGGATTATAATGTCTCCCAGATAAGCCCTATTTGCGAGAGATGATTAAAGAGATATTTAATACAGAGGACAAGAACGGGTAGATTGGTAGTAACGTGGAAAAAAAAAAGAAAAAGAAAAAGAAAAAAAAAATACATGAACTAAAAATTTTTTAAATTAAAAGACTAATATCCATTATAATAATATTTTTATTCGCTTTCGATAATACTTATAATATTTACATAAAAAATAATACGATTCGGTTTTGTTTTTTCACTTGATTGGATAGGAATTATGACTGAAAGGGGAAAGAAAAAAAATAAAGACGGACATATAAGTATGCAGATTTATTATCCGACTTAGTATCTTCAGAATGATCTTTTATATCTATAAAATACGACGAACGTTCGCAGTTCATTGGCAAGCACTTTGCAGGTAAGCTCGTATTTCTTCGAGTATATCGCTTTATCTCAAGTTTTCTCTTTCCCTCTCTCTCTCTCTGTGTGTGTGTGTGTGTGTGTCGCGATCTCGTGGTTGGAGGTTGTGGAATAGAGAAGGCGCGTAAGTGCCTCACCGTGTTCTCCGTGATATTTTAGGTTTCCGGTTTGACGTTGCACACCGTTTCGATGCCGCAGGGAAAAATGTTTCGAGGAGGTCGAACGCCTATTTCTCCTAAGATCCCATAAAATTTATCTTTTTCTATTTTCTTCCATTCTCTCTCTCTCTCTCTCTCTCTCTCTCTCTCTCTCTCTCTCTCTCTCTCTCTCTCTCTTTCTCTCTCTCGCTTTCACTTCACGTTTCTTGTCACGTAAAGAATAGCATAGTAAATAGGAGAAGAAAAACAGATTCGTCTTGGAGATAAAATGAAACAGTAGAATAAATAAAAAAAATTTGTTTTGAATCGACAAATCAAGATTTGTATATTCCAACAATTTTGATTTATATTTCGATTAACGATTGATCATTGAGAAATCATCTTCATTCTCAAAATGCGACAGATAATCTGAATATACGTAAATTCGTAAAATATACATATATATTTATATATAATTTTGTTTGTTTTCTAAACGAATTCGAATGATAGTACTCTACCATAGTAGAAATTGTGAGAGTGTGCTCGTAGAATTCGACGAAGGAGAGCAGTAAGCTAACATAACAAGGAAGCTCTTCTGCAACGTAGATTTGAGAATTTCACATTTCAACGGCTTGTGTTTTCCTTCTCTTGGAACAATAATCAAGGGTAGACCTCTAGACGCGATGCTATGCTCTCCTTTCAAAGCTTATATTAGAACACGAGGTTGTCCTTGAAAGGACTAGACTGTACGAGACAAGGAGCACCGTTAAGAGCTTAATTCGGTCCTGGTTAAGGATGTAAACCGCTTACGGTTTACCACGAGCGTCGAGAGGACCAGGCTATTTACAGACGATGCGCTTCCGCTTCGTGCAATTAGCATATCGTTTTCTACCCGTTTTCTCCGTAACTTTTAAACAAACTTGAGAATGTAATAAGTTTCTCCTTTTTCTTCTATTTCTTCTACTTCTTACTTTTTAAATATCGATCGACTTGTTCCATTTCCTTTTAAATGGACACACACACACACACACACACACACAGAGAGAGAGAAAGAAAGAGAGAGAGAGAGAGAGAGAGTAAATAAAAAAAAATTTACATTATGCATTATAATAAACAAATTTATAATAATTTTATCGATTAAGAATAAAAATAATCTCGATGATATTATTTAGAAATTTGATATACGTATTTACATATGCATATTCGTTATTACCAACTTTTCTTAATTTCTTTTCTTGTTTTCTTTTTTTCTTTTTTCTACACTTTTTTATTTATTTCTTTCTTTCTTTCTTCTTTCTTTTTTTTTTCTTTTTTTTTTTTTAGACCTACGTGTAGGTACGTTTATTTATCATTAAGCATTAACATAGTTTAAAGGCGAGATTAATTCGGTCGAACTTTTTTACGTACGCAATCTACGTGGATAATCGTACATTACTTCGCATAAAAAGTGTACATTATGTGATAATGTTAGTATATATATTATATATGTATGTATATACATATATGAATAGTGTATGTGTATATAAAAAGAGAACTTGCTTAGTTTGAGTATACAGAAAGCCACTTAATTTACCGTCCACTTTAAGCTACGACTTTCTTGACCTCACTTTTTTCTCTCTCTCTCTCTCTCTCTCTCTTTCATTCTTTTCCTATATATATATATATATGATCACTAAAAAAGGCACAAATTAAATAGTCTCGTACTACGATGCTTTAGCTATTCAGTTTTCTTTTCACATTCGTAGAATTCGAAAGAAGAGAGAGAGAGAGAAAATGAGAGAGCGTACAATATATAGTGTGTGTGATAAGCTCAAAAATAACGTAATTAAACAATTGATCGTTATTTAATCGTTATTATTTGAAAGATAAAAATAACGTCCCAGTTTCTTTTTTTTTTTCCTTCCTTTCCGTGTTTTCACTACAAAAAAAAGATACAAAATATATAATAAGGAAAAAGAGAAAGGAAAAGATTGGATTAAATTCGCGGATTTTATTCTTGAAATTTACCGTATAAGAAAATTTTCGTGAACTATCTTCGCGTGAATTTAGAAAGGAAAAGATGGAGAAAGAGAAAAAGGCATCTCAATTTCCTGAGAGAACAGATCTAACGAGAAATTAGTTTTCTAAACGAGCGTTCGACCCGTTTGTACTTGTCTTCAACGTTTCTCATGGACGAGAACTAGCAGAAGTACGATGAGACCTGACGGAGATGAGGATGAGGATGAGGATGAGGACGAGGTTATGGAGGTGGTCGTAGAGGAGGAGAAAAGGACGGAGAAAGAAGAAGAGGAGAAGGAGGAGGAGGACGATTGCAAGCCATTTTAATTCTGCGAGTCGACGGAATTGAAAAGTTTTTCTACTAGCATTCTTTCATCGCACGGCATATTCGCTCTGGCGTTGCGTTCTTTCTCCATTTCTCTTTCTTTCTCTCTGTTCGCCTATATACAGTTCTCGCAGCCTCTTAATTTGCCTGCGAATTAACTCGCCGTGACTTCTTTTCTTCTCTCTCTCTCTCTCTCTCTCTCTCTTTTCTTTCTTCAATTTTCTCTTCTTTCGCATATCGGAAGAACCGAGAGGAGCCGTGCGAACGAACGCTTAACGTTTTTCGAGTATAGAACGAATTTTACTTTTCTCTTTTCGCACTCCCTCTTTTTCCATATGTGCTCTTCGCGCGTTCGCGAGTAGATAATAACGAGCGATAAAAACGATGCCGATGGTTCATTTCTCCCTCTTCCCCCCTCCCCTCCTCTCTCTCTCTCTCTTGTTTTTTTGTTTTTTTTTTTTCTTTCTTTTTCGTCTTTTTATTTTCTTTCTCGATTTTGACGAAGCTCATAAAAACGTTCTCCCGATAAATAGATCTCCCGTGGAAGAAACCTCGTTGGATTAATCTAATCCATCCCTGCGTTTCCATTCGATGCGGATTTAAAGTCTGGAAATAGTTTTTAAGAAGTTCCCTGTAATTGCATTTTAATTAAGTTGGGATAGGATTCTTCATTTACGAGATAATAGCATGAAAATGCAGCCACTGGTCCTATCTATAGTTTAAAGGCTTTGTCGAATCCCCGACATTTTCTTTCCTAATTCTTTTGTGTACCTCCAATTACAGGCCAGACAATAATCTCGTTCCATCGAAATCATTTCTTATGTCTAATAATATCAAAATGAGTGGACTCTCTTGGTACTTTTTAATTTGAATCAGTTTTTTTTCTTCCTTTTTTCTTTTTTTCTTTCTCTCTCTCTCTCTCTCTCACTCTCTCTCTCTCTCTCTCTCTCTCTCTCTTTCTTTCTTTCTTTCCAATTATCTACTTCAATTCGAAAATATTTGACATAGAATATTTAATAAGGTATTTGTGTAGTTTAAGAACTATCCACACTCTTGTTGATTTGTCAACTCCATTTATTTTTCCAATTTTTATAACTAACGTAAATAGATATTTTATAGTTAGTCCCCTTCTTGTTAGTCCCATTTTTCCATTGGCTTGTTTAACAAAAATACTTAATTATAAAGTATATTTTTTGTTTCTCCTTTCATTATCTATCG